>NC_091983.1:242394999-242739051 GCF_044704955.1 Pristiophorus japonicus
AGAAAAGGGGTCTGCGAGGCAAGATGACGCGTGGGGCAAATCAATGGACACTGAAGTTCAGCGGGTTCATGAAGCAAACATTTACAGCTCATATACCAAAACGCCACCTATGATAGAAACATAGAAACATAGAAAGATAGGTTCAGGAGTAGGCCTTCAAGCCTGCACCGCCATTCAATAAGATCATGACTGATCATTCCTTCAGTACTCCTTTCCTGCTTTCTCTCCATACCCCTTGATCCCGTAAGAGCCATATCTAACTCTGTCTTGAATATATCCAATGAACTGGCATCAACAACTCTCTGCGACAGGGAATTCCACAGGTTAACAACTCTCTGAGTGAAGAAGTTTCTCCTCATCTCAGTCCTAAATGGCGTACCCCTTATCCTAAGACTATGTCCCCTGTTTCTGGACTTCCTCAACATCGGGAACATTCTTCCCGCATCTAACCTGTCTAGTCCCGTCAGAATCTTATATGAGATTCCCTCTCATCCTTCTAAACTCCAGTGAATAAAGGCCCAGTTGATCCAGTCTCTCCTCATATGACAGCCCAGCCATCCCTGGAATCAGTCTGGTGAACCTTCGCTGCACTCCCTTAATAGCAAGAACGTCCTTCCTCAGACTAGGAAACCAAAACTGAACATAATATTCCAGATGAGGCCCCACTAAGGCCCTGTACAACTGCAGTAAGACCTCCCTGCTTCTATATTCAAATCCCCTAGCTATGAAGGCCAACATACCATTTGTCTTCTTTACCGCCTGCTATACCTGCGTGCCCACTTTCAGTGACTGGTGAACCATAACACCCAGGTCTCGTTGCACCTCCCCTTTTCCTAGTCTGCCGCCATTCAGATAATATTCTGCCTTCGTGTTTTTGCCCCCAAAATGGATAACCTCACATTTATCCACATTATACTGCATCTGCCATGCATTTTTCCACTCACCTAACCTGTCCAAGTCACCCTGCAGCCTCTTAGCGTCCTCTTCACAGCTCACTCCGCCACCTAGTTTTGTGTCATCTGCAAACTTGGAGATATTACACTCTATTCCTTTATTCAAATCGTTCATGTATATTGTAAAGAGCTGGGGTCCCAGCACTGAGCCCTGCGGCACTCCACTAGTCACTGCCTGCCATTCTGAAAAGGACCCGTTTATCCCGACTCTCTGCTTCCTGTCTGCCAACCAGTTCCCTATCCACGTCAGTATATTACCCCCAATACCATGTGCTTTGATTTTGCACACCAATCTCTTGTGCGGGACCTTGTCAAAAGCCTTCTGAATGTCCAAATACAGCACATCCACTGGTTCTCCCTTGTCCACTCTGCTAGTTACATCCTCAAAAAAATTCCAGCAGATTCGTCAAGCATGATTTCCCTTTCATAAATCCATGCTGACTTGATCCGATCCTGTCACTGCTTTCCAAATGCGCTGCTATTTCGCCCTTCATGATCGATTCCAACATTTTCCCCACTACTGATGTCAAGCTAACTGGTCTGTACCCGTTTTCTCTCTCCCTCCTTTTTGAAAAAGTGGTGTTACATTAGCTACCCTCCAGTCCATGGGAACTGATCAGAGTCGATAGACTGTTGGAAAATGATCACCAAAGCATCCACTATTTCTAGGGCCACTTCCTGGGATGCAGAATATCAGACCCCGGGGATTTATCAGCCTTCAATCCCATCAATTTCCCGAACACAATTTCCCGCCTAATAAGGATATCCCTCAGTTCCTCCTTCTCACTAGACCCACTGTCCCCTAATACCTTCGGAAGGTTATTTGTATCTTCCTTCGTGAAGACAGAACCGAAGTATTGGTTCAATTGGTCTGCCATTTCTTTGTTCCCCATTATAATTTCACCTGAATCCGACTGCAAGGGACCTACGTTTGTCTTTACTGATCATTTTCTCTTCACAAATTTATAGAAGCTTTTGCAGTCAGTTTTTATATTCCCTGCAAGCTTCCTCTTGTACTCTATTTTCCCCCTCTTAATTAAATCTTAGTCCTCCTCTGTTGAATTCTAAATTTCTCCCAGTCCTCAGGTTTGTTGTTTTGTCTTGCCAATTTATATGCCTCTTCCTTGGCTTTAACACTATCCTTAATTTCCTTTGTTAGCCATGGTTGAGCCACCGTCCCAGTTTTATTTTTACTCCAGACAGGGATGTACATTTGTTGAAGTTCATCAATGTGATCTTTAAATGTTTGCTATTGCTTATCCACCGTCAACCCTCTTAGTATCGTTTGCCAGTCTATTCTAGCCAATTCACGCCTCATACCGTCGAAGTTACCTTTCCTTAAGTTCAGGACCCTAGTTTCCGAATTAACTATGTCACTCTTCATCTTAATAAGGATCTCTACCATATTATGGTCACTTTTCCCTCGCACAACAAGATTGCTAATTAGTCCCTCCTCATTACACAATCCTCTATCTCCCAGCATAGGTTCCCAACCCCCTGCCATATTAGTTTAACCCCTCCCCAACAGCACTAGCAAACACTCCCCTTAGGATATTGGTTCCGGTCCTGCCCAGGGGCAGACCGTCCGGTTTGTACTATTCCATGAGCCTCAATTTTGTTAAGAACATAAGAACATAAAAAATAGGAGCAGGAGTAAGCCATATGGCCCCTTGAGCCTGCTCCGCCATTCAATAAGTTCATGGCTGATCATTGACCTCAACTCCACTTTCCAGTTCCCCATATCCCTTGATTCCCCAGAGTTCAAAAATCTATCTATCTCAGCCTTGAATATACTCAAAGACTCAGCATCCACAGCCCTCTGGGGTAGAGAATTCCAAAGATTCACAACCCTCTGAGTGAAGAAATTCCTCCTCATCTAAGTCTTAAATGGCCTACCTCAGCCTTGAACATATTTGGAGACTCAGCATACACAGCTCTCTGGGGCAGAGAATTCCTCCTCATCTCTGTCTTAAATGGCCTACCCCTTATCCTGAGACTGTGCCCCCTAGTTCTGGACACTCCAGCCAGGGGAAACAACTTTTCAGCATCTACCCTGTCAATCCCGTTCAGAATCTTGTATGTTTCAATGAGATCACCTCTCATTCTTCTAAACTCCACAGAGTTAACCAACCTTGTATGTGATACTTTGTCAAATGCTTTCTTAAAATCCATATAGGCAACATCCATTGCATTGCCTTCATCAACGTTCTCTGTTGCTTTATCAAAAAATTCAATTAGATTAGTCAAACACGATCTGCCTTTCACAAATCCATGCTGCCTCTCCTTAATTAACTTAAATCTCTCCAAGATCCTGGTAATTTTTTCTCTGATTATTGTTTCTAAAACCTTACCCACCAGTGATGTTAAAATGACCAGCCTGTAGTTACGAGAATTATCCTTACACCTTTTCTTGGATAAGACATTTGCCATTTTCCAATCCTCTGGCACCTGCCCCACATCTAGGGAAGATTGGAAGATTATGGCAAGCCCTTCCACTATCTCCACTCCCACTTCTCTTAGGAACCTGGGATGCAAGCCATCCGGACTAGGCGACTTATCCACTCTGAGCGTATCCAGCCTTTCCAGTACATCCTGCCTATCAATTTTCACTCCATCCATTACCTCTACCATTTTCACTTCTGCGGATATTTTGTCAGCATCCTCTTCCTTAGTAAAGACCGTTACAAAGTACTCATTAAGTATTCTAGCCTTGCCCTGCGCTTCTAAGAATATATCACCTTCTATGTCCCGAAGAGGCCCCACTCCGCCTCTTACTACCTGCTTACTATTTACATGTTGGTAGAAGATTTTTGGGTTCCCTTTTATGTTAACTTCCGTTCTATTCTCATATTCTCTCTTTGCCGGTCTTATTTTCCTCTTCACCCTCCCCGCTCAACTTATCATATTGGCCTGGTTCTCACTTGAAGAATTCACCTGACATGCATCGTACACCCTCTTTTTTTGTTTCATCATATTCTCTATCTCCCTCATCATCCAACGAGCCCTTTGCCTTTACCTTTTACCTTTATCTTTCCATCTTGTTGGAATGTACCTAGCCTGAACCTAAATCATCTCCTCCTTAAAGATCACCCACTGTTCCGTTGCAGTTTGATTCCATTTCATCCTGGCTCGATCCCCTCTCATCCCATTGAAGTTAGCCCTCTTCCAATTTAGAAATTCCACTTTAGATTGTTCCTTGCTCTTCTCCATTACTAATCTGAAGATTATGATATGATGATCAATCGTACCCACGTGTTCACCCCCAGACACTTGGTTCAATTGGCCCACCTCATTCCCCAGTACCAGATCCAGCAATGCCTCCTTTCTAGTTGGGCCGAGAACATACAGGTCAAGTAAGTTTTGGACACCTTTCAGAAATTCTGCCTTTCCCTTTACTCTATCATTATCCCAATCGATATTTGGGTGATTAAAGTTCCCCAATATCACCACTCTATAGTTCTTGCACACCTGTGATTTCCCTGCAGATTTGCTCCCCTATCTCTCTCTCTCACTATTTGGAGGCCTATAGAATACCCCCAATAGTGTGATCATACCCTTTTTGCTTCTCAACTCTAACCAAATGGATTCTGTCCTTGCCCCCTCAAGGACATCCTCTCTTTCCAACACTACAATGTCTTCCTTAATCAGTACTGCCACACCACCTCCCTTTTTTCCTTCCCTATCTTTTCTGAACACCTTGTATCTGTGAATAATAAGTCCTCACTGTTTTTAAGCCATGTTTCCACTATTGCAACTGCATCATATTCCCACATGGCAAATTGGGCTTGTAGCTTGCCAACCTTATTCACCACATTTTGTACATTTACATACATGGGGGTAGAAATTGTCCCCCGCCTGAAACGGGGAGCTCCCACCCCATTTTGATGGTTTTTATTCGCAGCTGCGGTTCAGGTCGGTTCCTGAGCAACATTCGGCTCTTTGGTTTTTTTCACTCTCCGATCCAGAACTCGATCATAATGGGGGCAGTGATTACACCTGAGGGGCGGATATGCGGCGGTGACAGCAACTGAGGGGCGGAAGGTGGGTACGGAGCGGATTGACCGCCGTGATGACTTTATCACGACGCCACGTCCCCTTCACTTAAAAGGGAGGGCCTCCGCAATTATAAAACTTCAGGCCACCAGGGAGGGTTTCGGCTGAGCCAGCAGCCTGGCACTCAAGAGGGGGTGCCAGGCTGTCTGTTGGCGGCCAGGCCCAACCCGGGGGCATATTTATTGGGCCGACATGACAGTCGGCCAACAAAATAAAATGGCAGCAGCGGCAGTGCGTCCTCCCCTTTAAAGAAAGCCGCAGCCGCCACTGCAGAAGGCCACAGCCCCACTTGACCACCAGAAAAAAAAGGTTTGGCACCGCCGAGCAGGCTGAAGATTTTCCATCATCGGGGGATTAGATCGGCGGTGCACACGGTGATGACACGATCGGCAGCAGCGGCGCGGTGGGGGGAGGGGGAACGGGGCACTGCCGGAAAAACTCGGAAGGGTAATTGGGCTATCAGCGGCCATTCCACTAAAAGTCGGCGGCCATTCCACTCCGCAGCGTGGCCACCAATTTGCGGTGGTAACAGGCCTTAAGGAGAGGGACAATTTTGGCCCCATGCTTTCTAAACCTGTCTTTGTATTACTCCTAGTCCTTCTTAGTCTGCTCCTATCGAATATGGTACTACTTCCTTCTCTAGTACTATCCGACACTCTCATTCCTTTATGCACCTTATTCCTCTTTTCTACTTCTTATGCTGGTGCTCAAGGCCTGCCAATTTAGTTTAAACCCACCCCAACCATACAAGAGAACCTAACCGTGAGGACATTGGTCCCAGTCCTGTTGAGGTGCCTCCTGCCCCAGAACTGGTCCCAATGCCCCAAGAATCTGAAGCCCTCCCTCCTGCACCATGCCTTTAGCCACGCATTGATCCTCCTTATCTTCCTATTTCTACTCTTGTTGACGCGAAAGTTAAAAAGTCCTACTTTTTAATTTTCTCCCTAACTCCTGAAAGTAGGACCGTAGGACCTCAATACCTGCCATCTCTATGTCATTGGTACCGACGTGTACCACAACTTCCCTTCCCCCTGCAGAATATTCTGCACCCTCTCCATGTTGTCCTTTACCCTGGCACTAGGGAGGCAACACACCATGCGGGACTTGTTATGTATGTAAACTTTACTCGTGTGTAAGACTTGCCACCAGGGGGCACACCTGTTGGAGACCCAAGGGTCACCTGCACACCCTGGGCAAGCAGGTATAAAAGGCAGCCTACCATTGCAGATGACACTAAGCTGGGTAGCGGTGTGAGCTGTGAGGAGGATGCTAATAGGCTGCAGGGTGACTTGGACAGGTTAGGTGAGTGGGCAAACGCATGGCAGATGCAGTATAATGTGGATAAATGTGAGGTTATCCACTTTGGTGGCAAAAACACAAAGGCAGAATATTATCTGAATGGCGGCAGATTAGGAAAAGGGGAGGTGCAATGAGACCTGGGTGTCATGGTTCATCAGTCATTGAAAGTTGGCACGCAGGTGCAGCAGGCGGTGAAGAAGGCAAATGGTATGTTGGCCTTCATAACTAGGGAATTTGAGTATAGGAGCAGGGAGGTCTTACTGCAGTTGTACAGGGCCTTGGTGAAGCCTCACCTGGAATATTGTGTTCAGTGTTGGTCTCCTAATCTAAGAAAGGATGTTCTTGCTATTGAAGGAGTGCAGCGAAGGTTCACCAGACTGATTCCCGGGATGGCAGGACTGGCATATGAGGAGAGACTGGATCGACTGGGCCTGTATTCACTGGAGTTTAGAAGGATGAGAGGGGATCTCATAGAAATATTTACAATTCTGACAGGACTGGACAAGTTATATGCAGGAAGTATGTTCCTGATGTTGGGGGAAGTCCAGAACCAGGGGACATAGTCTAAGGATTTAGGACTGAGATGAGGAGAAATTTCTTCACTCAGAGAGTTGTTAACCTGTGGAATTCCCTACCGCAGAGAGTTGTTGATACCAGTTTATTGGATATATTCAAGAGGGAGTTAGATATGGCCCTTATGGCTAAAGGCATCAAGGGGTATGGAGAGAAATCAGGAAAGGGGTACTGAAGGAATGATCAGCCATGATCTTATTGAATGGTGGTGCAGGCTCGAAGGGCCAAATGGCCTACTCCTGCACCTATTTTCTATGTTTCCATGTTTCTATGCTGCTTCCTCATTCTGGAGTTACATTAAAGAGACCAGGGTCACAACAATTTTAGCGTACAGTACACAGTCTTGTGGAGTTATTCTGAACATAACAGGACTCACGATAACAGTTACACAAACACCTGTCTGTCCCCTAACTATGGAATTTCCTATAATGCCTGCATTTCTACACTTTGATGTTGGCCCCCCTCCTCCCCCGTGCAGTCCCTTGCCCATTGGTGCCATGGTCTGGACTGGACTGCACTCCTGCAAGGTGTTGTCACTCCCAGCAGTCTCCAATGCGGAGTACCGGTTGGATGATGACACACATCCCAAAGATTTCTGCACTACCTGCCTCTTCCTACTCTTCTGGATGGTCACCTATTTACTATCCTGAACTCTCTCTGCCTGCTGGGTGGCCACCTCCTGGAATGTACGGTCCAGTAAACTCTCAGCCTCCCTGATGCTCCGCAGTGACACCAGCTGCCCCTAAAAGCTCGGAAACCCTGAGCTCGAGCACCTGGAAACACTTCCTGCACATGTGGTTCCCAAGCCACATGAAGTGTCCTGAAGTTCCCACATGGTGCAGGAATTGCAAGCAACAGGTATCAGCTGGCCATTCAAGATCTAAAAAATCTCTATTCCCTCCTGGAATCTAGTACATATCTTGTTTCAACGATTAATTTTAATTAATGGCTCTAGGTCTCAGGTCTTGCTGTTTCATGCTCCTTCTCTTGGACCACTCCTTATTTTTTAAAGTACCAGAATAGCATCACTTCCCTCAGTGCACCACAATCTCTCGCTCTCGCTCTCGCTCTCTCGCCAAATTCCAAATTTAATACTCTGCGGAGCAGTACTCCGTGCATTAGCAAAAGCCTCCTGTATTTATACTAGTATAAATTCCAGAGACCTGCTGACAGTCATTACCAGGTAACCAGTTCTAGCTACCCACCTAATTAACTGTGCAACTGCCATGAGCAGTCAGCTTGTTTACCACTGCCTAACACTGTGAAAGAAGCTACTAGTTAGGGTTACAGTTAAGCTAAATGCTAAATGCAATACTTAACTAAGATCGACCCTTAAAACCATTGAAATTCCTTCACTCACTAAATTCTAAGTTTAGTACTCTCTAGAACCAGTGAAGGGGGCAGTGCTGTGTCGCGAGGTCAGGTTGGTGGAGGACCTTTGACTTACGGATGTTTTGCGTAAGGCCCATGCTTTCGTATGCCTCGGTGAAGGTGTTGACAATGGCTTGGAGTTCGGCCTCTTAATGTGCGCTGATGCAAGCATCGTCCGCGTACTGTAGTTCGATGACAGATGATGGGATGACCTTGGACCTAGTCGGGAGGCAACGTAGATTGAACAAGTTTCCATTGGTTCTATCGTTTAGTTCCATTCCAGCGGGGTGCTTGTTGATAGTGAGAAGGAGCATTGCAGCAAGGAAGATCGAGAAGAGCGTTGGTGCGATGAAGCATCCCTGCTTCATTCGGTCATCAAAATCCACAGCTCGGCCTTGGACAATGTAGACCATTTTCCACATCTCGAGAGTCTACTATCAGTAAGGGCAGACATCGATGATCAGGTCCAACACCGAGTCGCCTGAGGAAGAGAGTGTTTGAAGACCAAGACCTCAAATCTGGCACCAAGCTTATGGTCTACAGGGCAGTAGTGATACCTGCTCTCCTATATGGCTCAGAGATGTGGACTATATACAGCAGACACCTCAAGGCACTGGAGAAGTACTACCAGCGCTACCTCCGCAAGATCCTGCAAATCCACTGGGAGGATAGATGCAGCAACATCTGTGTTCTCACTCAGGCCAACATCCCCAGCATCAAAGCAATGATGACACTCGAACAGCTCCATTGGGCGGGCCATAACATCCACATGTCCGACACGAGACTCCCTAAGCAAGTGCTCTACTCGGAACTCCTACACGGCAAGCGAGTCCCAGGTGGGCAGAGAAAACGTTTCGAGGATACCCTCAAAGCCTCCTTGATAAAGTGTAACATCCCCATCGGCACCTGGGATTCTCTGGCCCAAGACCATCCAAATGGAGGAATAGCATCCGCAGAAGAGGGCATTGAACACCTCGAGTCTCGTCGCCGAGAGCATGCAAAAATCAAGTGCAGACAGCGGAAGGAATGCTCGGCAAACCAGGCTCCACACCCACCCTATCCTTCAACCACGGTCTGTCCCACCTGTTACAGAGACTGTAATTCCCACATTGGACTGTACAGTCACCTGAAAACTCACTTGTAGAGTGGAAACAAGTCTTCCTCATTTCGAGGGACTGCCTATGATGTTGATGAGAAACAATACTCCGTCGAACTGCACTCCATGCTACTTGCTGACATCTGGTGGAGATGTGTCTCTCATTATAATGCTCCTTGGCCTCAGTATTTGGCATTCTCAAGAGTGTCATGAGCCACATCTTCAGTGGATAGCCCTTGTCTCCAAGTAGCTAGCCGGTAATTCTTTTTGGAAGTGCAAAGAACTGAGGTAGGGTGCAGGGCCGCAGAACAAAACAGTCATGACAGCTACTAGGGAATCTGGCGCACACATGCATAATCATCTTTTTATGGTTGCACATGAGCTCTTATTGAGGGAGTGGAAGCCCTTGTTGAATAGAGGCCCAACCTACTCAACCTTTCCTCAACCCCTGATCCCCGGAATCAACCTAGTGAACCTAGTGAAACTGAAGTCAATGGGGATCAGGGGGAAATCTTCCCAGTAGCTTGAGTATCACCTGATTGTGGTTGTTGAAGGCAAATCATTTCAGCCCCAGGACATTGCTGCAGGATTTCCTCAGGGCAGTGTCCTCCCAACTACCTCCATCTGCTACATCAATGACTTTCCATCCAACATAAGGTCTTAAATGTCTCTGTTAGATGATAATTACAGTGTTCAGCACCACTTTCAATTCTTCAGATAATGAAGCATTCAATAAAGTGGAAGGGCCATGAATCTGAAGTAGTTGAGAGACAGCTTGGCACAAGAGGATCAAAGTTCTGGGAACCTTCTTGTAAGGGTGAGCGAGGGTTAAGCTTCTCATATTTGTTCTCTCAGCGGGATTCGCCTGGGCACCCCTGTAGGTCAGTGTACAAGGTGGTTTCCATTATCCCTTTGCAGGAATACTGTTTGAACAGGACTGAGGTGCTATAATAGCTCCTCAGTGAAGGCACAGGATTTCCAAGTCTGAGGAGACACGATCTGTAGAGAGTTTGAGATACTGAGCACCACCTTATACAAGCTAGGTCTGGCACAGTAAAGCTCCATCTGATCTTAAAGTGTTTGTATGATTGACAATTTGATATAGTTGCTCAAAATATCTGAGCAGTAAAAAGCACACATTTTTAATATTTGAGAAGGCTAAAATTGCCCTTTTCTGGCCGCCTGAAAGCGGTGGCCACGGGTTGCTGCGGAATGGCCGCTGAGTCGCAATGGGCTGGCTGGTGTTCGCGGCATTGCCCTGATGGGTTTTTCCGATGGTGTGGATATCCATCCTGCTCCCCCCACATCTGCACTGCTCCTGCAGATGCGTTGTTAACGACGTCATCAGATCATGCACCGCCTCGGACCTGCCCCAGAAGCTAAGTTCAGCTCAAATTGTTTTCCGGACGTCTGTCGGTGCCACGACAGATACTGCTTGCTCAAGACCGCCAGCGGCATTTAAAGGCGTGTTGCGTCTAGCAGCATTCTTGTCAGGGAGATTTTTTCGGACTTTTAATACCATTGAGAGTAGCCTTGTTGACAGCAGGATTGAGTTATAGTGGCCCAGGCTTTTCATACTCTACAACAGAGAGCCATGGTTGAGGAGGCTGGGCTTACGGAGGATAACTAAATGGGGTCAGTGCTGGCAGCAGAATGCCTTCTGCACATTGTGCGCAGCAGGGAGGCACGCAGGAGAAGGCGCGCCGGCTCCAATGGCTGGAGGGGCAGCGGGCAAGGGACGCAGCACATATGCCTGAGGGACATGCGGAAGGCCATGGAGATGGCGACAGAGCTGAACCCAGAGAGGTGCACCAGGAAGGATCTCAGGAAGGCCTGCCATCAGGAGAAGGGTCAGGTACGCAGACCCCCCCACACAACATAGTGTGCCAGATAGACAGGAGGGAACATGAACAAGAGGAAGATGCTTGCCAGCAGGAGACTGCAGAGGGTGAGGACCAACAAGAGCAGGATGGAGAAGCAGCTGTCAGAGGAAGACGCCTATATAGACGTGGTGGCAGAAGACCCTGTCGTCAAAGGGTCTAGAGACAGCAGTTCTCCTACATGGACCTGACTGATGACCAGTATCTCTGGAGACTGCGATTCCGCAAGGACATCGTAATGGAGCTGTGCAACCTCCTGCAGCCAGACCTGCAGCCAGACCTGTAGCCTGAAACAAGTTTGAGGACAGCTCTAATCATCGCATCAAAGGTCACCACTGCCCTTAACGTCTATGCGACTGGATCTTTTCAAGCTACAACAGTAGATTTCTCAAATATCTCCCAGTTTTCCGCACATAGCTCCATCCATGAGGGAACAGATGCTCTGCATAAGAGGAGGAGGAACTACATATCTTTCCCTTTGAGCAGGCAGATCAGATTCGTGAGGGTTGTGGGCTTCCCCAGGGTTCAGGGCACCATATAATGCACCCACGTCGCATTGAGGGCACCATAGAACAATCCCACGATCTTCCGTAACCGCAAGGGATTCCACTCCCTCAATGTCCAGTTGGTGTGTGACCATGACTACAAAATCAATCAAGGAGATTACCAAGGTATGAAGGCAGAGTTGGCTAAAGTGGACTGGGGAAATGGATTAAAGTGTAAGATGGTTGATAATCATTGGCAGACATTTAAGGAGATATTTCATAACCCTCAACAAAAATATATTCCAGTGAGCAGCAAAGACTTTAAGAGAAAGGAGAACCATCCATGATTAAACTAAGGAAGTAAAGGGTAAAGTCAATGTATTCACGGAGGCATATGAAAGCATGGGCCTTAGGCTTAACATCTGTAAGATAAAGGTCCTCCACCAGCCTGTCCTTGCTGCATAACAATGCCCCCCCCGTCATCAAGATTCACGACGTGGCGCTCGAAAACGTGGACCACTTCCCATACCTCGGGAGCAACTTGTCAACAAAGGCAGACATTGATGCAGAGATTCAACATCGGCTCCAGTGCGTCAGTGCAGCCTTTGGCAGCCTGAGGAAAAGAGCGCTCGAAGACCAGGCCCTCAAACCTACCACCAAGCTCATGGTCTACAGGGCTGTAGTAATACCTGCCCTCCTATATGGATCAGAGGCATGGACGATGTACAGAAGACACTTCAAGTCGCTGGAGATATATCATCAACGATGTCGCCGCAAGATCCTGCAAATCCCCTGGGAGGACAGACGCACCAACATCAGTGTCCTCGCCCAGGCTAACATCCCCAGCATTGAAGCACTAACCACACTCGATCAGCTTCGCTGGGCAGGCCACTTAGTTTGCATGCCAACATGAGACTCCCTAAGCAATTGCTCTACATGGAGCTCCTTCATGGCAACTGAGCCAAAGGTAGGCAGCGGAAACATTACAAGGACACCCTCAAAGCCTCCCTGGTGAAGTGCGACATTACCACTGACACTGGGAGACGCTGGCCGAAGACCGCCCTAGGTGGAGAAAGTGCATCCAGGAGGGCGCTGAGCTCGTCGAATCTCAACACTGCAAGCTTGAAGAGGTCAGGCGCAGGCAGCGGAAGGAGCGTGTGGTAAATCAGTCCCACCCCGCTCCCCCCTGCCTTCCCCCGACGAATGTCTGTCCCACCTGTGACAGGGTCTGTGGCTCTCGTGTTGGTCTGTTCAGCCACCAAATAACTCATTTTAGTAGTGGAAGCAAGTCTTCCTCGATTCCGAGCGACTGCCTATGATGATGATGAAAGGATGGTATCAAATTGAAAAAAATGGCATCCAAAGTTGCCAAGATTGGGAGGCCAGAGGATTGGGAAATTTTAAAAAATCAGCAAAGGATGACTAAAATAATTATGAATAGAGGGAAGAGAGAGTATGAGAGTAAACTAGCAAGACATATAAAAACAGATAGTGAAAGCTTCTACAGGTATATAAAAAGGAAAAAAGTAGCTAAGGTAAGTAGCTAAGGTAAGCCAAGTAGTTGGTCCCTTAGAGGATGAGACTGGAGAATTAATAATGGGGAACAGGGAAATGGCGGAGACTTTGAACAAATATTTTGTTTTGGTCTTCAAAGTAGAAGACACTAAACACATCCCAATAATAGATAATCAAGGGATTATAGGGAGAGAGGAACTTAAAACAATCACTACCAATAAAGAAAAAGTACTTGGTAAAATAATGGGACTAAAGGTGGATAAGTTCCCTGGACCTGATGGCCTGCATCCAAGGGTCTAAAAAGAAGTGGCTACAGAGATAATGGATGCATTGGTTGTAACCTACCAAAATTCCCTGAAATCTGAAGAGGTCCAAGCAGATTGGAAAACCGCAAATGTAACGCCCCTATTTAAAAAAGGAGGCAGATTGTAAGCAGGGAACTATAGACCGGTTAGCCTAACATCTGTCATTGGTAAAATGCTGGAATCCATTATTAAGGAAGCAGGACATTTGGAAAAGCATAATACAGTCAAACAGAGTCAGCATGGTTTTATGAAAGGGAAGTCATGTTTGACAAATTTGCTGGAGTTCTTTGAGGATGTAACGAGCAGGATGGATAAGTGGATTTGGTGTATTTGGATTTCCAGAAGGCATTCGATAAGGTGCCACATAAAAGGTTGCTGGGCAAGATAAGAGCTCAAGGGGTTGGGGATAATATATTAGCATGGCTAACGGATTGGCTAACTAACAGAAAACAGAGAGTGAGTCTGCTTTGCAAACAGTAACGAGTGGGGTGCCACAGGAATCGATGCTGGGGCCTCAACTATTTACAATCTATATTAATGACTTGGATGAAAGGACCGAGTGTAATGTAACTAAGTTTGCTGATAATATAAAGATGGGTGGGAAAGCAAGTTGTGAGGAAGACACAAAAAATCTGTAAAGGAATATAGACAGGCTAAGTGACTGGGAAAAAATTTGGCAGATGTAGTATAATGTGGGAAAGTGTGAGGTTATCCATTTTGGTATGAGAATAAAAAAGCAAATTATTATTTAAATGGAGAGAAACTACAAAATGCTGAGATCCTTGTGCATGACACACAAAAAGTTAATATGTAGGTACAGCAAGTAATCAGGAAGGCAAATGGAATGTTGGCCTTTCTTCCAAGGGGGATAGAGTATAAAAGCAGAGAAGTCCTGCCACTACTGTACAGGGTATTGGTGAGGCCACCTCTGGAGTACTGCATACAGTTTTGGTCTCCCTATTTAAGGAAGGATATACTTGCATTGGAGTCAGTTCAGAGAAGGTTCACTAGGTTGATTCCGGAGATGAGGGGGTTGACTTATAAAGAAAGGATGAGCAGGTTGGGCCTATACCCATTGGAGTTTAGAAGAATGAGAGCTGATTTTATTGAAACATATAAGATACTGAGGGGGCTCGACAAGGTAGATGCAGAGAGAATATTTCCAGTTGTGGTGGAATCCAGAACTAGGGGCATAGTTTAAGAATAATGGGTCGCCCATTTTGAACTGAGCTGAGGAGGAATTTCTTCTCTCAGAGAGTTGTAAATCTGTGGAATTCTCTGCCCCAGAAAGCTGTGGATGCTGGGTCATTGAACATATTTGGAGCTAGACAGATTTTTGAGCGATAAGGGAGTGAAGGGTTATGCGGATCGGGCAGGGAAGTGGCGCTGAGACCAATATCAGATCAGCCATGATCTTATTAAATGGCGAAGCAGGCTCGAGTGGCCAAATGGTCTACTCCTGCTCCAACTTCTTACGTTTGTATGTTCTTGTTGTTGGCATTAGGCACCTGCTGAATATATCTAAACTCATATAAGTTTAAAGTGGCCACACATAAAATGGCTGCCCAGGCATGATGGGAAATCAGGTAGTCAAGCTGTGAACTATTGACTGAGGCTGACCGAGCAATAACCCTGTGAGGCCCACTGCCAGGAATGCCTTGGATACAAGATAACTATAACAAACCATTATAACTCCACACAGCAGAGCCCCGAGAAATAGAGATAAGGGGGGCCTACATCACATAACGAGGGCATGAATCAGCCCGAGCCGACAAGAACCGAATATGTAACTCTAATAAGGAGGCTACCAAAGACAGCATCCAAGGACAGTAAGATAAGGGAGGCCCAGGCCATGTTACAAGACACATGAGTCATTCCTAGCAACGCACCCCTTAGCAACACATCTCTTGGCAACACATGAGCCACTTTACGTTTAGAGACTAACTCTATCTATTGGTCTAATGTAACTGTAGTAAACTGTTGTATGTAACTGTAGTAAACTGTTGTAAAACATATAAAGATCCATGAAACCCTTTGTTCTGCGGAGTGAAGTGCCTGGATCCAGTCCTGAGGCTTCCTCCCCGCTGGCGTTAATAAAGGCCGCATTGGCGTTGGAACCGACTCTGAGTGTTGAGTGATTCTTCTGAGAAAACATTCACGCTAACAGTTCTTATGATGCCTGATTTCTTGGCAGCATCCATGATGCTTTCATCCTGCGGCAGATCGGTGTGTCAGGCTTCTTTACTGCGCTGAACCAAGATTGTGGCTGGCTCCTTGGAGACAAGGGCTACTCTCTCCACACTTGGCTGCTGACCCCAGGACTGCTGCGCAGCAATCGTACAATGACTCTCATTCAGCCACCAGGTGCATCATTGAGCAGATCATCGGAATCCTCAGAGGTTCTAGTTCCTGGATTGCTCAGGAGGAGTGCTGCAGTACTTGCCTGAATGGATGGCCCTATTTGTGGTCGACTGCTGCATGCTTCACAACCTGTAATCATGAGGGCACAACCATTGGAGGATAAGGCAGCAGTACCATCTGAGAAGGAGGACCATGAGGAGGAGGCACAGGAGCACAACATGCAGAAGGAGGAGGAGGAGGAGAAGGCACAGGAGGAGGATCAGGATGTGGGTCAGCGGCCACGCAGGAGGCGGCGTCACCATCCAGATCCTGTAAAGGAAGTCGCAAACCGTCTCACTGCTGCTTGTTTCCACTGAATTCATGTGCACTTTAGCCTTCATCTGTGAATCTCCATGGGCAAACCAATGAGCCCTTTCACACAGCATTCCCCACAGTGAAATGAGAGACCTGCACAGCTATTCAAACCCAAAATAAAGATTTATTAGACCAGAAATAATGGATCCACAAAACATACAAATTATCAAGTCTCACCCTTGTGCATCCATTGCGGCGGTAATGCACGCCAAAAAGCGGTAGTTGTGCCTTGTTTTGGGCGGTGGGCAATTTTGCCCCCAAAGTCTTTTCTAATTTGTTCCTGATTGAACTTAATAACAATCTTTGCAGATACCCTAATGTTGTCTACTTTTCAAAAACAGAATTAGATTGATTTTAAACTTTAGGATCAAGGAATCATAGCTCACTAGATGTAAGCCACACCTTATTGGGCATGTCACATAGAAGTATTATACAATATCTGACTTTCTTACCCTGTTAGAGATTTCTGGCAGACCTCCAGTTGCTCCTGTAAGTGAGGCAGAAGCTGTCCCATAATGTCATCTCCCACACAGCACTGGACAACAGTTGGAACTTCATGAGCTCGCTGCATAATTTTTATCCACGATTTATCAACATTTTGGAAACGTTTTGCTTCCTAGAAAAAAAATGCTACAACATCATCAACTACAAAGTTTTGCAAGCTAAGAACTGCACGTGTATCAAGATAAATTCTCTGGACAACTCTGATCAATTCAGATCTTTAACACATTATTAATGCCCATAAGATGAAGAGGCCGAAATTATCCTCTGCCCCTAACAGGGTGCACTTACCGTTTTTTAAGTGTTTTCTCCGCCTCAATGCATGGAGCGAAATCCGGCGAAATTCAGCCCTTTATTTATTTTTTTGCAATGTGGTGGATGTTGTGTCGTCAGCAGGGAGGAAGTATGGGCGGGTCAGAATGCCCGTCGCTCCAAGTCATCAGCGCCGCATTGACGACGTCAGTGCATCCCTTCCCTTCAGGGGAGGGCTGCTGCGAACTCTACAACCACTTTAGTGGCAAATACTGGGCCACAAGAGGGGGTTTTGGCTGGGCCAGTGGCCCAGTACCAAGAGGGGGTGCCAGGCTGCCTGTTGGCCAAATCCGTGGTGGGGTGGTCCTGTACATTGCTCCAAAGATAAAGGAAGGCAATTTTCCAAATGGCGGTACCTCCGCGCCGACCGAGCGGTGAGTTCTTACTGACCCGGGGCCACCTCTTTGAGGCTGACACAGCTTTTATATCAAAATCCACGATGAGGCCTTGGACAACGTGAACCATTTTCCATACCTTGGGAGCAGATATTGACGGCGAGGTCCAACACTGCCTTCAGTGCACCAGCTCAGCCTTCGGTCATCTGAGGGAGAGAGTACTTGAAGATCAGGACCTCAAATCCGGCACCAAGCTCATGGTCTACAGGGCATTAGTAATGCCCGCCTTCCTATATGGCTCAGAGATGTAGACTATATACAGCAGACACCTCAAAATGCTGGAGAAGTACCACCAGCGCTGCCTCCGCAAGATCCTGCAAATCCATTGGCAGGATAGACGCACCCACGTCAGTGTTCTTGCTCAGACCAACATCCCCAGCATTGAAGCATTGACCACGTTCAATCAGCTCCGTTGGATGGACCACATCGTCTGCATGCCTGACATGAGACTCCCAAAACAAGCGCTCTACGCAAGCCCAGGTGGGTAGAGGAAACGCTTCAATGACACCCTCAAAGCCTCCTTGATAAAGTGCAACATCCCCATTGACTCCTGGGAATCCCTGGCCCACGACCGCCCAAAATAGAGGAAGAGCATCCGTGAGGGCGTTGAGCACCTCGGGTCCCATCGCCGAGAACAATCAGAAACCAAGCATAGACAGCGGAAGGAGCATGCGTTAACCCAGGCTCTCCACCCATTCTTTCCTTCAACCCACTGTCTGCCCCACCTGCGATAGAGACTAGGTCCCACATTGGACTCCTCAGTCACCTGAGAACTCACTTTTAGAGTAGAAGCAAGTCATCCTCTACTCCGAGGGACTGCCTATGATGATGATGAGAAAGGGTCAATTTTGTCCCCGAAGTATTTTTACTTTCGTGACCAGTCTGCCATGTGGGACCTTATCAAAAAGTTTGCTAAAGTCCATATACACTACATCGTACACCCAGTGCCCTCATCGACGGTCCTGGTTATCTCCTCTCAAAATTCAATCATTAGTCAGACACGACCTTCCTTTAACAAATCCATACTGTTGTCCTTGATTAATCCATATCTTTCCAAATGAAGATTTATCCTGTCCCTCAGGACTTTTTCCAATAATTTTCCCACTACCAAGGTTAGGCTGACTGGCCTGTAATTACTCGGTCTATCCCTTTCTCCCCTTTTAAACAAAGGTACAACATTAGCAGTCCTTCAGTCATCTGGCACCATACCTGTAGACAGAGAGGACTGGAAAATGATGGTCAGAACCTCTGCCATTTCCTCTTTTGCTTCTCTTAACAGCCTGGGATACATTTCATCCGGGCCTGGGGATTTATCCACTTTCAAAGCTGCTAAGTCCCTTAATACCTCCTCTCTCACTATGCTTATCTCGTCTAATATTTCACCCTCCTCCTCTCTCATTGCAAAGTCTGCATCACCCCTCTCTTTTGTGAAAACAGATGCAAAGTATTCATTAAGAATCATACCCTGTCTTCTGCCTCCACACACAGATTTCCTTTATGGTCTCTAACAGGCCCCACTCTTTCTCGAGTTACCGTCTTGCTCTTAATGTATTTATAAAACATCTTTGGGTTTTCCCCGATTTTCCTTGATTTTACTTGCCAACATTCTTTCATGCTCTCTTTTTGCTTTCCAGTTATCTTTCGAATTGGACCCCTGCACCTTTTTATACTCCTCTAGAGTTTCTGCAGTGTTGAGTTCTCGCTATCTGCCATAAGGTTCCCTTTTTTTCTTTATCTTACTCTCTATATCCCTTGAAATCCAGGGGGCTCTAGGTTTGTTAGCTCCACTTTTTTTCTTCAAGGAAACATACTTGCTCATGATCTCCTCCTTGAATGTCTCACACTGCTCTGACAATACTTATTTAAGGAGGGATATACTTGCAATGGAGGCAGTTCAGAGAAGGTTCACTAGGTTGATTCCTGAGATGAAGTGGTTGTCTTATGAATAAAGATCAAGTAGGTTGGGCCTATACTCATTGGTGTTTAGAAGAATGAGAGGTGATCTCATTGAGACGTGTAAGATTCCGAGGGGGCTTTACAGGGTAGATGCAGAGAGGTTGTTTCCCCTCATGGGGGAATCGAGAACTAGGGGGCATAGTTTCAGAATAAGAATAAGCCCATTTAAAACAGACTCGAGGAGGAATTTTTTCTCTCAGTAAGTCATGAATCTTTGGAATTTTCTACCCCAGAAAGCTGTGGAGACTGCGTCATTGAATATATTTAAGATGGAAATCGACAGATTTTTGAACTATAGGTGAGTCAAGGGTTCTGGGAGCAGGCAGGGAAGTGGAGTTGAGGCCAAGATCAGATCAGCCATGATCTTATTGAATGATGGAGCAGGCTCAAGAAGCCAAATGGCCTACTCCTGCTTATGTTCTTATGGCCTCTAATTTTGCTCTTCCCCACAAGTGAAAACACTCTCTCTATTAACATTTTTCATCATTTTAATGACCTCTGTTAGGTCACCCCTCAGCCTTCTCTTTTCAATAGAAAACAGACCCAGCCTGTTGTGTATCTGTAAAGCGTGCACTCCCATGTTCTGCCACCAGGGAGTGCATCCCCTGTAGTCCTAAGGGATCCCTTGGGAGCACTGTTTATAAGCCGGCCCCTAAGGCCTGTTTCTGACTCTGGAGTGTCTCAATAAAGACTGAGGTCACTGTTACTTTAACCTCCCTGTGCGAGGTCTCATCTATGTTAGGAACACAACAACTGGCGACAAGTACACGAATCCAACGCAAAGATGCAGCAAACTGTGGGCATCCTGGAGAAGTTCTCGGAGGGTGAGGACTGGGAAGCCTATGTCGAATGGTTAGACCAGTACTTTGTAGCCAACGAGTTGGACGGAGAAGGAAGCGCTGCAAAAAGGAGAGCGGTCCTCCTCACGGTCTGCGGGGCACCGACCTACAGCCTCATGAAGAATCTTCTGGCTCCAGTGAAACCCACAGATAAGTCATTTGAGGAGCTGTGTACACTGGTTCGGGAGCATCTTAACATGAGGGAGAGCGTGCTGATGGCGAGGTATCGGTTCTATACGTACCAGCAACCTAAAGGTCAGGAACTGGCGAGCTACGTTGCCGAGCTAAGGCGACTTGCAGGACAATGTGAGTTTGATGGCTACCTGGAGCAAATGCTGAGAGACTTTTTTGTACTGGGCATTGGCCACGAGACCATCCTACGAAAACTTTTGACTGTAGAGACACCGACCCTCAGTAAGGCCATTGTGATAGCACAGGAGTTTATGTCCACCAGTGATAACACCAAACAAATCTCTCAGCACACAAGTGCTAGCAATGTTCATAAATTAACTGGAACTGTGTTTGCGAGCAGAAATGTACAGGGCAGAAACCACGAGTCTGCAACTGCCAGCAGGCCTCAGGTGACCGAGATGACTCAAAGTCTACAACAAAGGATGAATACAAGGCAATTCACATGCCGCTTCAAAGGGTATGTTTGCAAGAGCTGTGGAACAATGGGACACCTCCAACGAGCTTGCAGACGAGCTGCAAGCTCTGCAAAACCTGCTAACCACCACGTGGCAGAGGAAGATGTGTCCATGGTAGACCAAAGCAATTTTGAGCCTCAGAGAGAGGAGGCAGATGCTGAAGTACACGGGGTGCACACATTTTCGACGAAATGTCCACTTATAATGCTAAACGTAAAATTGAATGGCTTACCCGTAGCCATGGAACTGGACACTGGCGCTAGACAATCCATCATGAGTAATAGAAATATAGAAACATAGAAAATAGGTGCAGGAGTAGGGCATTCGGCCCTTCGAGCTTGGTGAATGGTGAGCTTGGTAAAAAGATGTTTGAGAGACTGTGGTGCAACAAGGCACTCAGACCAGCCCTGAGCCCCATCCACACGATACTGAGAACATACACCAAAGAGCTTATCACTGTCCTGGGCAGCGCCATGGTCAAGGTCACCTACGAGGGCACGGTGAACGAACTGCCACTCTGGATTGTCCCGGGCGATGGCCCCACACTGCTTGGAAGGAGCTGGCTAGGCAAAATCCGCTGGAACTGGGATGACATCCGATTGCTATCACATGTCAATGAGGCCTCAAGTACCCAGGTTCTGAACAAATTTCCTTCCCTTTTTGAGCCAGGCAATGGAAACTTTTCCGGGGCGCAGGTGCGGATCCACTTAGTCCCAGAGGCACGACCCATTCACCACAAGGCGCGAGCGGTACCTCACATGATGAGGGAGAGATTGTAAATCGAGCTGAACACGCTGCAATGTGAGGGCATCATCTCCCCAGTTGAATTCAGCGAGTGGGCCAGCCCGATTGTTCCAGTACTCAAAAGTGATGGCACAGTCAGGATTTGCGGTGATTATAAAGTAACTATTAATCGTTTCTTGCTACAAGACCAATACCCGCTACCTAAGGCAGATGACCTATTTGCAATGCTGGCTGGAGGCAAGACATTCACCAAGCTCGACCTGACTTCGGCCTACATGATGCAGGAGCTGGAGGAGTCTTTGAAGGGCCTCACCTGCATCAACACGCACAGGGGACTGTTCATCTACAACAGATGCCCGTTTGGAATTTGGTCGGCTGCGGTGGTCTTCCAGAGAAACATGGAGAGCCTACTCAAGTCAGTACCACACACTGTGGTTTTTCAGGATGACATATTGTTCACGGGTTGGGACACCGTCGAGCACTTACAAAGCCTGGAGGAGGTACTCCAGCAACTGGATCGCGTAAGGCTGCGGCTGAAGAGGTCGAAATGCATCTTCATGGCAACAGAAGTGGAGGTTTCGGGGAGAAAGATCGCGGCGGACGGCATTCGGCTCACAGACGCCAAGACAGAGGCTATCAGGAACGCGCCCCGGCCACAGAACGTCACGGAGCTGCAGTCGTTCCTGGGACTCCTCAACTATTTTGGTAACTTCCTACTGGGGTTAAGCACCATCTTTGAGCCCAACATGTGTTATTACGTAAAGGTGAAAACTGGGTATGGGGAAAAAAGCAAGTAATTGCTTTTGAGAAAGCCAGAAACATTTTATGCTCCAACAAGCTGCTTGTATTGTATAACCCGTGTAAAAGACTCGTGCTAGCATGTGACGCGTCGTCGTACGGAGTCGGGTATGTATTACAACAAACTAACGTTGCGGGAAGGTTGCAACCTGTCGCCTATGCTTCCAGGAGCTTATAGAAACATAGAAAATAGGTGCAGGAGCAGGCCATTCAGCCCTTCTAGCCTGCACCGCCATTCAATGAGTTCATGGCTGAACATGAAACTTCAGTACCCCCTTCCTGCTTTCTCGCCATACCCCTTGATCCCCCGAGTAGTAAGGACTTCATCTAACTTCCTTTTGAATATATTTAGTGAATTGGCCCCAACCACTTACTGTGGCAGAGAATTCCACAGGTTCACCACTCTCTGGGTGAAGAAGTCTCTCCTCATCTCGGTCCTAAATGGCTTACCCCTTATCCTTAGACTGTGACCCCTGGTTCTGGACTTCCCCAACATTGGGAACATTCTTCCTGCATCCAACCTGTCTAAACCCATCAGAATTTTAAACGTTTCTATGAGGTCCCCTCTCATTCTTCTGAACTCCAGTGAATACAAGCCCAGTTGATCCAGTCTTTCTTGATAGGTCAGTCCCATCATCCCAGTCTGGTGAATCTTCGCTGCACTCCCTCAATAGCAAGAATGTCCTTCCTCAAGTTAGGAGACCAAAACTGTACACAATACTCCAGGTGTGGCCTCACCAAGGCCCTGTACAACTGTAGCAACACCTCCCTGCCCCTGTACTCAAATCCCCTCGCTATGAAGGCCAACATGCCATTTGCTTTCTTAACTGCCTGCTGTACCTGCATGCCAACCTTCAATGACTGATGTACCATGACACCCAGGTCTCGTTGCACCTTCCCTTTTCCTAATCTGTCACCATTCAGTTAATAGTCTGTCTCTCTGTTTTTACCACCAAAGTGGATAACCTCACATTTATCCACATTATACTTCATCTGCCAAGCAGTTGCCCACTCAGCTAACCTATCCAAGTCACTCTGCAGCCTCATAGCATCCTCCTCGCAGCTCACACTGCCACCCAACTTAGTGTCATCCGCAAATTTGGAGATACTACATTTAATCCCCTCGTCTAAATCATTAATGTACAATGTAAACAGCTGGGGCCCCAGCACAGAACCTTGCGGTACCCCACTAGTCACTGCCTGCCATTCTGAAAAGTACCCATTTACTCCTACTCTTTGCTTCCTGTCTGACAACCAGTTCTCAATCCATGTCAGCACACTACCCCCAATCCCATGTGCTTTAACTTTGCACATTATCTAAGGCCAAGAGGGCCTACAGCATGATTGAGAAAGAGTGTGCATTAGCGTGTGTGTTCGGGGTAAAGAAAATGCATCAGTACCTGTTTGGCCTCAAATTTGAGCTGGAAACCGATCACAAGCCCCTCATATTCCTGTTCACTGAAAACAAGGGGATAAATACTAATGCCTCAGCCTGCATACAAAGGTGGGCACTCATGCTATCAGTGTATAACTGTACCATCCGCCACAGGCCAGGCACCGAGAAATGTGCGGGTGCTCTCAGTCAGCTACCACTGCCCACCACGGGGGTGGAAATGGCGCAGCCTGCAAACTTGTTGATGGTGGCGCAGCCCGCAGACTTGTTGATAGTCATGGAAGCATTTGAAAATGATAAATAACCAGTCACGGCCCGTCAGATTCAGACTTAGACCAGCCAAGATCCTCTGCTGTCGCGAGTAAAAAACTGTGTACTGCATGAGAGCTGGACCAGCATCCCCGTTGAAATGCAAGAGCTAATCAAGCCATTCCAATGGCGAAAGACGAGCTGTCCATTCAGGCAGACTGCCTGTTGTGGGGTAACTGCTTAGTGCTACCCAAAAAGGGCAGGGAGATGTTCATCTCGGATCTCCACAGCACACACCCGGGTATAATAATGATGAAAGCGATAGCCAGATCCCACGTGTGGTGGCCCGTTATCGACACTGACTTAGAGTCCTGTGTACGGCAATGCAGCGTGTGTGCTCAGTTGAGCAACATGCCCAGAGAGGCACCACTAAATTTGTGGTCCTTGCCCTCCAGACCATGGTCGAGGATCCATGTCGACTATGCGGGCCCGTTTCTCGGTAAAATGTTCTTGGTGGTGGTGGATGCTTTTTCAAAATGGATTGAATGTGAAATAATGTTGGGAAGCACCGCCACCGCCACCATTGAAAGCCTGAGGGCCATGTTTGCCACCCACAGCGTGCCTGACATACTGGTCAGTGACAACGGGCCATGTTTCACCAGTGCCGAATTTAAAGAATTCATGACCCACAATGGGATCAAACACGTCACCTTGGCCCCGTTTAAACCAGCCTCCAATGGGCAGACAGAGCGGGCAGTACAAACAATCAAACAGAGCCTAAAACAAGTCACAGAAGGCTCACTCCAAACCCGCCTGTCCCGAATACTGCTGAGCTACCGCACGAGACCCCACTCGCTCACAGGGGTGCCCCCGGCTGAGCTACTCATGAAAAGGACACTTAAAACCAGACTCTCGCTGGTTCACCCCAACCTGCATGATCAGGTAGAGAGCAGGCGGCAACAACAAAATGTAAAGAATGGTCGCGCCACTGTGTCATGGGAAATTGATCTGAATGACCCTGTGTATGTGCTAAACAATGGACATGGTCCCAAGTGGATCGCGGGCATGGTGATAGCTAAAGAAGGGAGTAGGGTGTTTGCAGTCAAACTAGACAATGGACAAGTTTGCAGAAAACACCTGGACCAAACGAGGCTGCGGTTCATAGACTGTCCTGAACAACCCACAGCAGACACCACCTTTTTCGAGCCCACAACACACACCCAAAGGATCAACGACACCACCCCGGACCAGGAAATCGAACCCATCACGCCCAACAGCCCAGCAAGACCAGGCTCACCCAGCAGTCCTGCAGGGCCAACAACACGCCAGCCCAGCGAGGGCACAGCCAACACACCAGAACAGACATTTGTACCGAGATGGTCCACCAGGGAAAGAAAGGCTCCCGACCGCCTCACCTTGTAAATAGTTTTCACTTGACTTTGGCGGGGGAGTGATGTTGTGTATCTGTAAAGCATGCATTCCCATGTTCCGCCACCAGGGATTGCATCCCCTGAAGTCCCAAGGGATCCCAGCATCCCTTGGGAACACTGTATATAAGCCGGCCCCTAAGGCCTGTTCCTGACTCTGGAGTGTCTTAATAAAGACTGAGGTCACTGTTACTTTAACTTCCCTGTGTGCAGTTTCATCTGTGTTAGGAACACAACACAGCCTGTTTATCCTTTCCTGATAGGAGAGTCCATGAGTTTGGGAGAGTCGGTGAGTTCGGCAGAGTTCGAGAGTGGGAGAGTCCGTGAATTCAGGAGGTCGGGAGTTCAGAGGTCGCGAGGTTGGGAGTTTGGTGGTCCAAGAGTTCGGGAGTTCAGGAGGTCACAGAGGTCGGTGAGTTCGGGAGGCCATAGAGGTCGGTGAGTTCGGGAGGCCACAGAGGTCAGTGAGTTCAGGAGGCCACAGAGGTCGGTGAGGTGAATGGAAAGTATCTCTCTTTTCTCTCTTTTTTAAAAATTCGATTTTAAACTAGGTAAGTCTAACAAGAAGGATGGCAAGGCAGCTCAGTCCCGTGGAGTGCATATTCTGCGGCATGTGGCAAGTCCTGGACGCTTCGCACGGCCTAGACAACCATGTGTGCAGGAGGTGTTTCCAGCTTCAACTGCTCGAGCTCTGCGTTTCGGAGCTGGAGCGGCGGCTGGAGTCAATACGGTGTATCCGCGAGACTGAGAGCTATGTGGATCGCACGTTTCAGGAAGTGGTCACTGTTGTGTATGGAGAAAGAGTCAGACTGAACACTGTGAGCTCAAAGTAAAGTGTGACCTTAGTCTTTTATTGCAGGTCTCCAGAGTGCCTCTCCAACCTGTGAAGCTTCCTTAAATATCTGTGCTCCCAAGGGGTTATGGGATCCCTTGGGACTCCAGGCGAAGAGCCCTGTGGTGGCTGTGTGGATATCTGAACGGAATATATGGAATTAAGGACAGTAAGGTAAATGGGATATATGAAAATGTATAAGCCATGGAAGAATAGCTGGGAGAATGTCAGATTGCAAATAGTGCAACATCAGCATAGCTAACAGTCTTTCTCAAGGTTTCAAGTCACTAATCCTGCCAATAATATATAATTGTAACATGAAATACATCTGCAGAATTGCAAGGTCTCAATTAGTAGTCACACCATTAGACTGAAACATTTAGAGGCAATGCTTGAGCTTTCAAGAAGAACATCTCATATAGATTGACTAATGAGTGGCTGAGTTAGACTGTCAATCCATTTGTATTTTGTTATCTGATTTCAAAACTGTATAACTGTTAACGCTTTACGATGTAACTTCACCTATCCGTAGGGAGTGTGTACGCTCTATCCAGAGAGTATATCTTCTGTCTGATAGGTCTTACTGGCCGGTAATAAAGACTGCTTTGTTCAAAGCACAAGAGGTATTCGACTCAGTAATTTTACTGAACCAGATTGAAGTAAAAGAATCCGGGAATTTACATTTGGTGTCAGAAGTGGGATCTCAACGGACGACTGCCGAAAACTTGCGAATTAAGAGCCAGACTAGCCTTGGACGAGACGAGGGGAAAGTGGCCACTGGAGTGAGTATGATTTCAATACTGCTCCAGTTTCCCCCGGTTTCAAAAGTCTGAGGAAAGTTCAGCCACTCGCTGGTTCTCAGGTAGTGTCTGAACGAGATCCAGGACAATCTGGTGAATACCTTTCAAACTTAGAATAGGGATAGAGATAGGGAAATTGCGCGATGACGCAAACCAAGCGGCGACTTGGAAAGATAGGTTATAGTTAGAGCTAGATAGGGATGGATGATCAATCATGGATCCAAAAATTAATAGGAAAGAAAAGAGACTCTTGTGAATGTCTGTTTAAATGAGAAATGCTTCTGTGATTTTTACTGAAAAAAAAAGCCGGGGAGTTGTGGTTTGTTTTATCTCAAACAGAATGAAAGTTTGTTTTAACCCTTCGTAGTGTTGTCCTGTATGTGGGAAGTTTAAGAGTGTGAACCTTATTGAATTACGTATATTCGGATGATAAGTTACGGAGCCAGGAAATGCACAAAGGATAGGTTTGTTGAAAAAAAAGAAAAAATTACCTGGTCCCGGTGGTTAAAAAAAAATAAAAACTTGTTGAAAGAAAACATTCAGAGAAGGCACAGCAAAACAACTGAGATAGATTTTAAAAAATTATATTAAATAACACGACCTTGAGGCTGGAACAATTGAGATAACGAAAAGCAGTCCACAGCCTACGTGCCAGACTTCTCTCTAGTCATGGAAAAAAAAGTAACGTACTAAATAGGTGCTGAAAGAAAAAAATGTTCTGAGATTTTAAATTATGAAAAAATTCCACTGCAGTAAAAAAAAATAAATCACTCCTGTCCAGTTGGCAGAAAAACTCCATTAAATTAGGGCTTTCATTGACTGATTGGATTTAAACTGCGCAGTAACGCGAAAGGATAGGGAAATTTGGAGACTGAAAGAAATTAATTGAGGCTCATAAGAAATCAAATTTAGAAACTTAGGCTCACAGGGAATAAAATGGGGATTTAAATAGAGGATAGGTGTTCAACTCAGGTACGACGTCGACTTTGAATATCACTTGGCCCGTCTAGGCTCTGATTGAATTTTTTAAAAAACCCCCGCAGCAACTCGGAAGGTAGGGCCGACGCGAACGCGCAGCGGCGCAGACGCACAAACAACGCGAGACGCGCAGCGGCGCGAGCGCACGGCCGAGAGGAGAAGGGCCGAAGCGAACGCGCAGTGACGTAAACGCGCAGTGAAGCGAACGCGCAGTGACGTCAATGCGCAGTGATGTAGACGCGCAGTGACGTAAACGCACAGTGACACCGACGCGTCGTGACGCAGAGGCGCAGCAACGCGAATCGCGAAAGTCAGTGCTAATGTCAGTAAGTCTTTGTAAGTCTTAAGTGTTTAGAGTTTTAAGTTTTAAGAATCGCGCGGCGACGCGGGTATGTGTTAGAAGTCTTTGTCTATCTTGTATTGAAATCGCGCGGCGATGCGAACTGCGCGGCGACGCGGGTAAGTGTTAGAAGTCCTTGTTTATCTTTTAAAGTTTTAAGTATCTTAACTCGCGCGGCGACGCGAGCCACGGGTCGACGCGGATTGCGTGGTGATGTGAACTGCGAGGCAACGCGGATTGCGCGGCGACGTGAACTGCGGGGCGACGTGGGAGTTTTAAGAATCACGCGGCGACGCGAACCGCGCGGCGACGCGGGTAAGTGTTAGCATTAGTAAAGTTTGTTTATTTGGTGTTAGTTAAAGTCAGTGTTAGTTTCTGTAAAGTCTGTGTCTATTTTTAAGTTTGTTTAAATTGCACGACGACACGAACGCGTAATGACACAGTAATACGAGGAGCAGCGTGAAAATGGATAATCAGTTAGATAAAACCACGGATGCGGATAGTCCGCTACAAAAGTTACGTGAGGAATTCCCTGAAAGAGCTGAAGACTTTAGAAAATAATCAGGAGCCCTGAATAAATTATTAGGGGATGACCAGTGGCCTCTAGGTGGCACTAGAAGCGTAGAGGTAGTAAAAAAAAAAAGCACAGGGATTGTTAAAAAAAAAAATAATTAAAAGATGCATCACTTCTGTCAAGTTGGCAAACAAATGCTATTAAATTAGGACTTGCATTGACAGAGGGAACACATGTTAAAACTGTAGACATCTTAAAGAAAGAATGTGCGCACAAGAAACTTACTAAGAGATCCTCTGGGACCTCTAAGAAAGGTATTGATCAACTACGAGTTAAAATGGCTGGCATTGTGTTAACCGGGGCTGATGATGAAATTGATGAATGGCCACTGACTCAGCGCCCAACGGCGCCTCCCGCACCCCCTGGCCTCTTGCTCCAGTCCTCTTCCCAACACCCTCCACCTTACACTCCAACGAGAGGAGTTAGGAACAACCCCATACCACCAAAGCAACAAACCCGAACTGACTCCTCATCCTCTGATAGCGATTCGGATCCCCAGTTTACAAGCAATATAGCTGAAAGGACCAGATCTCACACTCGAAAGGGCAGAACTATATCTCGACATCACAAACAGTCCCGTAAATCTTCCAGTCAATCTACCAGTCCAAGTTGTGAAAGACATAGCAAACACCCCCGCCGATCAAGACGCAGAACTGTCAAGCAGTCAGACAGCTCTGAAACATCCTCCGGCCTAGAAATGATTTCCAAGATCCCAAAGTCCCGACACCAATTCCCTGTCAGACCAATGCCAAACCCTGATGCACAACAAGCTGCAGACCACCTCTCAAAAGATGTCTGTGATCTTCAAACAACTATTTGATTGCTCACGTTATCCGGACAGATGGAGAGGACAGTTAGATATTATTGGCAGGAAAAGAAAGGGGAGGGGGGAGGTGCGCCCCCAACCCGGGTCAAGACTGAATACGTGACTAGAAAGGAAGAGCCATCTCGGGAGGAAGGATCAATAGAACCGTAGTGTTGCATACAGGATTGGATGGATAAGCAAGGATACGGTTATACTAAACAACCAAATGGCCCGAGCCCTGCTAATAAACCTCCCTATTGTCCCCGGCATGGTATGGGAAGAGGCCGGGACTGGGTAAGAGGAATTGACTGTTTTAATTGTGGGCAGGAAGGACATTGGAATAACAATTGCCCCTACCGTCAGCATGGAAAAGGAAGAGGAGTGGGGGGCAAGGGGGGAGAGGAGAATTTTACACTAACTTCTCCCAGAACAACTCCTTTGGTCACTTGTCCCCCAATTGACTACACAGCTTGATTGTGCAGGGATCCTCCCCGGACGACGAACCCATAGATACGGGAGCCTTCATGTCTTCTGTACAATCAAAGCTTAAACTCCCTGCCTCTACTGAAACACAGGAACTTTCAGGATTCCTGGGACAAATCTCGACATTCCCAGTGTCAGAACCAGTTAAAATGGGTTACCAGGAAGAATCGGTGGAACATCGAGTTGTTATCACAACCAATCTGGACTGTAACTTGATGGCTAGAGACCTCCTTTGCAAATTCCAGTTGCATTTGGAGTGTGGAGATGATGGGATTATTGTAAAACAGGAAACCCTTAAGCGGCAGTATTATACCACTAGAACCCCTCAGTGGTGGTCTCTGGACCTGCCGCAGGCACCCTATCACGTGACCCTAGCATACGATCCCAGTGGAAAGAATCAGGACCTGCAGAACTTTTATCAGGATCACGAAGGGGAAGTGAAGGGAATTCTATTAAGGGCTAGAGTGACTGGACTGGAAAGAGAGGCAGATTTTGTGGAAGTGGATAAGAATCTGTGGAAACAGCCCCTAACAATGGCACCGCATATTGCTTGTGAAGTATTAGCCCCTCACCATGCTAAAGATTTGGGAGTTATGGTACGCAAGGCCATAGATGAGGCTGACCCTACCAGCCGGGATGTGCAAATCGTAAAACATGGCCGAACAGTCCAATTTCATGGGGACCCCGAGAAGGTCTGAAGGACTCTACAGCATCATACTGGCTCCGGCATACCTGACTATGTGGATCCTCATGTGTGGGCAGAGGACCCCTCCCAAGTGGGTTATACTCCCATTGATCCGATTGAGATCCCAGTGCAGGGCAATGTGGACTGGCCCTCTATCCGACTGAACCCACTGAAATCACAGGCAATCCTAAACTGACCTTTCGGCACTGTACTGCAATTAATCCGGCCTGTTTTCTTACTGAGCCACCCTAAGATGAGGAAGAACCCAGTCATGATTGCTTATCTTTAATTTAAGAGGCCACATCAGTCAGGGAAGATTTAGTTGATGTACCAATGGAAGATGCAGACTGTATTCTTACTGAGCCAACCCAAGATGAGGAAGAACCCAGTCATGATTGTTTATGTATGTTGACGGAAGTACTTCTATTAATTCAGAAGATACACGAATCTCAGGATACGCCATAGTAAACCAGGAGAATCAGGTCTTGGAATCTGCCGCTTTGAAACCGCCTATTCTGCTCAACAAGCTGAACTATTCGCCCTCACCCGAGCCTGTATCTTGGCCAAAGATCTCAAAGTCAATATCTATACCGACTCTAGGTATGCCTTTGGGGTGGCCCATGATTTCGGACAATTATGGAAAAATAGGGGATTCCTAACCTCACAGGGGAATGAGATATCTCATAAACAGTTAGTATCTGATTTGTTGCAAGCCCTCATGTTCCCCAAACGCATTGCCATTGTCAAATGTACCGCCCATACTACCGGAAATTCTCTGGTTGATATAGGGAATCGTTGTCCTGACCAAGAGGCCAAACAGGCCTCTCATGACCAACAGATGGTAGTGCCCAAAATTATGAGTCAGACTAAAAATCCTGCGAAGGATAAGTTAGCCTCGGAAAAACCAATGCCAACCATCCAAGATGTTATAAAAGCACAGGAGGACGCTCCTGAAAAAGATAAACTGTTGTGGAAATATTATGCATGTACTTATGACAATGTTTCTAAACTCTGGACCACTCCCGCGGAACAGACTTGCATGTCTGACGAGTTGGCCTCATGGGTTATAGAATGTCTGCATTTTGCTACTCATTGTGGAGCAAGGGCAACAAGTGATACGCTTTTGGCTACTTGGTGGCACCCTAGACTCCAGGCGCTCACCCAGAACATCAGTAGTCGTTGCCTGGTTGGCCAGCAACATAATCCAGGGAAGGGAGTCCCCTGTGATTGGGGTAAAACGCCCCTACCCGAAGGTTCCTTTGAGACATTTCAGTTGGACTACATTGAGTTGCAAAAAGTTCAGTGTTACAAATATGTGTTAGTAATAGTAGATGTGTTTAGCAGATGGATTGAAGCCTACCCTAACCTGGACAATAAGACTCAGACTGTTGTTAAGGTGTTAATGAGGGAAATTGTTCCTAGATATGAGATCTCAGCTAGACTGATGACCACCTATGTTCTCTCTCTGACTCAGGCTCTGCGACTAGTTCATAACCAGGTTCAAGATGCTTACCTCGACCTCCCAGTTTTACCCGAATTGTCCCTCGTGGCACCAGGGAAGTATGGATTCGGAAGGGATTAGAGCCACAATGGGAGGGGGCTTTTTAGGTGTCACTCACTACCCCCCGCTGCAGCCAAGGTTGAGGGGAAAAGTGCCTGGGTTCACCTGCACCACTGCAAGCTCATCACCATTTAAACAAATTTTGCTGGTTAGTCTAATTCCTGTTTCTGTTCCAGATCTCCTCCTCCCTATAGCTGAACAAGGCAGTTGAAGGAGGATCAGTTTGAACTCTTACCTGTCAGACAGCCAAATACACTGACGGAGACCTGAAGGGAAACGTGAAAACAGAACTCTTTTTATCAGCTAAATAATTGGACTATTTATAAGATGAGACTGTGTCTGTATGTCACTGTCTGCATAATAGTGTTGATATGACAGTTTTGGCGCACGGGAAGGAAGACAAAGGCGAGAGCTCCATGTAAACACCTTTTTGTATATGTCTTACGTTTATGCGGAAAAAGGGCACTTCACTAGATGCTGGGTTTGTTCACATATCCCTATACATTCCAAAAAGGGAATTCCTTTGCGCACCGTTCCCCTGACCCTAACTGAGACTGTTAGATGGATTCAAAGAAACGATATTGGAACAGGTAGCTAACCGCACTGCTGAGGCTCTGGAGGGCATCACAGCTGAAATGGTAGCGATAAGGACCGTAGCATTACAAAACCGAATGGCCCTCGATTACCTGTTAGCTGAGAAAGGGGGAACGTGTGCCCTGATAGGATCTGAATGTTGCACTTACATTCCTGATAGTTCAGAAAACATAACCCACCTTGCCGATCACATAAGGAGGGAGGTGAAGAAGTTATCCACACCAGCAAAAGAACTTAGCAGGTTTGATTGGTTTCTGGGTGGAGTTTGGAGATCCTATCTAATACATGGGGCAATTGTTCTCATCGTAATAATAATTACCTGCTGTTTGATTGTTGGTTGCCTTAACCTCTGCTGTAAAGTAATGATGACAAGGTTAGCAGACCCTCTTGTGGTCAAGGCTTCCCGGGTTATGATCCAACAAACTAGAGAACTACTCAACAATAATATGATTCTGGAAAGGGAGTGCGAACGGATGAATGCAATACTCCTAGAATGATCCTAAATGTTATCATAGAATGATAAAAGGGGGGATGTGGATATCTGAACGGAATATATGGAATTAAGGACAGTAAGGTAAACGGGATATATGAAAATGTATAAGCCATGGAAGAATAGCTGGGAGAATGTCAGATTGCAAATAGTGCAACATCAGCATAGCTAACAGTCTTTCTCAAGGTTTCAAGTCACTAATCCTGCCAATAATATATAATTGTAACATGAAATACATCTGCAGAATTGCAAGGTCTCAATTAGTAGTCACACCATTAGATTGAAACATTTAGAGGCAATGCTTGAGCTTTCAAGAAGAACATCTCATACAGATTGACTAATGAGTGGCTGAGTTTGACTGTCAATCCATTTGTATTTTGTTATCTGATTTCAAAACTGTATAACTGTTGACGCTTTACGATGTAATTTCACCTATCCGTAGGGAGTGTGTACGCTCTATCCAGAGAGTATATCTTCTGTCTGATAGGTCTTACTGGCCGGTAATAAAGACTGCTTTGTTCAAAGCACAAGAGGTATTCGACTCAGTAATTTTACTGAACCAGATTGAGGTAAAAGAATCCAGGAATTTACAGCTGTACAAAGTAAATACAAGTCCACATATATAACAACATTCCCCCCAAAGTGAATAGTGTAACTATTTACAATGTGAGTTGATCTGGGGCCCTTCTTGCCCTGGTTGATCGTCTCGGTGTGAAAGCTGGTGTTGTTGAATCATTTGTTGGGCCCTCGCTGGGCTGCTGTGCAGCTGGCCTTGCTGGGTTGCCTGGTGTGTTGGGCCCTGCTGGGTTGCTGTGGATGATGGGTTCTGCTTCATGGTCAGCCGTGGTGCCGGTTGCCACTGGTGTGTATGTTGGGGGATCAAAAAAGGTAGGGTCCAAGGTGGGTTGCTCAGGATAGTCCGTGAAGCTGAGTTTGATTTGGTCCATGTGTTTCCGGTGAATGAGTCCATTTGAACGTTTGACCGAAACACCCTGCTCCTCTTTTTGGCCACGACAGTGCCGGGAAGCCACTTGGGTCCTTGCCCATAATTTAATACAAATACAGGATCATTGATTTCAATCTTGCGTGACACATTTGCGCTATCATGGTGTGCACTTTGTTGAAGCTGCCTGCTCTATACCTGTTCATGTAGATCAGGGTGAACTAATGAGAGCCTTGTCTTAAGTGCTCTTTTCATGAGCAGTTCAGCAGATGGGATCCCAGTGAGTGAGTGGGGTCTCGTGCGGTAACTAAGCAGGACTCGGGATAGGCGAGTCTGCAGTGAGCCTTCAGTTACCCTCTTCAAGCCTTGCTTGATGGCTTACATTGCTCTCTCTGCCTGACCATTGGACGCTGGTTTAAATGGGGGAGATGTGACATGTTTGATCCTGTTATGGGTCATGAATTCTGATACGTCCTTACTATACAGTATAAATGCACATGAGGTCTATGCTTGAGAGAAGGTCAGTCAGTGACCTGTCCGTTATTCCTTAGCACTCAAGTGATGAAGGTGGGTGGAGCTTCCCCTTTTATACCTGAAGGGCCAGGTTATGAGTGTCTCCCACCTAGTGGTCATTGTTCTCACAGTGTGCAACTTAGGTCAGATTATACATGGGTTACAATGCTGGTTGAATACATGACAAATTCTTTGACCTCAGCACTGGTAAAACATGGCCCGTTGTCGCTCACCAGGGCATCGGGTAAGCTGTGAGTGGCAAACATGGCCCGCAGGCTTTCAGTAGTGGCAGCGGACGTGCTAGCCGACATTATTTCACATTTAATCCACTTGGAGTACGTGTCTACAACCACAAGGAACATTTTACCCAAGAATGGGCCTGCATAGTCGACGTGTACCCTAGACCGGGGTTTGGAGGGCCAAAACCATAAACTCAGCGGCGCCTCCCTGGGTACATTGCTTAACTGCGAGCATGTATTACATCTGTGAACGCAGGACTCTAAGTCCGCATCGATACTAGGCCACAACACGTGGGATCTAGCTATCTCTTTCATCATTACGATGCCGGGGTGGGTATTGTGGAGGTCATTGATGAAGGTGTCTCTGCCCTTCCTGGAGACCACTACTCAATTGCCCCACAAAAGGCAGTCTGCCTGTATAGACATTTCATCTTTGCGGTGCTGGAACGGCTTTATCTCTTCCTGCATTTCTACTGGGACACTGTACCAGTTCCTGTGAAGCACACAGCTTTTGATTAGAGATAAGAGGTCCTGGCTTGTCCAAGTTTTGATCTGCCGGGCAATGACGGGTGATTGCTCACTCTCAAATGCTTCCATAACCATGGCTAGATCTGCGGGCTGAGCCATTTCCACGCCCATGATGGGCAATGGCAGCCTACTGAGAGCATCGGCGCAGTTTTATGTGCCTGGCCTGTGGCGGATGATGTAGTTTTATGTGGACAACGTGAGTGCCCATCTCTGGATGTGGGCCGATGCGTTGGTATTTATCCCTCTAATCTCGGAAAACAGGGATATAAGTGGCTTATGGTCAGCTTCCAATTCGAATTTTAGCCCAAACAGGTATTGATGCATTTTCTTTACCCCATAGACACACGCTAACGCTTCTTTTTCAAACATGTTGTAGGCTCGCTCAGCCTTAGACACACTCCTGGATGCATTTGCAACCGGTTGTAGTTCCCCAAAAACATTCGCTTGTTGTAATACACACCTGACGCCATATGATGACACATCACATGCTAGTACCAAATGCTTACATGGATCATACAACACAAGCAATTTGTTTGAGCATAACAATTTTCTCGCTTTTACAAAGGCATTTATTTGGCTTTTGCCCCAAACCCATTCGCCTCTTTTTCGTAGTAAGACATGTACTGGTTCCAGAGTGTGCTGAGACCCGGTAAAAAGTTACTAAAGTAGTTCAAGAGTCCCAGAAATGACCGCAGCTCCGTCACATTCTGTGGCCTCGGTGCGTTCTCGATTGCCTCCGTCTTCGCGTTGGTGGGCCTGATGCCGTCTGCCGCAATCCTCCTTCCCAAGAACTCCACTTCAGGCACCAGGAAAACGCACTTTGAGCGTTTTAACCTGAGCCCCACGCGGTTGCTCGACTGTGTTCTGACCTGTGACCCAGATGTCATCCTGGAAGACCATGGTGTGCGGGACCGACTTCAGTAAACTTTCCATGTTTCTCTGGAATATCGCCGCCACTGATTGGATTCCAAACGGGCATCTGTTATAAACAAAAAGACCTTTGTGCGTGTTGATGCAGGTGAGGGCCTTTGATGATTCCTCCAGTTCCTGTGTCAGGTAGGCTGAAGTCAGATCCAGCTTCGTGAATGTCTTTCCTCCCACCAGTGTTGCAAAAAGGTCGTGAGCCTTTGGTAGTGGGTATTGGTTCTGCAGGGAGAAACGATTGATAGTTACTTTGTAATCGCCACAGATTCTGATGGTGCCGTCTCCCTTGAGGACTGGATAAATAGGACTGGCCCACTTGCTGAACTCGATCGGTGATTGCAGCCAGTCTAGCTCAATCTCTACCCTTCCTCTCATCATGTACGGTACTGCTCTCGCCTTGTGATGGATGGGTCGCGCCCCCGGAATGAGGTGGATCTGCACTTTTGCTCCTTGGAATTTTCCGATGCCTGGTTTGAACAGCGAAGGAAATTTGTTTAAGACCTGGGCACACGAAGTGTCGTCAGCGGGCAATAGCGCTCGGACGTTGTCCCAGTTCCAGCGTATTTTTCCCAGCCAGCTCCTGCCGAGCAGAGTGGGACCATCGCCTGGTACCACCCAGAGTGGTAGCTTGTGCACTGCTCCATCATACGAGACCTTTATGGTAGCACTGCCGATTACAGGAATCAGTTCTTTCGTGTAAGTTCTTATTTTCGTGTGAACTGGAGTTAAGACTGACCTTGAGGCCTTGTTGCACCACAACCTTTCGAAAGTTTTTGCCCATGATGGACTGGCTCGTGCCCGTGTCCAGCTCCATTGACACTGGAAATCCATTTAGTTTAACATTCAGCATTATCAGAGGACAATTCGTGGTGAATGTATGCATCCCATGTACCTCTGCCTCCTCGATCCAAGGCTCTGGTGCATCGTGATCCTCTGTGGATCTGTCCTCCTCTGCAAAATGGAGGTTTGCAGGTTTAACAGGCTTTGCAGCTCACCTGCACACTCGTTGGAGGTGTCCCATTATTCCACAGCCCTTGCCAACGTACTCTTTGAATCGGCATGAATGGAAACGATGATCACCCCCGCAGCGCCAACAAAGTGTTAATGGCCTTGCATTCATCACCCTTGATCGTGGACTCTGAGTCATCTGCGGACATGCAGCTGCAGGTATGTGCGACCTGCCCTGTATGTTATGATTCGAAAACAACATCACTTTGTTCACAGTACTTGTGGCAGCACTTGTGTGCTGAGAGATTTGCTTAGTATTGTCACTGGTGGCAATGAACACCTCGGCTATTGATATGACCTTGCTCAAGGTTGGGGTCTCTACAGTCAAACGTTTGCAAAGTATGGTTTCGAGGCCAATGCCAAGTACGAAAAAGTCTCTGAGCATGTGCTCCAAATGTCCTTCAAATTCCTGCAATGTCTTGCAAGGCGTCTTAGCTCGGCAACATAACTCGCCACTTCCTGGCCTTCAGATCTTTTGTGGGTGTAGAACCGGTATCTCGCCATCAGAATGCTTTCTTTCTGGTTCAAATGCTCTCGGACCAATGTGCACAAATCATCATACGATTTCTCCGTGGGTTTCGCTGGAGTGAGCAGATTCTTCATGAGGCCATACCTTGGTGCCCCACAGATGGTGAGGAGGATCGCCCTTCATTTGGCAGCACTCTCTTACCCATCTAGCTTGTTGGCCACGAAGTATTGGTCGAGTCGCTCCACAAAAGTTTCCCAATCATCTCCCTGCAAAAATTTCTCCAGGATGCCCACTGTTCTCTGCATCTTTGGGTTCACTATCTGTATTTTGTCGCCAGTTGTTGTGTATGGAGAAAGAGTCAGACTGAACACTGTGAGCTCAAAGTAAAGTGTGACCTTAGTCTTTTATTGCAGGTCTCCAGAGTGCCTCTCCAACCTGTGAAGCCTCCTTAAATACCTGTGCTCGCAAGGGATTATGGGATCCCTTGGGACTCCAGGAGAAGAGCCATCAGATGGCTGTACATTGTAAATACAAGTCCACAAATATAACAGTCACCCCACAGCTTAAAAACGTGCAGGCAGAGGGGAAGTGAGTGACCATCAGACAAAGTAAGAATGCTGGAAAGGTAGTGAAGGAGTCCTCCTGTGAGTCCACCTCACTTTTAAACCGATATTCGTTTTGGGCAATGGTGCCTCTGGGGAGTGCAGCCAGAGCCAATTCCAAGGCACCACGGGTGGCTCAGCTGCACAGGGAGGAGGAATGAAGAATAACAGAGCTCTAGTGATAGGGGATTCTATAGTTAGGGCAACAGACAGGCGTTTCTGTGTCCTCCCTGGTGCCAGGGTACCTCCCTGGTGCCAGGGTCAAGGATGCCACAGAGCAGACGCAGGGCATTCTGCGGGGAGAGCTAAAGATCATGTCCGTTTCGGGACCAACGACACAGGTAAAAAAGAGGGATGAGATCCTGCAGGCAAAATTCAGGGAGCTGGGAAGAAAATTAAAGGGTAGGACCTCAAAGGTAGTATTCTCCGGGTTACGACCAGTGCCACGTGCTAATGAGTACATGAAAAGTTGTACTGGAAGCATGTTTTTAGTGGTGTTCCGCAGCGTTCAGTACTGGGTACCTTGCTTTTTGTGGTATATATCAACGATTTAGATTTGAATATAGGGAGTATGATTAAGAAGTTTGCAGACAACACTAAAATTGGCTGTGTGGTTGATAATGAAGAGGAAAGTCATGGACTGCAGGAGGATAGCAATCTACTGGTCAGGTGGGCAGAGCAGGGCAAATGGAATTTAATTCAGAGAAGTGTGAGGTGATGCACTTTGGGAGGGCTAATTAGGAAAGGGTATACACATTAATCTGTAGGCCATTTAATAGTGTAGATGTGTGGATATGTGAAAATGTATAAGCAATAAAGACAGTGAAGTGAACTGGATATATGAAAATGTATAAGCAATGGAAAATAACTAAGAGAATGTCAGATTGCAAATATTACAACATCAGCACAATTAACAGACTTTCTCACGGTCTTAGTTACTAATCACGCCAGTATAATTGTAACATAATTGTAACATTTACAAGCAATGTGTGAGAAAGCTCCTTGTGAGAAACAGATGCTGTAATCACTTGCCCGTATTTAATTGGGCAAAGAAGGCCAGGTATCGGCTAATAAGTGGACAAAGGGAAGGAGGGATCACAAAGGATAGGGTGAACTAAATGTCTTTCAATTGTATTCTGTACTGAAATTGTATAAATGATGCGCCTCTATGTTGTAACAACACTTGTCCATAGGAAGTGGGTACACTCTATCAAGAAACTATTCCTTCTGTCTGATAAGTCTCGGCCGGTGAGACATAATATTAAAGACTGCTTTGTTATAAGCTCCTTTGGTGTTCGCCTCAGTGTATTCGCTGAAACAGATTGAAGGAAAAGAATCCAGAAATCAACATTTGGTGTCAGAAGTGGGATCTCAACGGATGACTGCCGAAAACTTGCGAATTAAGAACCAGACTAGCCTTGGACGGGACGGGAGGAAAATGGCCACTGGAGTAAGTATATTTTAAAATACCACTGCAGTTTCCTTCAGTTTCAAAAGTCTAAGAAAAGATTGGCCACTCGCTGGTTCTCAGGTAGTGTCTGAACGAGATCCAGGTCAATCTGGCGAATACCTTCTAAACTTAGGAAATAAGTGTCCAAGTTAGGTGTGACGTCGACCTTGTATATCACTTGGCCCGTCTAGGCACTGATTGGATTTAAACTGCATGGTGACATGAAAGGATAGGGAAATCTGGAGACTAGAACAAATTAAGTAAGGCTCATAGGGGATAAGCATCTAAGTCAGGTGTGACGTCGACCTTGTATATCACTTGGCCCGTCTAGGCACTGATTGGATTCAAATCGCGCGGCAACACGGAAGGTAGGGCTAGATAAGGTTAGATAGGGTTAGATCCAATCGTGGGGCGACGCGATCCGTGGGGCGACGCAAGATTGCGCGGTGACGCGAACCGCGGGGCGAGGCAAGATTACGCGGTGACGTGAACCGCGGGGCGACGCAAGATTGCGCGGTGACGCGAACTGCAGGGCGACGCAAGATTGTGCGGTGCCGCAAACCGCAGGGCGACGCAAAATCGCACGGCGACGCGAACCGCGGGGTGACGCGGGAGATAGGGTTAGTTTAAATCGCGCGGTGACATGAACCGCGGGGCGACGCGGGAGATAGGGTTACTTTAAATCGCATGGCGACACGAACTGCGGGGCGACGCGGGAGATAGGGTTAGTTTAAATCGCGCGGCGACGCAAACCGCGGGGCGACGCGGAGAAAAAGAAACTGCGCAGCGAGGCGGAGGTTAGAGAATTACATAAGATTAAGCCATGGGACTGTGTAAAATTAAAATTAAAATTGTACTTATGCCAGGTGTGGTGTCGATCTTGTATATCACTTGGTCCGCCTAGGCTCTGGATAAGTTAACCAAAACCACCACGGGGCGACGTGGGGACACCGGGACTAATTAGAAACAGTTACGATACGAGGGGCAATGCGAGAATGGGTAATCAGTTCGATAAAACCACGGATGCGGGTAGTCCGCTACAAAAGTTATGTGAGGAATTCCCTGAAAGAGCTGAACAATTTAGAAAATTACCTGGAGCCCTGAACAAATTATTAGGAGATGACCAATGGCCCCTAGGTGGCACTAGAAGCATGGGGATAGCAAAAAAGGCACAGGGATTGATTTGAAGAAGGGGACGAGGGAAAAGGGACAAGAATTTAATTGCAACGTGGTGACACTATTGTCAAAAATTAAAAGATGCATCACTTCTGTCAAGTTGGCAAGAAAACACCACTAAATTAGGATTCTCATTGACAGAAGGAGGACATGTTAAAACCGTAGACGTCTTAAAAAAAGAATGTGCGCACGAAAAACGTACTAAGTGATCCGCTGGGACCTCTGAGAAAGGTATTGACCAACTATGTAGTCAAATGGCTGGCTTTGCGTTGACCGAGGCTGATGATGAAATTGATGAATGGTCACTGACTCGGCGCCCAACGGTGCCTTCCGCAGCCCCTAGCCCCTTGCCCCAGTCCTCTTCCCATCCCCCTCCACCTTACACTCTGGCGAGAGGAGTTAAAGATAAATGTAACCCCACACCAATGAAGCAACAAGCCCAAACTGACTCCTCATCCTCTGATAGCAATTCGGATCCCCAGTTCACAGGCAATATAGCTGAGAGGACCAGATCTCACACTCGGAAGGGCAGAACTATATCTCGACATCACAGACAGTCCCGTAAATCTTCTAGTCAAACTACCAGTCCCAGTTGTGAAAGGCATAGCAAACACTCCCGCCGATCGAGACGCGGAGGTGTCGAGCAGTCAGACAGCTCCGAAACATCCTCCGACCTAGAAATGCCTTCCAAGATTGACACCCCCATCCCAAAGCCCCGATACCAATTCCCAGTCCGACCAATGCCAAACCCTGATGCACAACAAGCTGCAAACCACCCCACCATAGATGTCTATGTGCCCTGGAAACCGAACGAAATTATGGCCATTCTGGCCACCATGCCAGATCGGAAAAGGGAACCTATCAAATTTATAGATCATCTCTGGACTACCATTGCAGTTTATAATGCAGAATCAAGGGACTTGTGGGCCCTGGTACAGCAGACCCTGAGCCCGACTGAGCACTCCCGATTTCTAGCTCACCTAAGACGTGCAACCCATGATGCATTGTTGGCTGCACACCCTAATAACGCCCAAGACCGCCTAAACGCTATTCTCACCGCCCTCAGCACGATCCTTCAAAAGCCCATCAGTATGGCCGCGATATTAGAAACTAAACCCAAGCGAGACGAAAATGCCGACGAATTCATGGAAAGATTCATTGAAATATACGGAAGTCAATCTGGAGATAATGCCTTCTGGGCAGGTGATAATTCACCTCAATTCTGCACTATTCTACTTCAGTGCCTACCCCATTCGATTGCACACGCTATCCGGACCAATAATATGAATTGGGCAGATAACAATCAGGCCCAGATGGAGAGAGCAGTGAAATATTATTGGCAGGAAAAGAAAGGAGAGGGGGGAGGTGCGCCCCTAACCCGGGTCAAGACTGAATACGTGACTAGAAGGGAAGAGCCGCCTCGGGTGGAAGGACCAAAACCCGACCCAAGGGGATACCAGATGGAACCGCAGTATTGCGTGCAGGGTTGGGGGGATAAACAGGGATACGGTTATACCAAATACCCAAATGGCCCGGGCCCTGCTAATTACGGACTGCCCTATTGTCCCCGACCTGGTATGGGAAGAGGTCAGGGCTGGGGAAGACGAAGTGGATGCTTTAATTGTGGACAGGAAGGACATTGGAACAAGCAATGCCCCTCCCCTCGGCATGAAAAAGGAAGAGGAGGAAGAGGAGGAGGGCAAGGGGGGAAGAGGACGGGGATATTACACTAATTTCTCCCAGAACAACCCCTTTGGCCAACCGTCCCCCGATTATTCGTATTGACTACGTAGCTTGATTGTACAGAGAACCTCCCCGGATGACGAACCGATTTGCCAATTTCCAGTCCCTAGCACGGCTAAACAAATGCGACAGTGATTGGGAATAATCAATTATTGCAGATCCTGGATCCCTAATGTTGCCCTGATGACTAAGCACCTCACACCGTATACAAATAAGGAAGGCAGCTTTAAAATAAAAACCGCAGACGTCCAAGCCTTTAAAGAACTAAAGACAGCCCTGCTGCAAGCTCCGGCTTTGGGCCGGCCCCTCTATGACTGGCCCTTTCAACTGTATTGTACGATCCTGAAAGATTGTGCTACCGCTGTCTTAACTCAGAAACACGGGGATAAGCATAGGTCTGTTGCCTACTACTCTTCTAAAATAGACCCCGTTGCCTTGGGGCACCCTGTATGTACTCAAATATTAACTTCCATCTACAATAGCCTTTAATCTGCCGCCAACCTTACCCTCCAGCAGGATATTGTTGTATATACCTCTCACTCCGTAGCTGCCCTCTTGGGTCAACTGCAGACTCAACATCTCACCATGGCCTGGCAGAGTAGATCTGAGATCTACCTACTAAATAATCCAAGGCTGACCTTTCGGCACTGTACTGCCATTAATCCGGCCTGTTTTCTTACGGAGCCACCCCAAGATGAGGAAGAACCGAGTCATGATTGTTTATCTTTAATTCAAAAAGCTACCTCGGTCAGGGAGGATTTAGTTGATGTACCAATAGAGGACCCTGACTGTATTGTGTATGTTGACGGAAGCTCTTCCATTGACCCAGAAGGCGGATGAATTTCAGGATACGCCATAGTAAACCAGGAGAATCAGGTCGTGGAATCTGCCGCCTTTGAGACTGCCTATTCCGCCCAACAAGCTGAACTATTCGCCCTCACCCGAGCCTGTATCTTGGCTAAAGACCTCAAGGTCAATATCTATACCGACTCTAGGTATGCCTTTGGGGTAGCCCAGGATTTCGGACAATTATGGAAAAATAGGGGATTCCTAACCTCAAATGGGAATGAGATATCCCATAAGCAGCTAGTGTCTGACTTGTTGCAAGCCCTCATGTTCCCCAAGCACATTGCCATTGTCAAATGTACCGCCCACACTACCGGAAACTCTCCGGTTGATATAGGGAACCACTGTGCTGACAAAGAGGCCAAACAGGCCTCTCGTGGACAACAAATGGTAGTGCCCAGAATGATGAGTCAAACTAAAAATCCTACAAAGGATAAGTTAGCCTCGGAAAAACCAATGCCAACCATCCAAGATGTTATAAAAACACAGGAGGACGCTCCTGAAAAAGATAAACTGTTGTGGAAAGATTATGGATATACTTATGACAATGTCTCTAAACTCTGGACCACTCCCGCGGAACAGACTTGCATGTCTGACGAGTTGGCCTTATGGGTTATTGAATATATGCACTTTGCTACTCATTGTGGAGCAAGGGCAACAAGTGATACGCTTTTGGCTACTTGGTGGCACCCTAGACTCCAGGCGTTGGCCCAGAACATCAGTAGTCATTGCCTTGTTTGCCAACAGCATAATCCAGGGAAGGGAGTCCCCTGTGATTGGGGTAAGACGCCCCTACCAGAAGGTCCCTTTGAGACCTTGCAGTTGGACTACATTGAGTTTCAAAGGGTTCAGTGTTACAAATATGTGTTAATAATAGTAGATGTGTTCAGAAAATGGATCGAAGCTTACCCTACCCTAGACAATAAGGCTCAAACTGTTGTTAAAGTGTTAATGAGGGAAATTGTTCCTAGATATGGTATCCCTGCTCGACTGAGTTCCGATAATGGCCCTCACTTTATTGGCCAAGTTAACAAAGAATTCTGTTCCCAGATACGCATTAACCAGCAGCTGCATTGTGCCTACCGACCCCAAGCTGCGGGATTAGTTGAACGTGCTAATCAAACTCTTAAAACCAAGCTTGTAAAACTGGTAGCATCAACCGGACTCAATTGGCTTAAACTCCTTCCCATAGCCCTATTCCAGATTCGCACGACTCCTACTGGTAAGGCTAGGCTGATCCCCGCTGAGGTCATTTATGGTAGACCCCTTAGGACCACCTGGAATCAGAATGTCCCCTCCACTGTCCAGTTCCACCACATGACTGAGGAGATGACCACCTATATTCTTTCCTTGACTCAAGCTCTGCGAATAGCCCACAACCAGGTTCGAGATGGATTCAGAAGGGATTAAAGCCACAATGGGAGGGGCCTTTTCAGGTGTTACTCACTACCCCCACTGCAGCTAAGGTTGAGGGGAAAAGTGCCTGCGTTCACCTGCACCACTGCAAGCTCACCACCCTCTAACGAACCTATTTTACTGGTTATTCTAATTCCTGTTTCTATTCCAGATTTCCTCTTCTCCATAGCTGAACAAGGCCATCAGCGCCCTAATTGGAACGTGGGTCCCGAGGAGACCAGTTTGAACTGTTACCGTAGTGATAGACAGCCAGCTACACCGATGGTGACCTGAGAAGAGAGACGGGAAAACTGAACCCTTTTAATCAGCAAAATTTATCCTTGTCCATAGAGACGCTGGTTCCCGAGTAATAAGATGAAACTGTGTCTGTGTGCCACAGTCTGTATAATAGCGTTGATGTACGACAGGTGCGGCACATGGGAGGGGAGACTGAGGCGAGAGCTCCATGTAAACACCTTTTTGTACATGTCTTATGTTTATGCGCAAAATGGGAACTTCTCTAGATGCTGGGTGTGTTCACATATCCCTATACATTCCAAAGGGGGAATTCCTTTGTGCACCGTTCCACTGACCCTAACTGAGACTGTCAGATGGATTCAGAGCCAGACTATCATGAGAGGAGGGGGGCCAATAAAAGTACGAGAGATGAAAGGCGGGTCAAAAGAGGGATCACGGAGACCAGGAGGAGTATCATACCGTTACCATGTGAACGACCACGGGGAGGTCACCAAGTGGGAGAGTGCTGGAGACCCCATTAGTCAGACGTTCCAGGGATGGTATCAACCAACCTACAACCGTGAAAAGGAACCCCCATTCATAGCCCTGACCAATACCTCAGGGATTGGGAGGCCAACCGGGAACATATGTCTAACCCGAAATGACACCAGTAACAAGGGACATATCATAGGGTACAGCAATTGCCCACACAGTCTCAACCTCACCACAGGTGCACGAGTCACCATCCTCTCTCACTATCCGAATAACACAGGTGGAGGTTTGTGGGCCCAGTCCTGGGACCCAGAAGCAATATATCAGAAAGCAGCCGTATTTCGTGTGCGGTCATAAGGCATATCCTTGGTTGCTTAGGCGATGGACAGGGTCCTGCTATCTGGGATATGTGGTGCCATTTGTGCGGCAAGTATGTACCCTGGCGGAAGCACATGCCTCCAGCCGATACAAGCGAGCCATCACCCCCACCGACAAGTTCTTTGGGGTCATGATGTTCCCAATCGGGATAAGACGTCTCATGGATGAAGTACAGAACCTAGAGACGATATTGGAACAGATAGCTAACAATACTGCTGAAGCTCTGGAGGGCATCACAGCTGAAATGGTAGCAATAAGGACCGTAGCATTACAAAACCGAATGGCCCTCGATTACCTGTTAGCTGAGAAAGGGGGAACGTGTGCCCTGATAGGATCTGAATGTTGCACTTGCATCCCCGATAATTCAGAAAACATAGCCAATCTCGTTGATCACATAAGAAGGGAGGTAAAGAAGTTATCCACCCCTGCAGGAGGAGTAGACTGGTTTGATTGGCTGTTAGGTGGATCTTGGGATCAAGAGAGTATTCCTTCTGTCTGATAAGTCTTGGCCGGTGAGACATAATATTAAAGACTGCTTTGTTATAAGCTCCTTTGGTGTTCGCCTCAGTGTATTCGCTGAAAAAGATTGAAGGAAAAGAATCCAGAAATCAGCAGATGAACAAAGGGACTTGTCCACAGATCCCTGAAAGTAGCAGGCCAGGTGGATAAGGTGGTTAAGAAGGCATATGGAATGCTTGCCTTTATTGGCTGAGGCATAGAATATAAGAACAGGGAGGTTATGCTTAAATTGTATAATACTTTGGTTAGGCCACAGCTGGAGTACAGCGTGCAGTTCTGGTTGCCATATTATAGGAAGGACATGATTGCACTAGAGAGGGTGCAGAGGAGCTGTACTAGGATGTTGCCTGGAATGGAGAATCTTAGTTATGAGGACAGATTGGATAGGCTGGGTTTGTTCTCATTGGAACAGAGGAGGTTGAGAGGAGACTGGACATAATGGATAGTAAGGGCCTATTTCCATTGGTGGTGGGGTCTATGACAAGGGGGCATAGTTGGTGGAAGATTTAGAAGGGATTTGACGGGGGGGGGGGGCTTCTTTACGCATAGAATTGTGGGGATCTGGAATTCGCTGCCTGGAAGAGTGTGGATGCAGAAACCCTCACCACTTTTAAGAGATGGTTGGATGGGCACGTAAAGTGCAGTAACCTGCAGCGTTACGGACCTGGAGCTGGTAATTGGGACTAGACTGGATGACCTTTTGTTGGATGGCGCAGATATAATGGTAAGTACTGCAGGGAATAGAATACTGCAGGGTGATCTCCTGGACTCGTTTCGATCGCCTGGATGGGTCGCAGAGGAACTTTCCCAGATATTTTCTCCCTAAATTGGCCTGGTTTTTTATCTGGTTTTTGCCTCTGCCAGGAGATCACATGGCTCCGGTTGGGGTGGAGTGTAGAATGTTTCAGAATAAGGGGTGTCGCAGTTGTGTGAGGCGGACTGGTTTGGGCTGGTGGCTCTTTGCCTTTCCGTCATTGTTCATTGGTTTATATGTAACCTTTAGGGCTACTGACCAAGGGCTGTACAGCTCGTTGTTGGCCGGCGTGGACACAATGGGCTGAAATAGCCTCCTTCTGCGCTGTAAATTTCTATGTTTCTATGTTTCTAATAGAAGGATAGAGGGGATGAACATGTGGCTGGAGAGTTGGTGTAGGAGGGAGGGCTTTAAATTATTGAGGCATTGGGACCGCTTCTGGGGAAGATGGGACCTGTAGAAATTGGTCAGGTTGCACCTCAACAGCGCCGGGACCAATATCCTCACTAGTGTAGTTGGGGAGAGTTTAAAATAACTTAGCAGTGGGATGGGAACCTGAGAAAAAATTCAATAGGAAAGGAAGTAAAGTAGAAATAGGATAGCAAGAATCTAGAAAGCGAATCTGTAAGACAGAGGAAGCAAGGCTTAGTAAGTAGTAATCAAGGAGGTCTTCCTGTGCTAAATGGTATATACAATGCAAGGAGTATAGCGAATAAGGTGGATAAGCTGAGAGCACAGGAAGACACTTGGGAGTATGATATTATAGCCATTAGAGACATGGCTGAAAGAGGGGCATGTTTGGCAGCTCTATATTCATGGTTACAGGATTTTTAGGCAGGACAGAGAGGGGGGTAAAAAGGAGGATGGGGGTCACGGTATTGATTAAAGATGCTATTACAGCTGTGAGGTGGGATGATATGTTTGAGGAATCACCAATTGAGGCCATATGGGTTGAACTGAAAAATAAAAAAGGGGCAATCACACTGCTGGGCATGTATTATAGACCCCCAAACAGTGGGAGGGAGATAGAGGAGCAAATATGTAGGCAAATTTCTGTGAAGTCCAAAAACCATATAGCAGTAATAGTAGGAGATTTCAACTATCCAAATATTGATTGGGACAAATATAGTGTGAAGGGTATAGAGGGTGCAGAATTCCTAAAATGCATTCAAGAGAACTTGTATGTAACAAGCCCAACAGGGGAAGGGGCGGTTCTGGATTTCATTTTGGGGAATGAAGCTGTATCAGTGGGACAGCATTTGGGTGTCAGTGATCATAATTCAGTCAGATTCAAGGTAGTTATGGATAAGGACAAGGATAGACCAGGAATAAAAGTCCCAAATTGGGGAAAGGCTAACTTTGCTAAGTTGAGAAGTGATTTGGCCGCAGTGGATTGGAAACAGCTACTTGAAGGTAAATCAGTGTCGGAACAGTGGAAGGCATTCAAGGAGGATATCCGCAGGGCTCAGGCCAAACATATGCCCTTAACGAAAAAGGGTGGGGATAACAATTCTAGAACCCCCTGGATGTCTAGGGTCTTACAGGGGAGGATAAAGAAAACCAACGGCTAAAATACTGTAGAATCTCTGGAGGAATATAGAAAGTTCAGAGGTGAAATTAAAAAGGATATTAGGAATGCTAAGAGAGAGCATGAAAAATTATTGCCAAATAAAATCAAGAAAAACCCAAAGATGTTCTATAAATATATTAAGAGCAAGAGGATAAGTAAAGAAAGGGTAATGACTATTAGAGACCATGAGGGTGATCTGTGTGTGGAGGTGGAAGATGTTGGTATGGTTCTTAATGAATATTTTGTGTCTGTTTTCGCAAAGGAAAGGGGCAATGCAGACACTGCTATCGAGGAGGAGTGTGAAATTCTGGATGAAATAAACATAGTGAGAGAGGAGACATTAAGGTGTTTCGTAGCTTTGAAAGTGGCTAAGTCCCCAGACCTGAATGAAATTCATCCCAGGCTGTTCAGCGAAGTAAAAGAGGAAATAGCAGAGGCCTTGACCATCATTTTCCAGTCCTCTTTGGATTCTGGCATGGTGCCGGAGGACTGAAGTACTGCTAATGTAGTACCCTTGTTTAAGAAGGGAGAAAGGGATAGGCCGAGTAATTACAGGCCTGTCAGCCTAACCTCAGTGGTGGGAAAATTATTGGAAAAAGTCCTGAAGGATAGGATAAAGCTACATTTAGAAAGGATTAATCAGGGTCAGTCAGCACGGATTTGTTAAGGTAAGATCGTGTTTGACTAACCTGATTAAATTTTTCGAGGAGGTAACCAGGAGGGTCGATGAGGGCAGTGCGTACGATGTAGTATATATGGACTTTAGCAAAGCTTTTGATAAGGTCCCACATGGAAGACTGTTCACGAAGGTAAAAGCCCATGGGATCCAGGGCAAAGTGGCAAGTTGGATCCAAAATTGGCTTAGAGGCAGGAAGCAAAGGATAATGGTTAAAGGATGTTTTTGTGATTGGAAGGATGTTTCCAGTGGGGTTCCACAGAGCTCAGTACTGGGTCCCTTGCTTTTTGTGTTACACATCAATCATCTAGATTTGAATATAGGGGGTATGATTAAGAAGTTTGCAGATGACACTAAAATTGGCTGTGTGGTTGATAATTAAGAGGAAAGTACTGGACTGCAGGAGGATTTCAGTCTACAGGTCAGGTGGGCGGAACAGTGGCAAATGGAATTTAATTCGGAGAAGTGTGAGGAGGGCTAATAAGAAAAGGGCATACACATTAAATGATAGGCCACTTAGAAGTGTAGATGAACAAAGGGATCTTGGAGTGCTTGTCCACAGATCCCTGAAAGTAGCAGGCCAGGTGGATAAGGTGGTTAAAAAGGCATATGGAATGCTTGCCTTTATTGGCTGAGGCTTAGAAAACAAGAGCAGGGAGGTTATGCTTAAATTTTATAATACACTGGTTCGGCCACAGTTGGAATGCTGCGATCAGTTCTGGTCGTCGTATTATAGGAAGGATGTGATTGTATGAGAAAGTGTGCAGAGGAGATTTACGAGGATGCTGCCTGGAATGCTGAATCTTAGCTATGAGGACAGATTGGATAGGCTGGGTTTGTTCTCCTTGGAACAAAGGATGCTGAGGGGAGACCTCATTGAGGTGTATAATATTTTGAGGGGCCTGGATATAGTGGATAGCAAGGGCCTATTTCCCTTGGTGGAGGGGTCAATTACGAGGGGGCATAGGTTTAAAGTGGTTGGTGGAAGATTTAGAAGGGATTTGACGGGAAGCTTCTTCACGCAGAGGGTTGTGGGGGTCTGGAATTCACTGCCTGGAAAGATGGTAGAGGCATAAACCGCCACCATATTTAAGAGATGGTTGGATGGGCATTTAAAGTGCCGTAACCTGCAGGGTTACCGACCTAGAGCTGGTAAGTGGAATTCAACTGGATAACCTCTTGTTGGCTGGCGCAGATATGACGGTAAGTACTTCAGGGAATCTAATACAGCCAGAGTGATCTCCTGGACTGGTTTTGACTGCCTGGATGGGTGAGAGAAGAATTTTCCCAGAATTCTTCTCCAATTGGCCTGGGTTTTTATCTGTTTTTTTGCCTCTGCCAGGAGATCGCATGGCTCCGAGTTGGATGGAGTGTAAAATGTTGCAGTTGTGTGGGGCGGACTAGTTGGGCCAGATGCTCTTTGCTTGTCTGCCATTGTTCATAGGTTTATATGTAACCTTCAGGGCTGCTGATCGAGGGCCGAGTGGCTCTTTGTCGGCTGGCGCGAACATGATGGACCAAAATGTCCTCCTCTGCACAGTAAATTTCGATGTTACTATGTTTCGATTAGGCACTTTACAATCTTCTGGACTTAACACTGAGTTCTACAATTTCAGATCATAACCATTGCTTCCATTTTTTCCAGAAAGCAGCTATTGGTAATGATTCTGCTGTAACCATTTACAGCTCCTCTAGCCCCATCTTTTGTTTCTTTCATTATCATCATAGGCAATCTCATGAAGTCGAGGATGACTTTCTTCCTTGTGTGTGAATTCTTTTAATGTGGGGTGGCCGTTGCACACCGGCCAGCACACGGGCTTGTCAGAGCAATGTCTTGGTCCAGTGGCAAGGGGATCCAAGACAACTGGAGACTCGGCTCCGCAGCATGTGCCAATACATACACACAAAATCAAACATACTCCTACTGTCCTCCCTCTTTCCCACAGGACCTCTCTTTATGTGGAATTCATAGAACGCAATGTGAGCCTCATGACCTCACAGCCTCACTACTGACCCGTGCTGCGTCTTCCCTTGGTCTTGTCCACGGTGTTCCACCTCTGGGCTCTGACCTCTCCGCTCCTCTGTATCTTGTCCGTCCTCTCCTCTCCGCTTCTGATCTCCGAATGTCGCCGATCCCGAACTCCGGATCTCGCCTGTGCTGACCTGCAGGCCTCGCTGGTCCCGATCTCCGAACCTCGCCGGTCCCTCCCTCTGCTCCTCGCCCATTCGGACCTCCGCTCCTCACACATTCCGACCTCCACTCCACGCCGCTTCTGACCTCCGCTCCTCGCCTCTTCCGACCTCCACTCCTCACCCATTCTGACCTCCGCTCCTCGCCCATTGCGACCTCCGCTCCACGCCACTTCCGACCTCCGCTCCTCGCCTCTTCCGACCTCTGCTCCTCGCCTCTTCCGACCTCCACTCCTCACCCATTCTGACCTCCGCTCCTCGCCCATTGCGACCTCCGCTCCACGCCTCTTCCGACCTCCGCTCCTCGCCGCTCCCGACCTCCGCTCCTCCCCAATTTTGACCTCCGCTCCACGCTGCGACCGATCTCTACTCCTCCCCAATTCCGACATCCACTCCACACCGCTTCCGACCTCTGCTCCTCGCCCATTCCGACATCCGCTGCACGCCGCTTCTGACCTCCGCTCCTCCCCAATTCCGACCTCTGCTCCTCGTCGCTTCCCACCTCCGCAGCTCGCCGCTTCCCACCTTCGCTCCTCCTCAATTCTGACCTCCGCTCCATGCCGCTACCGACCTCCGCTCCACCCCAATTCCAACCTCCAATCCTCCCCAATTCCAACCTCCGCTCCTCGTCGCTTCCCACCTCTGCTCCTTGCTGCTTCCCACCTTCGCTCGTCCCCAATTCCGACCTCCACTCCTCCCCAATTCCGACCTCCGCTCCACGCTGCGACCGACCTCTACTCCTTCCCAATTCCGACATCCACACCTCGCCACTTCCCATCTCTGCTCCTTGCCGCTTCCCACCTTCGCTCCTCCTCAATTCCGACCTCCGCTCCTCGCCGCTTCCGACCTCCTCTCCTCTCCTCTTCCGACTACCGTGTTGTTGATTCTGCTGATTTTGTTTTTTTACTTATCCCAGTACCATCCCCTTTTGCCTTGCACCATTATCCACTTTGTCATTTAATAACTACTGCCTTCTACCATATCACAGACTTTGCCTTTTGTTCTTTCCTTCCTGCCCCTGCTTTCCCCGTCTCTGCTCACTTAAAACTTATTATGGGCTCAATTTTCTCCAGTATTTGTGCCGTTTTTTTTTGAGCAGACTGCTTTTTCTGGCCTAACTTAAAAATCCCAAGTTTCCCCAATCAATTTGCACCAGCGTAACTCAGCTAGTTAGTTACGAATTTTTTAAGTCAGTTTTTTTTCAGCCAAAGGGGGCGTAACCAGCCACCTACGCCATTTCTGGCCATTTAGGGAAGTTTGGCCAGCTGAGAATTACTCCAGTTCTGATTACGCCAACGTATGTGGCCTGTCCTGAAAAACCTTCCCTAGAGTTAAGGAAATCGGCGCAGGTAAGGAAAGCGGTGCAGCAGATGCCCGGACACAGTGAAAGAATTGAAAAACACATTAGCAGCAACTTACCTCCAACCCCGCCCGAAGGCTGTCCGGTCCCATTTTCGGTCCCCAGTTCACACTCACAGCGAGAGAGAAAGAGAGAGAGGGGACCGATAATGGAACCGGACAGCCTTCGGGCGGGATTGGAGGTAAGTTGCTGCTATGTGTTTTTCAATTCTTTTAATGTGTTGGGAGGTGGCTTCACTTTGCAGCCTCAGCTCGCATTGTGTCCCTGGTTACCATGGCAGCCTGATCTTTTTGGCACAGATCAAGGCTCCACCCCTAAAACTAAAGATCGGGTTAGGCCACGCCAAAATGAAGAGATTCAACGGGGAAACTTACAACACTTTTTTTTTGGCGTACTTGAGCCCCAAAATCTCTTCAAGTACGCCAAAAAAATGCTTTGGGCAAAATTGAGCCCAATATCTCGAACTTTTTCCAGTTCAGAGGAAAGGTTATCAACTTGAAACATTAATTTTGTTTCTCTCTCCACAGATGCTGCCTGACTGGCTGAGTATTTCCAGCATATTTCTATATCTTGACTCATAGGCCTACCCGATCCAACCGCTTTAGTACTTCCTCCAAATTACGGAGATGGGTGTCGGTGTCCCTGCCCGTGATTAGAACTCAGCAGAGGAGGACAAAGGGTTTGATTAGGGCAGGGAAAATGGAGTATGAGAAGAAGCTTGCAGGGAACATTAAGACGGATTGCAAAAGTTTCTATAGATATGTAAAGAGAAAAAGGTTAGTAAAGACAAACGTAGGTCCCCTGCAGTCAGAATCAGGGGAAGTCATAACGGGGAACAAAGAAATGGCGGACCAATTGAACAAGTACTTTGGTTCGGTATTCACGAAGGAGGACACGAACAACCTTCCGGTTATAAAAGGGGTCGGGGGGTCTAGTAAGGAGGAGGAACTGAGGGAAATCCTTATTAGCCGGGAAATTGTGTTGGGGAAATTGATGGGATTGAAGGCCGATAAATCCCCAGGGCCTGATGGACTGCATCCCAGAGTACTTAAGGAGGTGGCCTTGGAAATAGTGGATGCGTTGACAGTCATTTTCCAACATTCCATTGACTCTGGATCAGTTCCTATGGAGTGGAGGGTAGCCAATGTAACCCCACTTTTTAAAAAAGGAGGGAGAGAGAAAACAGGGAATTATAGACCGGTCAGCCTGACATCGGTAGTGGGTAAAATGATGGAATCAATTATTAAGGATGTCATAGCAGTGCATTTGGAAAGAGGTGACATGATAGGTCCAAGTCAGCATGGATTTGTGAAAGGGAAATCATGCTTGACAAATCTTCTGGAATGTTTTGGGGATGTTTCCAGTAGAGTGGATAAGGGAGAACCAGTTGATGTGGTATATTTGGACTTTCAGAAGGCGTTCGACAAGGTCCCACACAAGAGATTGATGTGCAAAGTTAGAGCACATGGGATTGGGGGTAGTGTAGTGACATGGATTGAGAACTGGTTGTCAGACAGGAAGCAAAGAGTAGGAGTAAATGGGTACTTTTCAGAATGGCAGGCAGTTACTAGTGGGGTACCGCAAGGTTCTGTGCTGGGGCCCCAGCTGTTTACACTGTACATTAATGATTTAGATGAGGGGATTAAATGTAGTATCTCCAAATTTGCGGATGACACGAAGTTGGGTGGCAGTGTGAGCTGCGAGGAGGATGCTGTGAGGCTGCAGAGCGACTTGGATAGGTTAGGTGAGTGGGCAAATGCATGGCAGATGAAGTATAATGTGGATAAATGTGAGGTTATCCACTTTGGTGGTAAAAACAGAGAGACAGACTATTATCTGAGTGGTGACAGATTAGGAAAAGGGGAGGTGCAAAGAGACCTGGGTGTCATGGTACATCAGTCATTGAAGGTTGGCATGCAGGTGCAGCAGGCGGTTAAGAAAGCAAATGGCATGTTGGCCTTCATAGCAAGGGGATTTGAGTACAGGGGCAGGGAGGTGTTGCTACAGTTGCACAGGGCATTGGTGAGGCCACACCTGGAGTATTGTGTACAGTTTTGGTCTCCTAACCTGAGGAAGGACATTCTTGCTATTGAGGGAGTGCAGCGAAGGTTCACCAGACTGATTCCCGGGATGGCGGGACTGACCTATCAAGAAAGACTGGATCAACTGGGCTTGTATTCACTGGAGTTCAGAAGAATGAGAGGGGACCTCATAGAAACATTTAAAATTCTGACGGGGTTAGACAGGTTAGATGCAGGAAGAATGTTCCCAATGTTGGGGAAGTCCAGAACCAGAGGTCACAGTCTAAGGATAAGGGGTAAGCCATTTAGGACCGAGATGCGGAGGAACTTCTTCACCCAGAGAGTGCTGAACCTGTGGAATTCTCTACCACAGAAAGTTGTTGAGGCCAATTCACTAAATATATTCAAAAAGGAGTTAGATGTAGTCCTTACGACTCGGGGGATCAAGGGGTATGGCGAGAAAGCAGGAATGGGGTACTGAAGTTGAATGTTCAGCCATGAACTCATTGAATGGTGGTGCAGGCTAGAAGGGCAGAATGGCCTACTCCTGCACCTATTTTCTATGTTTCTATGTTTTCTATGTATGTCGTCTTGAAATACAACCGTCCCCGGATGGACTTGAGCAGACTCTCCATGTTGCGCTGGAATATGGCAGCTGCCGACCTGATGCCGAATGGGCATCTATTGTACATGAAAAGGCCTCGATGTGTGTTGATGGTGGTGAGTAGCTTGGATTCCTCGGTCAATACTTGCGTCATATACGCAGATGTGAGGTCTAATTTTGAGAAAAGTTTACCTCCAGCCAATATGGCAAAAAAGTCCTCCGCTCTGGGCAGCGGGTACTGGTCCTGTAGGAGACACTGTTTATGGTAGATTTGTAGTCACCACAGATTCATACGGATCCATCAGGCTTCATGACTGGGACGATGGGACTTGACCAGTTGCTAAATTCCACAGGTGATATAATGCCTTCCCGCAGAAGCCTGTCTAGTTCATGTTCAATCTTTTCCCTCATCACATAGGGTACAGCTCTGGCCTTGTGATGGACCGGTCTAGCATCCTGTGTGATGTAGATTTTGACTTTGGCCCCTTTGAAAGTGCCCACACCTGGCTGAAAGAGATGTTCAAATCACTTTATAACTGTTGAGCAGGAGATCCATTCCTCTAATGACATGGCATGGACATCATCCCATTTCCAGTTTCGTTTTGCCAGCCAGCTCCTCCCCAGCAGTGCTGGGGGGTCTCCAGGGACAATCCACAGGGGAAGTCGGTTCACTGTCCATTTGTGTGTGACAGAGAGCATGGTGCTGCCGAGGACTGGTACGATTTCTTTGGTATAGGGCCTTAGTGTGGTGTCGACCCTTGTGAGTTTTGGTCTGTCTCTTTTATGTGGCCACAGTTGTTCAAATTGTTGAGCGCCCATGAGAGATTGACTCGCTCCCGTATCCAGCTCCATGTTGACAGATATCCCGTTGAGTAGGACCCTCATCATTATAGGAGGCGTCCTGTTGTAGGAGCAGCGGCCATTGATCGTGTTGACCCGCTGTACACCGGTGTCCCGGGTACTGTCCCCACCATCTTCTGGTCCGCTTTCCGACCCATCTGATTCGTATACCAGCCGAGCTGCCGTTTTTTTGCACATGCAGGCCAAATGCCCTGCATATTCACAATTTCTGTAAACAGCCTGCTGAAATCGACATCCCCTTGCCGAGTGCCCACCTCCACACCTCCAGCACAGACCTGTTCCATTGTTCAAAGAGTTCCCAAAGAATGAGCTGCATCTGGCTGATCTCTCTTGAGCTGCTCTCAGTTTGTAGTTGATTGCTCGCATTGTGGGTTGATGAGGTGTGAACGGCCGTTCCTGTGGCCCTTGATGGCTTCTGCCTGCTGTCGAGAGCCTGTTCTCCCGGTTTTGTCTGTGTGTGGGGGTAGCAGCTTGTTTAATGCTGTGAACTTCTTCTTCCGATATTTCGTTAGTTGTCGTACCTGCATTGTAAATCAACCTCGTTTCTTCTTTCCCTACCAAGAATGTCTGTGCAACCAGTGCTGCTGCCTCTAAGGTCAGATTCTTGGTCTCTATGAGCTTTCGGAATATGCCTGCGTGGCCTATTCCTTCAATGAAAAAGTCTCTCAGCATTTCTCTCCTCAGTTCATCGGAGAACTCACATAAACTAGCCAACCTCCGAAGTTCCGCCACGAAGTCGGGTATGCTCTGGCCCACACAGCGTCTGTAGTTATAGAACCTGTGTCTGGCCATGTGTAGGCTGCTCACTGGCTTCAGGTGGTCTCTTACCAGTGTGCTGAATTCTTCAAACAACTTGCTTGCTGGTTTCTCGGGTGCCAACAGATCCTGCATTAAAGCGTATGTTTTCGATCCACAGCTGGTCAAGAGATGGGCTCTTCTCTTGTCTGCCTTATCGTCGCCTAACCAGTCTTTGGTTACAAAGCTTTGCTGGAGCCTTTCTATAAAGTCCTCCCAATTGTCTCCCGCATTGTACTTTTCACCTGATCCGTTGTTCGTCATTCTGTGGATTCTGTAATCCCGTAACCCGTCGCCACTGTAAAGTCCTGTCCCCTCAGTACAGATTCACACAAGGCATGTAGTGAAGTCAAGGTCACTCTGGACCTGCACCTTTATTTCACAGCTCTGGAATGCTGCACTTGCCTGAGACCTGTCCTTATATACTTGTCTCTTGCAAGTGCACCCCTGGTGGTAAGGTATGCTGGTGGTTACAGGTCATATCTTATTACAGTCATGTATAGCATGTTAGGATACAGTTATATATAATAATGTAAGATACATGACAAAAACCATTACTGAAATCCAAGCACACCAGCTCCACTGCCTTACCTCTATCAAGCTCCTTTGTTACACCCTCAAATAAAACCAGTAAGCACCTAAATTTCTATCATTCTACGAAAACCAATAAATTAGATTAGCAAGACATCCCCTTCATGTACCCACATTGGCTCTCTTACTTGATTTTATTTCAATCCAAATGGTCCATGCTCTTATCTTTAATAACTGTTTCTATAACTCCATCCACAATAGACATCAAACTTTGCTGCCAGGAAACTGAGTAGAGTCCTGCATGATGCATTGCCTGTGGTCGCAAACAAGTTGAAGGTTGAGGGAGTGGAATCCCATTCTAATATGGCAGGATGGTGATTACAGCCACGCACGGCAATGGACCCATGCACCCTGGGGAAACCTGCAATGTGGGTGAATCCGAGTGCTCCCTTGTCCTGTTTTACTTTGTCTATAGAGAAAGAGATATAGGTGTTCAGCCTGTCGCAGAGAGCCTTGGTGACCTCCCTGATGCAACAGTGAAATGTCACTGATATCACAGTCTGGAAACTGTTGCACATACGTTATGGGTCACTCTCACCCTCACAGGCACAGGGAGTGATGTCCATGTACTGGTTTAAGGCTCGAATTGTTGCTACAGCAGAAGACAAAGCTCAGTTATAGCCTCCTTTGTGAAGCATAAGTGCCTGCATCTTTGATCTCGGTGAAGTTCAGATAGGAAACATAGAAACATAGAAAATAGGTGCAGGAGCAAACCATTCGGCCCTTCGAGCCTGCACCACCATTCAATATCATGGCTGATCATGCAACCTCAGTATCCCAACCCTGCCTTCTCTCCATACCCCCTGATCCCCTTAGCCATAAGGGCCACATCTAACTCCCTTTTGATTATGTCCAACGAACTGGACTCAACAACTTTCTGTGGCAGAGAATTCCACAGGTTCACAACTCTCTGGGTGAAAAAGTTTCTCCTCATCTCGATCCTATATGGCTTACCCCTTATCTTTAGACTGTGATCTCTGGTTCTGTACTTACCCAACATCGGGAACATTCTTCCTGCAACTAACCTGTCCAATCCCGTCAGAATTTTATAAGTTTCTATGAAATCCCCTCTCATTCTTCTAAATTCCAGTGAGTATAAGCCTAGCCAATCCAGTCTCTCCTCATATGTCAGTCCTGCCACCCCGGGAATCAGACTGGTGAACCTTCGCTGCACCCCCTCAAGAGCAAGCATGTCCTTCCTCAGATTAGGAGACCAAAACTGCACACAATACTCAAGTTGTGGTCTCATCAAGGCCCTGTACAACTCCAGTAAGACCTCCTTGCTCCTATACTCAAATCCCTCTCTTTAGGCCCACTGTGAGTATGGGCAGTACCCATCTTCTCCCTCCTGTCTCAGCTGTTCTTGCTCTCTCCTGTCTTATTGGCTGTTCCCTCTCATCTTCCAGCCCCGAAGGGAGCCCTACAAGACCAGTGATTACGACAGTGCAACTGATTTGAAAGCAGCCAACAGCAGTGCAGCACAAGCAAACACCTATAAAATGGGTATCGTGCCAACACATTTCTAGACCTTATCTTTCTAATTGATCTGTGCTAGAATTAAAACAGTGACCAAGAAATGTGAAGCTAGCTGATATAAATGTTTTGAATTTCTAGGTTAATGGTATAAATTACCTGTGGCAGTTGTTTGGCGATATCCCCTCCAACAAAGACAGCCTCCAGATAAATCCACAGATTTTGTACGAAAAGCCACTGTTCTATTATACTTGTGCATGTTGTCAGATTGTGCACCCAGATCTGAATATCCTTCTTATAATAAGCATTATACCTGTGGAGAACAATTCCAGAAGTCGAACAAAATACAAGTGGATTAAAGGCCCCTTTTAAAAAATATTTTTCCAGTTAGAACAGTAAATGGAATTAGGGCAGACAGTTCCTGTTGAGGAGCTAGCATGGATCAGGCACAAACACATTGGGCTGAATGGGCTTCTGTGCTGTAAGTACAAATATAGTCCTGAAATTTTATGGTTGTTTCCAGTAGGAGTCCACTTGAAAGACCAAAAACTTGGTTGGGATCTGGAATAATCAGGGCCTAGCCTTAAGAACGAGTTCGCTGGCTCTGGAAATCTTGGTGGAGCCTCCCCCCCTAAAAAGAATCACTGACGTAAGGGGCATAGAGCTGGGCAGGGACTCATAATATGGGAATTTCCTTGCCCAAGCCAGCCCTCAGTTTGGACCCATTATACAATGGGCTCAGGTATTCCCGGTCTCAACAGGCATACCTTCCCAATTCCAGCAGAAGTGGGGTCCACCTAGAGGTTCAGGATTGGCGTTGGGACTCCTGAAGATATGGATGCCATAAAGCGTTGGTGCATGTTTGAAGGGGGCCATACAGACACCCAGACTGTTCATCAGGGGTAGCAAGAAACCAGCACCCATGGGCTGGCCAGAAAATGTGCTCCCACACCACTGAAGGCCCACTCCTGCAGGTCAACACTCTGACTCCATGAATATTAGTTGGGTCAGTGGCAGGCACAAGCACAGCATAACTGCTAAGATTACCCTTTTCATCCCTTTTTGCATATACTTTGGACGTAGCACAACACAGTTATTTGGTAAAACTTAATTATTTAAACAATTAAAACAATTTAACATTTTCTAAACTATTAACATCCACAGTTAACTCCCTCTCATTACCAATAAATGGATCTTCATACATAATGGGATCATTTTTAACTCAGCGTTTCCAGCAGGAATCTCCTTTGGCGAGTTAATTTCCTATGTGTCAATGGTGATTTTAACTGCTGGGCGTCATTAACATTCTGCCGGAACTTGTCGGAATTGAATGTAAAACGACAGCTGGTCTGTGGAGGACAGGGTTTCTGGGGATGACTCGTGCTAAGGAAGTGAGGAAGCAGAAAACTATAGACCAGTTAGCCTAACGTCTGTCGTTGGAAAAATGCTGGAGTCCATTATTAAGGAAGCAGTAACAGGACATTTGGAAATGCATAATATAGTCAAGCAGAGACAACATGATTTTATAAAAAGGAAATCATGTTTTACAAATTTGTTGGAGTTCTTTGAGGATGTAATGAGCAGGGTGGATAAGGGGGAAACAGTGAATGTGCTGTATTTGGATTTCTAGAAGGCATTCGATAAGGTGCCACATAAAAGATTACTGCACAAGATAAATGCTTACGGGGTTGAGGGTAATACAGTAGCTTGGATAGCGGATTGACTAACTAACAGAAAACAGAGAGTCGGGATAAATGGGTAATTTTCCAGTGAGCAAACAGGAACTAATGGGATGGCATTTATGTTATGTATGTAATAACTCGATACACTGAACACTGTAAACTAACACAGGTAGAAACCTGGCTCTGCTTTATTAGGGCCCAAAGTGATTACATTACATGATGGCTTGCCTTTTATACCTGGGCCGCACACATGTGCGTACAGCCCAATTACCTCCGACAGTGGGGCCACCTGGTGGCTAGTAACCCCAAGCATACATACATGACAATTTACAATTTATATTAATGACTTGGATGAAGGGACCGAGTGTAATGTAGCCAAGTTTGCTGATGATACAAAGATGGGTGCGAAAGCAAGTTGTGAGGAGGACACAAAAAATCTTCAAAGGGATATAGACAGGCTAAGTGAGTGGGCAAATATTTGGCAGATGGAGTATAATGTGGGAAAGTGTGAGGTTATCCACTTTGGCAGGAAAAATAAAAAAACTCATTATTATTTAAATGGAGATAAATTACAAAATGCCGCAGTAAAGAAGGACCTGGGGGTCCTTCTGCATGAAACACAAGAAGTTAATATGCAGGTACAGCAGGTCATCAGGAAGGCAAATGGAATGTTGGCCTTTATTGCAAGGGGGATGGAGTATAAAAGCAGAGAAGTCCTGCTACAACTGTACAGCGTATTGGCAAGGCCACACCTAGAGTACTGCATACAGGTTTGGTCTCCGTATTTAAGGAAGGATATACATGCATTGGAGGCAGTTCAGAGAAGGTTCACTGGGTTGATTCCTGAGATGAAGAGGTGGAAATAGAAACATAGAAACATAGAAAATAGGTGCAGGAGTAGGCCATTCGGCCCTTCGAGTCGGCACCGCCATTCAATGAGTTCATGGCTGAACATGCAACTTCAGTACCCCATTCCTGCTTTCTTGCCATACCCCTTGATCCCCCTAGTAGTAAGGACTACATCTAACTCCTTTTTGAATATATTTAGTGAATTGGCCTCAACTACTTTCTGTTGTAGAGAAGTCTACAGGTTCACCACTCTCTGGGTGAAGAAGTTTCTCCTCATCTCGGTCCTAAATGGCTTACCTCTTATCCTTAGACTGTAACCCCTGGTACTGGACTTCCCCAACATTGGGAACATTCTTCCTGCATCTAACTTGTCTAAATCCGTTAGAATTTTAAACGTTTCTATGAGATCCCCTCTCATTCTTCTGAACTCCAGTGAATACAAGCCCAGTTGATCCAGTCTTTCTTGATATATTAGTCCCGCCATCCCGGGAATCAGTCTGGTGAACCTTCGCTGCACTCCCTCAATAGCAAGAATGTCCTTCCTCAAGTTAGGAGACCAAAACTGTACACAATACTCCAGGTGTGTCCTCACCAAGGCCCTGTACAACTAGTAACACCTCCCTGCCCCTGTACTCAAATCCCCTCGCTATGAAGGCCAACATGCCATTTGCTTTCTTAACCGCCTGCTGTACCTGCATGCCAACCTTCAATGACTGATGTACCATGACACCCAGGTCTCGTTACACCTCCCCTTTTTCTAATCTGTCACCATTCAGATAATAGTCTGTCTCTCTGTTTTTAACCACCAAAGTGGATAACCTCACATTTATCCACATTATACTTCATCTGCCATGCATTTGCCCACTCACCTAACCTATCCAAGTCACTCTGCAGCCTCATAGCATCCTCCTCGCAGCTCACACTGCCATCCAACTTAGTGTCATCCGCAAATTTGGAGATACTACATTTAATCCCCTCGTCTAAATCATTAACGTACAATGTAAACAAACAGCTGGGGCCCCAGCACAGAACCTTGCGGTACCCCACTAGTCACTGCCTGCCATTCTGAAAAGTACCCATTTACTCCTACTCTTTGCTTCCTGTCTGACAACCAGTTCTCAATCCATGTCAGCACACTACCCCCAATCCCATGTGCTTTAACTTTGCACATTAATCTCTTGTGTGGGACCTTGTCGAAAGCCTTCTGAAAGTCCAAATACACCACATCAACTGCTTCTCCCTTGTCCACTCTACTGGAAACATCCTCAAAAAATTCCAGAAGATTTGTCAAGCATGATTTCCCTTTCACAAATCCATACTGACTTGGACCTATCATGTCACTTCTTTCCAAATGCACTGCTATGATATCCTTAATAATTGACTCCATCATTTCACCCATTACCGATGTCAGGCTGACCGGTCTATAATTCCCTGTTTTCTCTCTCCCTCCTTTTTTTAAAAGTAGGGTTACATTGGCTACCCTCCACTCGATAGGAACTCATCCAGAGTCTATGGAATGTTGGAAAATGACTGTCAATACATCTGCTATTTCCAAGGCCACCTCCTTAAGTACTCTGGGATGCAGTCCATCAGGCCCTGGGGATTTATCGGCCTTCAATCCCATCAATTTCCTCAACACAATTTCCCGACTAATAAGGATTTCCCTCAGTTCCTCCTTCTTACTAGACCCTCTGACCCCTTTTATATCTGGAAGGTTGTTTATGTCCTCCTTAGTGAATACCGAACCAAAGTACTTGTTCAATTCGTCTGCCATTTCTTTGTTCCCCGTTATGACTTCCCCTGATTCTGAATGCAGGGGACCTACATTTGTCTTTACTAACCTTTTTCTCTTTACATATCTATAGAAGCTTTTGCAGTCCGTTTTAATGTTCCCTGCAAGCTTCCTCTCGTACTCTATTTTCCCTGCCCTAATCAAACCCTTTGTCCTCCTCTGCTGAGTTCTAAATTTCTCCCAGTCTCCGGGTTCGCTGCTATTTCTGGCCAATTTGTATGCCACTTCCTTGGCTTTACTACTATCCCTGATTTCCCTTGATAGCCACGGTTGAGCCACCTTCCCTTTTTTATTTTTACGCCAGACAGGGATGTACAATTGTTGTAGTTCATCCATGCGGTCTCTAAATGTCTGCCATTGCCCATCCACTGTCAACCCCTTAAGTATCATTCGCCAATCTATCCTAGCCAATTCACGCCTCATACCTTCAAAGTTACCCTTCTTTAAGTTCTGGACCATGGTCTCTGAATTAACTGTTTCATTCTCCATCCTAATGTAGAATTCCACCATATTATGGTCACTCTTCCCCAAGGGGCCTCGCACATCGAGATTGCTAATTAATCCTTTCTCATTACACAACACCCAGTCTAAGATGGCCTCCCCCCTAGTTGTTCCTCGACATATTGGTCTAGAAAACCATCCCTTATGCACCCCAGGAAATCATCCTCCACCGTATTGCTTCCAGTTTGGTTAGCCCAATCTGTATGCATATTAAAGTCACCCATGATAACTGCTGCACCTTTATTGCATGCACCCCTAATTTCCTGTTTGATGCCCTCCCCAACATCACTACTACTGTTTGGAGGTCTGTACACAACTCCCACTAACGTTTTTTGCCCTTATGTGGAAATGTTGAGTAGGTTGGGCCTATACCCATTGGAGTTTAGACGACTGAGAGGTGATCTTATTGAAACATATAAGATTCTGAGGGGGCTCGACAAAGTAGATGCAGAGAAGATGTTACCCCTCGTGGGGGAATTCTGGAACTAGGTGCCATAGTTTCAGAATAAGGGGTCGCCCATTTAAAACGGAGATGAGAAGGAATTTCTTCTCTCAGTGGGTTGTAAATCTGTGGAATTCTCTGCTCCAAAGATCTGTGGCGGCTGTGTCATTGAATATATTTAAGGTGGAGAAAGACAGATTTTTGAACGATAAAGGAGTGAAGAGTTATGGGGAGCGGCCAGGGAAGTGGAACTGAGCCCAAGACCAGATCAGCCATGAACTGACTGAAAGGCAGCGCAGGATCGAGGGGCCAAATAGCCTACTCCTGCTCCTATTTCTTATATATTTATGTTAGCAGTGCAGGGCAGGGACGCCTACAAATTCTTTATCGGGAGGCGCACTGTTGATTCCACAAGGGTAAGTAAAAACTTACCTTAAATGGCCTCCTCTGCGTCAAATCCTCTTGTGCCAAGCCATCACCTGGCGGAAATACCGCAGCCAGTTCCTCACAGATTGGAGTTAAAATCGCAGTCACGGCCCAATGATGATATTGGACTCAAATCTGCACATTCAAAGAAGGACCTCATGGCTTTGGCAGGCGGCTTAGCTGTGACATCACCCGTTCTCACCGCTGCAGAGATTTGGAATCGGTTGGTGATCCAGAGTAATCCAGTGAATGTGAGTTCAAATCACACCATGGCAGTTTATGTAATTGAAATCAGGTTAACAAAAATTGTGTGTCTGATCCGGTTGAAGCCAATCTGAATCGCTGCAAACTTGGCTAATAAAAGTGACCATAAAACTGTTGGATTATCGCAACAACCTAACTGATTCACTAATGTCTTTTAGGGAAGAAAACCTGTCGTCGGTATAATGATTAACTGGAGGAAATTGAGGCTGATCCAAGAGTCTATGTCACACAAGCAGGCTGACAACATGGAGGCATTGGATTGGTCGGCTATGCGGGGTTGGCGAGTTAGAGCTGGGTATCACCAGCACACCTGTGGAACCTGACGGCAAGTCTTCAGATGTTATCAACAAGGGGTGGGGGGACGGTGGGAAGGATGGATCCTGTGGGAAAGAGAAACTATTTGTGAAGATACTCTCGCTATAATTGGATATGTAAGAGTGAAACCAAGTGAGGGCTGTCTCACTGACCTGGACAACAGAGGACAGCCATTGGAAAGAAAGACTTGGATTTATATCGCACCTTTCACGACCACCAGATATCTCAAAGTGCTTTACAGCCAATGAAATACTTTTGGAGTGTAGTCACTTTTGTACATGTAGGAAACACAGAAGCCAATTTGCGCACAAAGAAGCTCCCACAAACAGCAATGTGATAATGACTGGATAATCTGTTTTTTTGTTATGTTGATTGAGGGATAAATATTGGCCAGGAGGAGGATGGTATACTCAACTGTGTATAAAGCTGCAGATAGTTGAGAAGGATGAGGAGGGATAGTGCACCATAGCCACGGTCACAGATTTAATTTGTGTCTTTGCTTAGGGGTGTTTCAGTGCTGTGACAGAGGTGAAAACTTGATTGAAAAGATACAAACATGGAGATGCGGGAAAGATGGACATGAATTTAGGAGGCAACCACACATTGAAGGATTTTGAAAATGAAATTACTCGAATTGCTTCAGTTCCTCAGTGAATCCTGTATATCTTAAAATTCATGAGAATGTTATTTCAAGCATTGATGCAATTTTAATTCTAAAAATATCAATTTTGAGTCTTCAAGGCAACTCTAAGGAGTCCTAGAAAAACTGGTGTCAATGGGGGACAAAGAGAAAACCATCCAAAGGCTGGAATCATACCTGATGTAAAGAAAGATGGTCGTGATTGCTGAAGGCCAGGTATTACAGCCGTGGACATCACTGCAGAGGTCCCTCAGGGAAGTGTTTATGGCCCAATCATCTTCATTTGCTTAATTTATGACCTTCTCTCTGCCATGTCAGCAGTAGGGCTGTTAACTTACAATTCCACAGGATTCATCTTTACTTACAACTGTTCTGATAATGAAGCAGTCAATGCCAGCCTACAACAGCACATGGATAATGTGCAGACTTGAGCTGATAAGTGACAGGTAATATTCACGTCATCTAAATGCCAGGTAATGCTAACCTTGAATGGGTACGCTAGTGTAGTGATTATGTCACTGGACTAGTAATCCAAAAAATATGAGATCAAATCCCACCATGGCACTTTAAAAATCTGGAAATAAAATAATTGTCACCCTCACCGCATATGCTGTAGCATTGGATGAAAATGAGCCTCAGAGCTACTCATAGGTCTGATGCGCCACCCTAACAGTAAAAGAGAGTGCACAATGCCAGAGAGGAGGCAAGGACTGGGGGAAGATCCTGCAAACCCTCTAATTTGCCTGATTACTACACTTTTCTATGTTAGATGCTATATAAATGCAAATTATTGTTGTAATTTGTTGCTTGTACCTGTTGCTGAGTAAAGAGTTCAGGATCATTAAACTATCCTCCATCATAGTTACAATTTCTGCTGTCTCCAATCCTCTTAGCAATAGCTCTCCTCGATTCTTAAACATAGAGAAACTTAGGTTTTGACTGACCCAAGTCTGCATCACCTGAGTCAATTTTGCCTCAATATCCTTCTCTTTCACGGAGCATATGCAGATATCCTGAAAGACATTTCAAGATAAAAGTTACTATCAGTCATTATCTTTTTGAGTTATCATAGCATGATGCAGCACAGAAGGCCATAAAAAAGCTAATGCAATATGCTTGTGGTGGCTCTTCGAAAAAACTGTCCAATTAGTCTCATTCCACTTCCCTTTACCCATACCCATGAAAATCTTATCCTCACTGAGTAAAACCAGACCTTGGGATCGCCTACTACCTACAAGATAAATTTTTTCAAAATTTACTTACCTGAATGTGGAGCTGGGAGCAACAGAGAAAGCTGGTCACTACATCCTCCAACCTGACCTCAATGTGCCACCCTGCCTCTAACTCCCCTCTCCTAGTTCCCAGCTTCACTTACCTGAGGATCTTGATCTTGGTTTCCTCTTTGCCGGCTGGCTGTTCATGCCATGTCAATTGCATTGAAATGAGTCCCGAGGCCCAATATCAAAAAAGCCGCGCTCAAATTTCAAGCCTAAGAAATTTTAGTTACTGAGAAAAAAAATAAGCATTTTAAATTAAAGACTGAACAAGCTGGGCTCTTCTCTCTAAAAGACTGAGAGGTGACCTGATAGAGATCTTAAAAATTATGAACAGGTTCAATAGGTTTGATGTAGAGATGTTTCCACTTGTGGGGAGTCCAAAACTAGGGGTTGTAACTTTGATAATCATCCAAACTACATCCTGAGAATGAATAAGAAAATAGTACCCTGATGGAGCAAAAACACACACAGAATGGCTTTGGAACAGGATGTGAAAAGAGTGTTGGATGTTCGCTGAGAGGACAAAATAATGAATAATAATTCCAAATTATATACAGAGGTGGAATGAATGAGGCTTGAAGAATCTTGGGCTGACATGTGTCTCAGGTGGAAGTCAATGTCAAAGAAAATTTGGCAGAGTGCAAAACTGGCAGCCGATTCGCCCAAAACCAATTTTTCCTCCTGTGAGTTTTGGGTAATACTGACTAATGGCTCAATATACCTCAATATCGTCCTTAAATTGAAGCAGCGGAGCATCCATAACATTTTTCAGTGAGAATGTTTCTGACGTCACGTTAAATTTATGCCCTGTTACTCCTGATATCCGTTCCCAATGTCTTGGTTTTATTGACTTGTTGGCCATCATTTCCAGGAGAGGACATGACTCACTGAAATCATCTATTTTCTTCTTCAGGTCTAGATATGCCTGCCATTCCTTCAAGCCTTTGGGCAACCTACGACACCTAGAAATTATTCAGATAAAAGAATAGGTCACCGAATTAAAATTAATCTACACCAGTAAGTTAACATGTAATATGTCAGATCTCTAAATATTATTAAACATGATTTATTGAACCTTTATCAGGATTCTATGAAGAATGTGCTGAAGCGTAGAGGAATGTAATACTTACTTTCAAAAAGAGAGACAGAGCTAACCCAGATAATTACAGATCAATTAGTTTAATATTCTGGTAGGGATGAAAGATTACTAAAGAGCTAAAAGAGAAAATAGAAGTAGTAAACACCTGCTAGAGTTCTTTGAGGAGATGACAGATGTGGTGCATGGGGGAAATGCAGTGAAAGTGGTGTACCTGGACTTTCAGAAAGCTTTTGACAAGGTAGAAAACAGGACACTAATGGAGAAAATTAAAAGATATAGACATAGTGGGAGGGTACCAAATTAGATTAGAAGGTGATTAGAAGGGAGAAAACAGAGAGTTGGACTGAAGGGTGTTTCTCATAGAAGATGGAAGTGGGCATGGGTGACCTACAGGGTTCAGTTCTGGGACCATTTCTGTTCACTGTGTACATCAATGATTTGGACATAGGGCTGGAGGGAGTGGTGTCCAAATTTGCAAATATTTAAATAGAAGGCATCGTAAACAAATCTGAGGATCAAAGGAAACTGCAAGACGATATAGATAAGATGGTGGCATGAGCAAAAAAGTGTCAGATGGAAGTCAATGTCAGTAAATATGAGGTAGTTGCACTGGTAAAACTCACAGCAATATTTATACTTTGAAAGGGGGAAGGTTCAGTGATGTGGAAGAGCAGAGGGATTTGGGAGAATTAGGATCACAAGACATTAAAGCAGCATTTTAAATGGATAAGGCCATAGAATACTGTGTCTAATGGCAATAAATATAAAAGTCGAGATGTAATGGTGAAACTATGTAAAGCATTAGTGGGATCACAGTTTCCATCAACCTGGCACTCAAGTGGAGCGCCAGGCTGCCAGACTTCGGCACAGGCCCTGCATTCAAGGAGGCAACGGACCCTGCATTCAAGGAGGCAACAGGTAAGTCGGAAGATATTTTTAACGCGCATGCCACCTCCACTTTAACTAGCCCCCGTGAGCAGCCGGCCACCATGTACGCTCCCCCTGAAGCTGTCGCTGTCATTGCCTGACGGAGCTTCAGGGCCGATGCCAAGCTTTAGCTCCAGGGTGAAAATGGTCGCTGTGCACAGTGATGGCATCGTCATAGCCGGTGCAGCAGAGAGGAGCGCTACAGGTTAACACCGCCACTAAACTCATGCAGTATTTAGCGGGAGTTGTTAGCTGTGCCTGAGTAAAAAGCCATTTGCGCCTGATTAGCGCCCCTCCAGGGGTGCTAATGGGAGGGGCAAACGGCCCCAATTTCTCTCACGACGTCTTCCTTTCTTTCTTTCATTTAAGCAGAGGCTAGATAACAACATGAGGGAGAAGGGAATAGAGGATTATGCTAATTGAGTAAGATGAAGAAAGACGGGAGGAGGCTCAAGTGGAGCATAAATGGTGGCATAGACTAGTTGGGCCGAGTGGCTTCTTTCTGTGCTGTATCTCCTATGTAATCTAATGCTAGTGCTGTTGGGGAGGAGTTAAACTAATCTGGCAGGGGGATGGGAACCAATGCAGGGAGACAGAGGGAAACAAAAAGGAGACAAAAGCAAAAGACAGAAAGGAGATGAGTAAAAATGGAAGGCAGAGAAACCCAAGGCAAAAAACAAAAAGGGCCACTGAATATAAAGGGGCTGCAGGAGGGGTCAAAACTAAAAATCATGGTTTAAAAACTAGGATTAAAACACTCTACCTAAATGCACGCAGCATTCGAAATAAAGTAAATGAGTTGACGGCACAAATCATTACAAATGGGTATGATTTGGTGGCCATTACAGAAACATGGTTGCAGGGTGGCCAAGACTGGGAATTAAACATACAGGGGTATCTGACGATTCGGAAAGATAGACAAGAAGGGAAAGGAGGTGGGGTAGCTCTGTTAATAAAGGATGATATCAGGGCAGTTGTGAGAGACGATATTGGCTCTAATGAACAAAATGTTGAATCATTGTGGGTGGAGATTAGAGATAGTAAGGGGAAAATGTCACTGGTGGGCATAGTTTATAGGCCCCCAAATAATAACCACGGTGGGACGGGCAATAATCGAGGGAATAATGGAGGCATGTGAAAAAGGAACGGCAGTAGTCATGGGGGTTTTTAATCTACATATCGATTGGTCAACTCAAATCGCACGGGGTAGCCTGGAGGAGGAATTCATAGAATGCATACGGGATTGTTTTTTAGAACAGTATGTAACAGAACCTACAAGGGAGCAAGCTATCTTAGGTCTGGTCCTGTGTAATGAGATAGGAAAAATAAACGATCTCCTAGTAAAAGATCCTCTCGGAATGAGTGATCACAGTATGGTTGAATTTGTAATACAGATTGAGGGCAAGGAAGTTGTGTCAGAAACGAGCTGACTATGCTTAAACAAAGGGGACTACAGTGGGATGAGGGCAGAGTTGGCGAAAGTAGACTGGAAACACAGACTAAATGGTGGCACAATTGAGGAACAGTGGAGGACTTTTAAGGAACTCTTTCATAGTGCGCAACAAAAATCTATTCCAGTGAAAAAGAAGGGCGGTAAGAGAAGGGATAACCAGCCGTGGATAATCAAGGAAATAAAGGAGAATATCAAATCAAAGACCAATGCGTATAAGGTGGCCAAGGTTAGTGGGAAACTAGAAGATTGGGAAAATTTTAAACAACAGCAAAGAATGACTAAAAAAGCAATAAAGAAAGGAAAGATAGATTACGAAGGTAAACTAGCGCAAAACATAAAAACAGATAGTAAAAGCTTTTACAGATATATAAAACGGAAAAGAGTGACTAAAGTAAATGTTGGTCCCTTAGAAGATGAGAAGGGGGATTTAATAATGGGAAATGTGGAAATGGCTGAGACCTTAAACAATTATTTTGCTTCGGTCTTCACAGTGGAAGACACAAAAACCATGCCAAAAATTGCTGGTCACAGGAATGTGGGAAGGGAGGACCTTGAGACAATCACTATCACTAGGGGGGTAGCGCTGGACAGGCTAATGGGACTCAAGGTAGACAAGTTCCCTGGTCCTGATGAAATGTATCCCAGGGTATTAAAAGAGATGGCGGAAGTTATAGCAGATGCATTCGTTATAATCTACCAAAATTCTCTGGACTCTGGGGAGGTACCAGCGGATTGGAAAGCAGCTAATGTAACGCCTCTGTTTAAAAAAGGGGGCAGACAAAAGGCAGGTAACTATAGGCCGGTTAGTTTAACATCTGTAGTGGGGCAAATGCTTGAAACTATCATTAAGGAAGAAATAGCGGGACATCTAGATAGGAATCGTGCAATCAAGCAGACGCAGCATGGATTCATGAAGGGGAAACCATGTTTAACTAATTTACTGGAATTCTTTGAGGATATAACGAGCATATACGCGGAGTCAGAGGAAATGTTTTAGTATGGATAGAGAATTGGATGGCGAACAGAAAGCAGAGAGTCGGGATAAATGGGTCCTTTGCAGGTTGGAAATCGGTGATTAATGGTGTGCCACAGGGATCGGTGCTGGGACCACAACTGTTTACAATATACATAGATGACCTGGAAGAGGGGACAGAGTGTAGTGTAACAAAATTTGCAGATGACACAAAGATTAGTGGGAAAGCGGGTTGTGTCGAGGACACAGAGAGGCTGCAAAGAGATTTGGATAGGTTAAGCGAATGGGCTAAGGTTTGGCAGATGGAATACAATGTCGGAATGTGTGAGGTCATCCACCTTGGGAAAAAAAACAGTAAAAGGGAATATTATTTGAATGGGGAGAAATTACAACATGCTGAGGTGCAGAGGGACCTGGGGGTCCTTGTGCATGAATCCCAAAAAGTTAGTTTGCAGGTGCAGCAGGTAATCAGGAAGGCGAATGGAATGTTGGCCTTCATTGCGAGAGGGATGGAGTACAAAAGCAGGGAGGTCCTGCTGCAACTGTATAGGGTATTGGTAAGGCCACACCTGGAGTACTGCGTGCAGTTTTGGTCACCTTACTTAAGGAAGGATATACTGGCTTTGGAGGGGGTACAGAGACGATTCACTAGGCTGATTCCGGAGATGAGGGGGTTACCTTATGATGATAGATTGAGTAGACTGGGTCTTTACTCGTTGGAGTTCAGAAGGATGAGGGGTGATCTTATAGAAACATTTAAAATAATGAAAGGGATAGACAAGATAGAGGCAGAAAGGTTGTTTCCACTGGTAGGGGAGACTAGAACTAGGGGGCACAGCCTCAAAATACAGGGGAGCCAATTTAAAACCGAGTTGAGAAGGAATTTCTTCTCCCAGAGGGTTGTGAATCTGTGGAATTCTCTGCCCAAGGAAGCAGCTGAGGCTAGCTCATTGAATGTATTCAAGTCACAGATAGATAGATTTTTAACCAATAAGGGAATTAAGGGCGAGTAAGTGGAGCTGAGTCCACGGCCAGATCAGCCATGATCTTATTGAATGGCGGAGCAGGCTCGAGGGGCTAGATGGCCTACTCCTGTTCCTAATTTTTATTATCTCTCACTGATCGTGATGAGAAGTGAGTTCAGCTCCTCAGTAAACAATTTCTTGATGGTCAAATGTTCAGCAATACATGAACCTGATATAGGTAGGCAAGATAAAAATATTTGTAATGACATTCTATTTCAGCGGTTTAATCTTGATATCATACAGGTAAGATGATAATTGAATAGTCAATCTTTGAATTCACATTGAAGCTAAAATATGTATTCCTCAGTTCTGAGAACATTAAAGCTAATGTTTAGGATAAGTATACAGAATGAAAAGATGTCCAAATAGGTATGTGTGAAATATCCTCACTCCAAGTATGATTGCAATGACTTCATGTTCAATATGTGAATAATCAGTCTCGGGGGAAGTTAGGGTATGGGAAACATTTGCTATTGGTCATTCAGAGTCGTCAGGAAATTGGTGAGAAATCACAGCTCCTGCACCCACTTGAAACACAACAACTGAGAAAATCAGCAACAAATTAGGTTTAAAATGTTCCAATAGTGGTGCATTTGCTATTAAAATCTTCAGTCATTCAAAACAACTATGAGTCTTTTCACCACTCTCATTTATGTTCTTACAAAGGAGTCTACTCAACGGGTATGTGACTGTCGCCATGTTTGGAGCAAAGTTCCGGTCATAATTGATTAGATCTAGAAATGACTGCAACTTTTCTATATTCGTTGGGGCCAATGCAGAAGACATTGCTTCAACCTTCTTTCTTGATGCTCCAATATCAAACTTGTTAACAATGAAAGAAAAATAATAGAGCATTGGACTTCTTTAGTTGATCATATTATTCACGTACACATTTGAAAACTGCTCTGAGATTTCACAGATATTATTTCTCTGATCTTCCAGTAACCAGGTGATCATCTAAGATGCATTGAGCTCTAAAAATGGCTAGAGCAGATGCAATACCAAAACCAGCCTTTTGTAATGATAAAGGGCCCGATATTGGTGGCCTTTCTGCCCACTGCCGCCTGCTGACGCCGACTGCCGCCGAGTTTTGCCTCCGGTTTCTTCTCTCTCCCAGTTTCCACTTGGGCTGGAGTGAGCGGGAGGGGAGTACCTCCGGGAAGCACCCACTGATGTCCTCTGATGGCCAAGTAGCGCAAGTGGTCTCCCTTCTGCCGGGATACCAGATTGGTGCGGGCAGGGGTCGGCGGCAGCAGGGGGAAAGGACTGCTGTGTGGAGGCTGTTCTAACCCTGACGGTAGGTACGAAGAAGGGAATAAAAGCTTAGTGTAAATATGTAAAATGTTTTTTTTACAGCGATTTACCTGGATGTGGTCCCCTGAAGTGATTTTTTTTTCCTATGATTTTTATTTGCAGGTCTTCCACCCTCTCTGGGCCCGACTCCATCCTCGCCGGCACTTGGGCGGCAAGAGTCTTTGCCACCGAGATTGTGAGCTCCCGCCCGCTGCCGCCCAGATTAAAAATTTGTTGCCCACCATTGAGATTAGTGAACATTGCTTCATCCTCGGGCAGATCCAAACTAGCGGTTCTCATCCATTCAATAGTCACCACAAATTCTATTGTACCTTCAAATTTTACTAAATGTATAATTTGGCTCACCCAGTCACCGTAGTAAATTTTTGAAAACTTTGCAAAATTAATGCAAACCCTTCTTCAGACATCAAATTAAAACCCTTGGTTTGATTTGAATCAATGAATCCAAAGTTGCTAGCTCTTGAGGGAAGCAGAATGCTTGAATCGCAATCTGTGTTTCTGGTCAATTATGTAGTCAATTTTCTCAGGTATGCCTTCACTTCCATGTGATCTAATTCCACTTATATCCTTAACTTTACACCATTGATTGCTACTCTGGGCTTAAAAGGTTTTGTCTTCACCCACTTCTTCACATTCACGTGTACCCGGATACCCTTTGCTGCACCGGGTTTCGGACTGAATAAGGACTTGTACTCTCCATGAGTATGTTCATGGATCTTTGAACAGTGATATTCTTAATATTGGCTTAGATTAACTTCAGGCTATGAAACCAACCTCGGCCAATCAATGAGGGGTCCTTGCCCTTAACTACAATTATCAACAATTGTTTTGTCAGATTTTTGTATCTTACCTGGACTTTTCCTTGGACTGGCAATGAGTGCCGAGAATAAGTTTTCAGTAAAGTGTTATTTTATTGTAGGGCAGTTTTCCAAAACCTTTCCTCGTATAATTATCACACTTTTAATGACAGAATAGTTATTGCAGCCTGTAGGGCAATTTTCTGTTGTTTTTTTCTCTCCTGGAATATACAGGAAAACACCCCGCTTCGACATCGCCTTACCTTGTGGTATGGTTTCTTCCTCAGGTTCCTTATCGGAATCGACATAATGGACTTTTGTCTTTGATTCTTCACAGCACTATGATATAATTTGGGGCCTTCTTTTCTTCTCTCTGTTTACACTCTATTAGCTCCTGCTGGCTTCTGGTAAAACTTAGCTAAATAGCCCTTTTCCATGCACAATTATGGCAAATAACTTTAAAAAAACATTGAACCAGACAGTGGTTTATTTTAAAAAGGGAGAAAGGGATAGACTGAGTAATTACAGGCCAGTCAGCCTAACCTCAGAAAAAATCCTGAGTGACAGGATAAATCTTCATTTGGAAAGACATGGATTAATGAAGAACAGTCAGCATGGATTTGTTAAAGGAAGGTCATGTCTGACTAACTTTATTTAATTTTTTGAGGAGGTAACGAGGAGGGTCGATGAGGGAAATGCATATGATGTAGTGTGTATGGATTTTAGCAAAGCTTTTGATAAGGTCCCACATGGCAGACTGGTCACGAAAGTAAAAGCCCATGGGATCCAAGGCAAAGTGGCAAGTTGGATCCAAAATTGGCTCAGAGGCAGGAAGCAAAGGTTGATGGGTGTTTTTGTGACTGGAAGGCTGTATCCAATGGGATTCCACAGGGCTCAGTGCTGGGTCCCTTGCTTTTTGTGGTATATATCAATGACTTGGACTTGAATGTTGGGGGTATGATTAAGACGTTTGCACATGACACTAAAATAGCCTGTGTGGTTGATAATGAAGAAGAATGCTGTAGACTGCAAAAAGATATCAATGTACTGGTCAGGTGGGCAGAACAGTGGCAACGGAATTCAATCCAGATAAGTGTGAGGTAATGCATTTGGGGAGGGCTGACGAGGCAAGGGAATACACATTCAATGGTATGACACTGAAAAGTGTAGAGGAACAAAGGGACCTTGGAGTGCAGGCCAGGTAGATAAGGTGGTTAAGAAGGCAAAAAGAATGCTTGTTTTTATTAGCCTCACCACATTTAAAAAATACTTAAAGTGCCCTAACCTACAAGGCTATGGACCAAGAGCTGGAAAGTGGGATTAGGCTGGATAGCTCTTGGTCGGCCAGCGCGGACACGATGGTCCGAAATGGCTTCCTACCTTGCTGTAAATTTCTATGATTCTATCGTTCTAAGTGCCTTAAGGATGTTATGTGTTCCAATGAGTACTCCTCTCATTCCTCTAAACACGATAGAATATAGGCCTAGTCTGCTCAATCTCTCCTCATAGGGCAATCCCCTCATTCCAGGAAGAATTCTAGTGAACCTTTGTTGTACTCCATCTAAGGCAAGTATGTCTTTCCTTAGGTAAGATGACCAGAACTCCCCAGAACTCCCTTCCACACATTTACCTGAGGTTGGAGGTTAAATTGCTATGGCCTAATACTGCCGCAGGAGGGCAGGAAACTAACTGAATCCAGGATATTCCCACCAGAAATGCGGTGCAAGTTATAATCCCCCAAAGTTTTGGAGCAGGATATATTTCTAGTCGTAGGCACAGAGAAAGTCCATAAATATATTAGGCTCACTGAGAGAAGCCTTCTTCCTTCCCTCAGCTGTACCATAAATCTGTGCAATTCATTTTTGTACTTGGACTAAAGTAATGAAATGACTGCTTCAAATATACCTTCAGCAATTATTTAATCAAAAAGATCCTATAAATCTTCTGGGAGGACAGACGCACCAACATCAGTGTCCTCGACCAGACCAACATCCCCAGCATTGAAGCACTGACTACACTCGATCAGCTCAACTGGGCAGGCCACATAGTTCGCATGCCAGATACAAGACTTCCAAAGCAAGCGCTCTACTTGGAACTCCTTCACGGCAAACGAGCCAAAGATGGGCAGCGGAAACGTTACAAGGACACCCTCAAAGCCTCCCTGGTAAAGTGCAACATACCTACTGATACTTGGGAGACCCTGGCCAAAGACCGTCCTAAGTGAAGGAAGTGCATCCGGGAGGGCGCTGAGCACCTTGAGTCTCATCGCCGAGAGCATGCAGAAATCAAGCGCAGGCAGCAGAAAGAGCATGAAGCAAACCAGTCCCACCCACCCCTTTCCTCGACGACTTATCTGCCCCACCTGTGACAGAGACTGTGATTCTCGTATTGGACTGTACCTAAGAACTCATGTTAAGTTTGGAAGCAAGTCTTCCTCAATTCTGAGGGACTGCCTATGATGATGATGATGATGATGAATCAAAAACTACCTATGACTAATGTTGATTGCTTTGAAACAACTGTATTGTATAACCTTGGCCTTATTATACTCTAACTAGTAGACCACTTTCCCTTACAAAAAACAAAGGGGTTGAAACTGGGTAGTGTCGCGTTTGGGGCGCTAAGTTTAATCTGTTTGATTATTTAGTATCCAGCGAGATGGGCTGCAAAATTGTGGGAATTGGGCACTTTTCCCTCAGAAATGCAGCGAGGCCTAGCGGTCAAGGCGAAATGTAAACGCGGGATCCATCTTCCTGGAGGGCGAGTTCGCACATGAGTTTTGATGCACAGGACTCAGATGAGGACCTCGCGGGGGAGGCATTCACACAAAGGTTGATGGCCACGCACTCTGACATGTTAGATGCAATGGCAAGGGTGCCCGAGAGGTTGTCGGAAGTGGTAAGGAGCGTGGAGGAGTCTGCATAGTACACAGCTCTGCACACACCATGGAGCCCATCATTGCTAGTGTGCAGACGATGGTGGTTTCCCAGACAGACCGTGCGGATCTGGTAATGGTTGAGGGGAGTTTTTGTGACTGGAAGGCTGTTTCCAGTGGGGTTCCACAGGGCTCAGTACCCAGTCCCTTACTTTTTGTCGAATATATTAATGATTTAGACTTAAATGTAGCGGGCATGATAAAGACATTTGCAGATGATACAAAGATTGGTTGACAGTGAGGATGAAAGCTCGAGACTGCAGGAAGATATCGATGAACTGGTCAGTTGGGCAGAAAGGTGGCAAATGGAAATCAATCTGGAAAAGTGTGAGGTAATGCATTTGGAGAGGGGCAACAAGGCAAGGGAATACACAATAAATGGGAGGATACTGAGAGGTGTGGAGAAACAGAGGGGCCTTGGAGTATATGTCCACAGATCCTTAAAGGTAGCAAGACAGGTCGATAAGATAGATAAAAGGCATACGGAATGCCTTCCGTTATTAGCCGAGGCATAGAATACAAGACAAGGAAGTTATGCTAAAACTGTATAAAGCACTTGTTAGGCCACAGCTTGATTATGGCGTATAGTGCTGATCACCACATTACAGGAAGAGTGTGATTGCGCAAGAAAGGGTGCAGAGGAGATTTACGAGGATGTTGCCAGGACATGAAAACTTTAGCTATGAGGAAAGATTGGATAGGCTGGGTTTGTTTTCCTTGGAACAGAGGAGACTGAGGGGAGATCTAATTGAGGTGTATAAAATTATGAGGGACCTAAATAGAGTGGCCTAGATAGCTGTGGCCTAACTAGTGCTGTATACAGTTCTAGCATTTAGTGTCCATTCCTAATTGCCCTTGAGAAAATGGTGGTGAGTTGCCTTCTCGAACCGCTGCAGTCCATGTGGTGAAGGTACTCCCACAGTGCTGTTATTGAGAGAGTTCCAGGTTATTCACCCAGCAACGATGAAGGAACAGCAATATACTTCCAAGTCAGAATGGTGTGTGACTTGGAGAGGAATGCAGAGGTGGTGGTGTTCCCATGCGCCTGCTGCCCTTGTCCTTATAGTTGGTAGAGGTCGCGGGTTTGGGAGATGCTGCCGAAGAAGCATTGGCGAGTTGCTGCAGTGCATCATCATCATAGGCAGTCCCTCAAAATCAAGGACGACTTGCTTCAACTCTAAAAGTGAGTTCTTAGGTGACTGAACAGTCCAATATGGGAATTACAGTCTCTGTCACAGGTGGCACAGACAGTCGTTGAAGGAAAGGGTGGGTGGGACTAGTTTGCCGCACGCTCCTTCCGCTGCCTGCGCCTGTTTTCTGCATGTTCTCGGCGACAAGACTGGAGCTGCTCAGTGCCCTCCCCGATGCACTTCCTCCACTTTGGGCGGTCTTTGGCCAGGGACTCCCAGATGTCAGTGGGAGTGTTGCATTTTATCAAGGAGGCTTTGAGGGTGTCCTTGAAAAGTTTCCTCTGCCCATCTTGGGCTTGCTTGCCATGTAAGAGTTCCGAGTAGAGCGCTTGTTTTTGGAGTCTAGTGTCAGGCATGCAAACAATGTGGCCGCCCAACGGAGCTGGTTGAATGTGGTCAGTGCTTCCATGCTGGGGATGTTGGCCTGATCGAGGACGCTAACGTTGGTGTGTCTGTCCTCTCAGGGGATTTGCAGAATCTTGCGGTTTGAGGTGTCTACTGTATATGGTCCACATCTCTGAGCCTTACAGGAGGGTGGGTATCACTACAGCCCTGTAGACCATGAGCTTGGTGGCAGATTTGAGGATCTGATCTTCGAACACTCATTTCCTCAAGTGGCCGAAGGCTGCACTGGCGCACTGGAGGTGATGTTGAGCCTCGTCGTCGATGTCTGCCCTTGCTCCCGAGGTATGGAAAGTCGTCCACGTTGTCCAGGGCCACGTCGTGGATCTTGATGACTGGGGGGGAAGTGCTGTGTGGCCGAGTCAGATGGGTGGAGGACCTTTGTCTTACGGATGTTTAGTGGGATAGACAAGATAGATTGTTTCCACTGGTCGGGGAGACTAGAACTAGGGGGCACAGCCTCAAAATACGGGGGTGCCAATTTAAAACCGAGTTGAGAAGGAATTTCTTCTCCCAGAGGGTTGTGAATCTGTGGAATACTCTGCCCAAGGAAGCAGTTGAGGCTAGCTCATTGAATGTATTCAAATCACAAATCAAATCTCGGAGCGGGTGGAGGACATTCTAAAAAGGGAGGGAGAACAGCCAGTTGTCGTGGTGCACGTTGGTACCAATGACATAGGTAAAAAAAGGGATGAGTTCCTACGAAATGAATTTAAGGAGCTAGGAGCTAAATTAAAAAGTAGGACCTCAAAAGTAGTAATCTCGGGATTGCTACCAGTGCCACGTGCTAGTCAGAGTAGGAATCGCAGGATAGCTCAGATGAATACGTGGCTTGAGCAATGGTGCAGCAGGGAGGGATTCAAATTCCTGGGGCATTGGAACCGGTTCTGGGGGAGGTGGGACCAGTACAATCCGGATGGTCTGCACCTGGGCAGAATCGGAACCAATGTCCTCGGGGGAGTGTTTGCTAGTGCTGTTGGGGAGGAGTTAAACTAATATGGCAGGGGGATGGGAACCAATGCAGGGAGATAGAGGGAAACAAAAAGGAGGCAAAAACAAAAGACAGAAAGGAGATGAGGAAAAGTGGAGGGCAGAGAAACCCAAGGCAAAGAACAAAAAGGGCCATTGTACAGCAAAATTCTAAAAGGACAGAGGGTGTTAAAAAAACAAGCCTAAAGGCTTTGTGTCTTAATGCAAGGAGTATCCGCAATAAGGTGGATGAATTAACTGTGCAAATAGATGTTAACAAATATGATGTGATTGGGATTACGGAGACGTGGCTCCAGGATGAGCAGGGCTGGGAACTCAACATCCAGGGGTATTCAACATTCAGGAAGGATAGAATAAAAGGAAAAGGAGGTGGGGTAGCATTGCTGGTTAAGGAGGAGATTAAGGCAATAGTTAGGAAGGACATTAGCTTGGATGATGTGGAATCTATATGGGTAGAGCTGCAGAACACCAAAGGGCAAAAAACGTTAGTGGGAGTTGTGTACAGACCTCCAAACAGTAGTAGTGATGTTGGGGAGGGCATCAAACAGGAAATTAGGGGTGCGTGCAATAAAGGTGCAGCAGTTATAATGGGTGACTTTAATATGCACATAGATTGGGCTAACCAAACTGGAAGCAATACGGTGGAGGAGGATTTTCTGGAGTGCATAAGGGATGGTTTTTTAGACCAATATGTCGAGGAACCAACTAGGGGGGAGGCCATCTTAGACTGGGTGTTATGTAATGAGAAAGGATTAATTAGCAATCTCGTTGTGCGAGGCCCCTTGGGGAAGAGTGACCATAATATGGTGGAATTCTGCATTAGGATGGAGAATGAAACAGTTAATTCAGAGACCATGGTCCAGAACTTAAAGAAGGCTAACTTTGAAGGTATGAGGCGTGAATTGGCTGAGATGGATTGGCGAATGATACTTAAGGGGTTGACTGTGGATGGGCAATGGCAGACATTTAGAGACCGCATGGATGAACTACAACAATTGTACATTCCTGTCTGGCATAGAAATAAAAAAGGGAAGGTGGCTCAACCGTGGCTATCAAGGGAAATCAGGGATAGTATTAAAGCCAAGGAAGTGGCATACAAATTGGCCAGAAATAGCAGCGAACCTGGGGACTGGGAGAAATTTAGAACTCAGCAGAGGAGGACAAAGGGTTTGATTAGGGCAGGGAAAATGGAGTATGAGAAGAAGCTTGCAGGGAACATTAAGACGGATTGCAAAAGTTTCTATAGATATGTAAAGAGAAAAAGGTTAGTAAAGACAAACGTAGGTCCCCTGCAGTCAGAATCAGGGGAAGTCATAACGGGGAACAAAGAAATGGCGGACCAATTGAACAAGTACTTTGGTTCGGTATTCACGAAGGAGGACACGAACAACCTTCCGGTTATAAAAGGGGTCGGGGGGTCTAGTAAGGAGGAGGAACTGAGGGAAATCCTTATTAGCCGGGAAATTGTGTTGGGGAAATTGATGGGATTGAAGGCCGATAAATCCCCAGGGCCTGATGGACTGCATCCCAGAGTACTTAAGGAGGTGGCCTTGGAAATAGTGGATGCGTTGACAGTCATTTTCCAACATTCCATTGACTCTGGATCAGTTCCTATGGAGTGGAGGGTAGCCAATGTAACCCCACTTTTTAAAAAAGGAGGGAGAGAGAAAACAGGGAATTATAGACCGGTCAGCCTGACATCGGTAGTGGGTAAAATGATGGAATCAATTATTAAGGATGTCATAGCAGTGCATTTGGAAAGAGGTGACATGATAGGTCCAAGTCAGCATGGATTTGTGAAAGGGAAATCATGCTTGACAAATCTTCTGGAATTTTTTGAGGATGTTTCCAGTAGAGTGGATAAGGGAGAACCAGTTGATGTGGTATATTTGGACTTTCAGAAGGCGTTCGACAAGGTCCCACACAAGAGATTGATGTGCAAAGTTAGAGCACATGGGATTGGGGGTAGTGTACTGACATGGATTGAGAACTGGTTGTCAGACAGGAAGCAAAGAGTAGGAGTAAATGGGTACTTTTCAGAATGGCAGGCAGTGACTAGTGGGGTACCGCAGGGTTCTGTGCTGGGGCCCCAGCTGTTTACACTGTACATTAATGATTTAGATGAGGGGATTGAGTGTAGTATCTCCAAGTTTGCGGATGACACTAAGTTGGGTGGCAGTGTGAGCTGCGAGGAGGATGCTGTGAGGCTGCAGAGCGACTTGGATAGGTTAGGTGAATGGGCAAATGCATGGCAGATGAAGTATAATGTGGATAAATGTGAAGTTATCCACTTTGGTGGTAAAAACAGAGAGACAGACTATTATCTGAATGGTGACAGATTAGAAAAAGGGGAGGTGCAAAGAGACCTGGGTGTCATGGTACATCAGTCATTGAAGGTTGGCATGCAGGTGCAGCAGGCGGTTAAGAAAGCAAATGGCATGTTGGCCTTCATAGCAAGGGGATTTGAGTACAGGGGCAGGGAGGTGTTGCTACAGTTGTACAGGGCATTGGTGAGGCCACACCTGGAGTATTGTGTACAGTTTTGGTCTCCTAACCTGAGGAAGGACATTCTTGCTATTGAGGGAGTGCAGCGAAGGTTCACCAGACTGATTCCCGGGATGGCGGGACTGACCTATCAAGAAAGACTGGATCAACTGGGCTTGTATTCACTGGAGTTCAGAAGAATGAGAGGGGACCTCATAGAAACATATAAAATTCTGACGGGGTTAGACAGGTTAGATGCAGGAAGAATGTTCCCAATGTTGGGGAAGTCCAGAACCAGGGGTCACAGTCTAAGGATAAGGGGTAAGCCATTTAGGACCGAGATGCGGAGGAACTTCTTCACCCAGAGAGTGGTGAACCTGTGGAATTCTCTACCACAGAAAGTTGTTGAGGCCAATTCACTAAATATATTCAAAAAGGAGTTAGATGAGGTCCTTACTGCTAGGGGGATCAAGGGGTATGGCGAGAAAGCAGGAATGGGGTACTGAAGTTGAATGTTCAGCCATGAACTCATTGAATGGCGGTGCAGGCTAGAAGGGCCGAATGGCCTACTCCTGCACCTATTTTCTATGTTTCTATGTTTCTATGTTTCTATGTTTAACCAATAAGGGAATTAAGGGTTATGGGGAGCGGACGGGTAAGTGGAGCTGAGTCCACGGTCAGATCACCATGATCTTGTTGAATGGCGGAGCAGGCTCGAGGGGCTAGATGGCCTACTCCTGTTCCTATATCTTATGTTCTTATGTTCTTATGTTCTTATGTAAGGCCCATGCTTTCGTGAGCCTCAGTGAAGATGTTGACTATGACTTGAAGTTCAGTCTCTGAATGTGCGCAGACGCAAGCGTCGTCCGCGTACTGTAGTTTGACAACAGAGGTTGGGACGGTCTTGGATCTGGCCTGGAGAAGTCAAAGGTTGAACAGGTTCCCACTGGTCCTGTAGTTTAGCTCCACCCCAGCGGGGAGCTTGTTGAGTGTGAGGTGGAGCATTGCAGCGAGGAAGATCGAGAAGAGGCTTGGTACGATGACGCTGTACAAGGATTGATGCTGTTCCCTGCATTTTTCTTGCAGTTTTGCGCCATAAAAATCATGTCCGTTGTACCCCGTAGTAGACGAAATCCGCACTGTGACCCTGGGTAGAGCTCCTCAGTCACAGGGAGAAGACAGTCGAAGAGGATTCTAACGACGACTTTCCCAGTGGCTGATAACAGGGAGATTCCTCTGTAGTTGCCGCAGTCGGACTTGTCCCCTTTTTTAAAGATGGTCACAATTACTGCATCTCTGAGAGCTGCATTGCTGCTCCCGAGTTGGGTTGTTGTTTTAGGTTCAGAAATGCCCTGCGCTTGCGATTTATTAGCTTTTGTAGATGATACACATTGCAGCCGCGGTACGTCAGTGATGGAAGGAGTGAATGTTTAAAGTGGCGGATGGTGTGCCAATCAAACAGACTGCTTTGTCCTGGATCGTGTCGAGCTTCTTGAGTGTTGTTGGAGCTGCACTTATCCAGGCAAGTGGAATGTATTCCATCACACTCCTGACTTGTACCTTGTAGATGGTGGAAAGGCTTTGGAGAGTCAGGAGGTGAGACACTCATAAGAACATAAGAAATAGGAGCAGGAGTGGGCCATTTGACCCCTCGAGCCTGCTCGCCATTTAATAAGATCATAGCTGATCTGATCATGGGCTCAGCTCCACTTCCCTGCCTGCTCCCCATAACCCTTTACTCCCTTATTGCTCAACAATCTGTCTCTCTCCGCCTTAAGCATATTCAATGACCCAGCCTCCACAGATCTCTGGGGCAGAGAATTCCACAGATTTACAACCCTCTGAGAGAAGAAATTCCTCCTTATCTCAGTTTTAAATGGGCGGCCCCTTATTCTGAGACTATGTCCCCTAGTTTTAGTTTCCCCTATGGGTGGAAATATCTTCTCTGCATTCACCTTGTTGAGCCCCCTCCTTATCCTACATGGTTCGATAAGATCACCTCTCATTCTTCTGAACTCCAATGAGTATAGGCCCAACCTACTCAACCAATCTTCATAAGTCAACCCACTCATCTCCGGAATCAACCTAGTGAACCTTCTCTGAACAGCGTCCGTCCTTAAATCCGGAGACCAAAACTGTACGCAGTACTCTAGGTGTGGTCTCACCAATACCCTGTACGGTTGTAGCAGGACTTCTCTGCTTTTATACTGTATCCCCTTGCAATAAAGGCCAACATTCCATTTGCCTTCCTGAGCACTAAATTTATGTGTTTCATGCACAAGGACCCTAGCTCCCTCTGTACTGCAGCACTTGGCAATTTTTCTCCATTTAAATTATAATTTTCTTTTCTATTTTTTCAGCCAAAGTGGATAACCTCACATTTTCCCACATTGTACACCATCTGCCAAATTTTTGACCACTCATTTACCCTCTCTATATTCCTTTGTAGATTTTTTGTGTCTTCCTCACAATTTGCTTTCCCACCCATCTTTGCATCATCAGCAAACTTGGCTACATTACACCATGTCCCTTCATCCAAGTCTTTAATATAGATTGTAAATAGTTGAGGCCCCAGCACCGATCCCTGCAGCACAGCACTAGTTACTGTTTGCCAACCGTAAAATGATCCATTTATCCCATCTCTCTGTTTTCTGTTAGATAGCCAATCCTCTATCCATATTACCCCCAACCCCATGAGCTTTTATCTTGTGCAGTAACCTCTTATGTGGCACCTTATCGAATGCCTTCTGGAAATCCAAATACACCATCCACTGGTTCCCTCTTATCTACCCTATTCGTTACATCTTCAAAGAACTCCAGCAAATTTGTCAAACATGATTTCCCTTTCATAAAACAATGCTGATTCTGCTTGATTGAATTATGCTTTTCAAAATGTCCTACTACTGCTTCCTTAATATTGGGCTCCAGTATTTTCCCAATGACAAATGTTAGGATAACCGGTCTATAGTTTCCTGCTTTCTGTTTGCTTCCTTTTTTAAATTGGGGTGTAACACTTGCAGTTTTCCAATCCGCTGTGACTACCCCAGAATTTCAGGGAATTTTGGTAGATACATCCAATGCATCCACTATCTCTGCAGCCATTTCTTTTAGGACCCTCGGATGTGAGCCATCAGGTCCAGGGGACTTGTCGGCCTTCCTTCCCATTATTTTACTGAGTACTACTTCTTTAGTGATAGTGATTGTAGTAAGTTCCACCCTCCCTATAGTCCCTTGATTATCCACCATTGGGATGCCTTTAGTGTCTTCTACCATGAAGACCGATACAAAATATTTGTTCAAAGTCTCTGCCATTTCCCTGTTCCCCATTATTAATTCCCCAGTCTCATCCGCTAGGGGATCAATATTTACTTTAGCCACTCTTTTCCTTTTTATGTAGAAACTCTTACTATCTGTTTTCATACTTCGTGCTAGTTTACTTTCATAATTTATCTTCCCTCATTTTTTTAGTCGTTCTCTGCTGGCTTTTAAAAATGTCCCAATCCTCTGGTCTCCCACTAGTCTTGGCCACATTCTATGCCTTTCTTTGCAGTTTGACACCCTCCCTTATTTCCTTAGTTAGCCACAAATGTTTATCCTTTCTCTTACAGTCTGTCCTTCTCATTGGGATATATTTCTGTTGGAGTTATAAAATATCTCCTTAAATGTCTGCCACTGCTCATCAACCGTCCCGTTCTTTAGTCTTTTTTCCCAGTCCACTTTAGCCAACTCTGCCCTCATACCTTTGTAGTCTCCTTTATTTAAGCTTAGGACCCTGGTTTGAGAACCAACTTTGTCACCCTCCAACTGAATTTGAAATTCAACCTTCCACCAGTCGTGCTGCAGCTAGAGGGGAGACACTGCGGAGGAGCACTGGAATAGGTGCATGAAAAAGGGGCTATAAGGACATGCACAAGGGTGATGAATAAATACACAGTTAGACATTTTATTGTTGTTTCATAAATGGTGATTGGAATTTTTAATATTTGCTGTTATCTCTCATTTCAGTGTTGGGGCTTTGGTATGGAAGGGCACATTGATATGGTGATGAGGACATCCACAGGACCTCGGAAGAGGGATGGAAATTATTGGAAAGTTCTGCTGAGATGGTTGTGGCCCTCCTTTGCAGGATCGCCATGACGGATGTTCCTGCTCCTGCTCCTCCTCATTATCCCTCTGTTGCTCATCTTCCTGCTCCTCCTGGTCCTCCTCCTCCTCCTGAGGTAGTGCGGCTACGCCTGGTAGCAATGGCTGTGCCCTCATGATGGCCAGGTTGTGCAGCTAGCAGCAGATCACGTGAATAAGGACACCCAGTCAGGCAAGTAATGCAGTGTAATATAGAGCTCCATCTGGTGGACTACTGCTCCACCTAGTGGACTACTGCGGTAATGAAACTACTGATGTAAATACAATAAAAGTCACATGATGTATTGGAGCCATCTTGTGTAGTCTGTGTGCTTGTGATGTCGTAGAGAATATATCACATGCAGGACTCCTCCCGAACGGTCAAGGCAGCGGAACCGTTGATTCAACACTCCGATGATCTGCTCAATGATGTTGCTGGTAACAGTATGGCTCTCATTGTACGAGTGCTGGGGTGGTGGGTTTGCGGAGGTGGATAGCGCACAGCCCTTGTCTCTGAGCCTCATTTGGGGTCTGGATCAGATCTGGTACAGGATGAAGGCATTGTGGTTGCTGCCAGGATAGTGGGCAATTATGACTGTTTGTGGGAGCTTGCTTGTGCGCATATTGGCTGCCGAACGTTTCCTACATTACAATAGTGACTATACTCCAAAAGTGCTTCATTGGCTGTAAAGTGCTTTGAGACATCCGATGGTCATGAAAGGCGCTATGTAAATCCAAGACTTTCTTTTCATTTAATTCTTTCTATTCATGGAGAAGGAGATGTAATCCCTCCTCCTTCTGTACAGAGCACCTGTGACCTCGTGGATGGAGCAATGGATGGGCAAACTGGGAGATGTCGCACATGTCAACTGTTGCTCCCTAGAAATATCCATTGGGATAGAAATTGAGAACGATGGTGACCTTGACTGCCACTGAGAGAGTCATCCTCACCCTGGTGTGAGGCATTGAGGTCTGTTTGTAGCAGATGGCACAGCTCTGTGACCGCATCCTTCTTGAAACGCAGCCTTCGCACATACTGCACCTCAGTGAAATTCAGTGAAATTGATCATAGAATCATAGAAGTTTACTGTACGGAAGGAGGCCATTTCAGCCCATCGTGTCCATGCCGGCCAACAAGAGGCTATCCAGCCTAATCCCACTTTCCAGCTCTCGGTCCGTAACCCTGCAGGTTACGGCACTTCAGGTGCACATCCAAGTACTTTTTAAATGAGATGAGGGTTTCTGCCTCTACCATTCTTTCAGACAGTGAGTTCCAGATCCCCACAACCCTCTGCGTGAAGAAATTTCCCCTCAAATCCTCTCTAAACCGTCTACCAATTACCTTAAATTTATGCCCTCTAGTTGTTAACCCCTCTGCTAAGGGAAATAGGCCCTTTTTATCCACTATATCTAGGCCCTCATTTTATACAATGGGGTCTCCCCTCAGCCTCATCTGTTCCAATGAAAACAAATCCAATCTGTCTAATCTGTCCTCATAGCTTAGATTCTCCACTCCCGGCAAATTCCTCGTAAATCTCCTCTGTACCCTCTCCAGTGCAATCACATCCTTCCTGTAATGCGGTGACCAGAACTGCATGCAGTACTCCAGTTGTGGCCTAACCCGTGTTTTATACAGTTCAAGCATAACCCCACTGCTCTTATATTCTATGCCTCGGCTAATAAAGGCAAGCATACCGTTTGCCTTCTTAACCACCTTATCTACCTGGCTTGCTACTTTCAGGGATCTGTGGACATGTACTCCAAGGTCCCTTTGTTCCTCTACACTTCTCAGTATGCTACCATTTAATGTGTATTCTCTTTCCTTGTTAGCCCACCCAAAATGCATTACCTCACACTTCTCTGGATTAAATTCCATTTGCCACTGTTCTGCCCACCTGACCATTCACTGATATCATCTGCAGTCTACAGCTTTCTTCTTCATTATCAACCACACAGCCAATCTTTGTATCATCTGCAAACTTCTTAATCATCCTATCTACATTCAAGTCTAAATAATTGATATATACCAGAAAAAGCAAGGGACCCAGTGCTGAGCGCTGCGGAACCCCACTGGAAACAGCCATCCTGTTACAAAAACACCCATCAACCGTTACCCTTTGCTTCCTGCCTTTGAGCTAATTTTGGATCCAACTTGCCACTTTGCCTTGGATCCCACGGGCTTTTACTTTTGTGACCAGTCTGCCATGTGGGACCTTATCAAAAGCCTTGTTGAAATCCATATACACTACATCAAACACTCTACTCTCATCGACCCTCCTCGTTATCGCCTCAAAAAATTCAATCAAGTTAGTCAGACATGACTTTCCGTTCATAAATCCATGCTGACTATCCCAGATTAATCCGTGTCTTTCTAAATGAAGATTTATCCTGTCCCTCAGAATTTCCTCCAATAATTGTCCCATCACCGAGTTTAGGCTGACTAGCCTGTAATTACTCGGTCTATCCCTTTCTCCCTTTTTAAACAATGGTACAATGTCAGCAGTCCTCCAGTCTTCTGGCACCACACCTGCAGCCAGAGAAGATTGGAAAATGATGGTCAGAGCCTCTGCTATTTCCTATTTTGTTTCTCTTAACAGCCTGGGATACATTTCATCCAGGCCTGGGGATTTATCCATTTTCAAAGCTGCTAAACCTCTTAATACTTCTTCTCTCACTATGTTTATTTGACCTGTTACTTCTGTCAAAGATCCTGAAGGAATCAGGAGAAGTCACATTAGTAATGAAGTGGATGCCAAAGAAATTGCTGCCTAGGTCTGCTGGAGTTAACTGGTGTAACTTCGGTGGAAATTCCTACCTGCTAGATGCTTTGGTCTCCACTTCACAAAGTGCTTAACGTACTGAATATTTGTGAATTGAAAGTACACTAAAAAATGCTTTATCCAATGGCTAAGTTAATTATATATAAGGCAGCCTAGTTCAGTTACCTGTTTTGAAATTCCAAGAGCTCAGCGTTAATCTTCTCAATGTCTAGTTCAGTCCACAGCAAGTCATAGTAACCATTAATATTAGTCATCACTGCATCATACAGACCATACAATTTTTGTAGCAGTCCCAGCTCCTTCCTGGAGAGAAAACAACAGCATCAGGAGCAATTAATAATAAAGCAACAGGTCAACATTCTATCATTTCCTCACGTGCTTACATTTATGAACAACTATGTCATGGAGTCAATCCTGTTCTATAATTCAGTTTAAAATGACTTCACTTATTATTCACATGCTTTTCAATTTTTCCCTAATCAAGTTCCTTGCACACAAGATAACTTACCTACACCAAAAGTACTTCAGCTGGGTAAATGATCAAATGGATTGTCAACTACTCTCAAATCAGGAGTAGGTTGGCAGAACCTGCAGGCATCCTTGGATGAAGTGACAATTTCAGGCCCACCATGACCGCTCAAACAGATGACATCCAGACCTTGGGCTACACTAACACCACATCACTAGGCTTGGTTACTGATGTGCACTGTGCCTTTAAACTCCCACTGTCTGGAGAGGGTTAAATGATGTCAGGCTTCCATGATGTTATTGAAGTGATCAGATGTGTACATCTGCAGATCAGAGGACATGGTGATACGGAGACCAAGTAAGTTCTGGTTAGATAAGAGCATGGAAGATGAGGTGCACACTCTCCCTTTCTCTCCCATCACCTGACTATCCAAGAGTCAGAGGACAGACTTTCCCCCTTTCTAAATAACTGCGGCAAGTTCACAGTTTATAGCAGGACCATCTGGATCAGTGATTGAAGAGATTGATGGCCACCTTGTTCCCAGCACCATGTATTGATACACAGTTTAGCCACTTCTTCAAGTCTTCTGTCAATGGGAGCTCATTTGGATCAGCAGCCTTGCACTACTGTGGAAAAACTGTGTTAGAGGGATAAAGAGTAGACAGTCATATAAACATTGTAACACAATGAAGCTGAATTTGCGGTCAGAGGCTACCCGCGGGCGGATGCCTCTGACCAGCAAAAAACTACGCACTTGGGGGCGCATGTGGATCACAAGCGCACCTGAGATCACTTGGGCTTGCCCAACCAATCAAAGAAGGGAATCCGCATTCATGCTTATGGGGTTTCCATATGTACGGAAAGCCCATGGCCCTGAAATTTCTCCTTGTCCCGATTGGGAGCGGTAACCTTCCAGGGCTGGAACTTCCTGTGCCCGGCCTGGAAATCCCGCCTCTGATGCGGAATTGGGCCATGCACCCCTCAGAGGAAACAGAATGCTGGGACAGCGCCCCCCCCAAATCTCCGGGGCAATTTCTCCCCTCCCAAGAGCAAAAGTGCCATTGTGCCCCGTTAGCTCCCCCAGAGGTGCTAACAGGGCTATAAAAAGGGGCAATTTCGGTCCCCATAAGTATGAATGGGGATCACATGAAAAATATCTCTACACATCAAATACGTTTTTTTAAATTACATATTTAAAATTAATAAAAATGGCAATTAATTAAATATTTAAAACAACAATTTAAGTTTTGATAAAATAAATTTACATGTTTTAACGGGGCTAAAAATATACTTATCTTATTGCACAGGGTTGTTAATTTACAAATGATTGATAACACTTTATTTTTCTGATTTTTAAAACTCTTACACTGGTAAAAGTATGTCTTACTGCTTTTACCAGCCGCAAGAATTTCACGGGCATTCTCTGGGCAGAATAGCCCAACACTCAAGCCCACAGAGGCCTTTTCCTGGGGATGCGTGCATTCTATCAAAAGAATTCTTGACAGATCGCAAGTTCCAGGTTTTAGCGCATGTATGAAACCCTGAAAAATTTGCGGCCAAGCCAAAGGACACACAGTTGAAGGAGAACAGCACGACAGTCCTCAGCCCCGAGAAAGTTATCGTTTTGGAACACGTGATTAATTAAATGGTGAGGATAACAGTGAATACATTGTAGCTTTAAAAAAGCTATCCATTCACTGTCATTTCGGAAACTTTCAGGACCAAGCTTTGCGTGACCGCTTTGTTTGTGGGTTGAAAAATTAAGGAATCAGAAGTAAATTGTTGACGACCGCTAACTTGACATTTGATTAAGCTTGTCAGACAGCTACGTCGATGGATATGGCCAAACGATACTCCCGAGAATTCCACGTCATTTCCAGTTATCAGACAACCGAGGTGAATTGGCTGCAGGCTAAAAGTAAAAGGCAGTTAGGCCCCAGGCCTCAACAACTGGCCAAGGTAACAGTGCATTGAAATCGTGCTATTGGTGCCTATGACAACACATCGCTCGAGGCTGTCCATATGTGCAGAGTGTTTCTACTGCAAGAAACTGGGCATCTTGCGAAGGGGTACCAACAGAAGAGTAAACCGACTATATCAGTTCAATTGGCTATATCAGTTCAATCGGTTACCATTTGCTGTGTCTTCTGCCCCCGACATATCCCTGGGGGTGATGAACCAAAATTTCTAAGCGATTGAAGGGGTAGCATGTTATTTGGATGACATATGTATTTCAGCACCGAACAGGCAAATCCATGATAAGGGGCTGAATGAAGTGCTCAAACAGCTAGAGATGTTGAGATGTTTCAAAACTCAGTGGAGTACTTAGGGTGCAGAGTAGACAAAGGTGGTTTACATCCAACCAATGGAAAGCTGGGTGCAATCAGAAATGCACTCACTTCCAAGAATGTCTCTGAACTTCGATCATTTTTGGGTCTTTTGAATTATTGCAGAAAGTTCCTCCCAAATTTGGCTACATTTCTACATCCACTGAATGAGCTGTTGAGAAAACAGTTCCCTTGCAAGTGGCCAAAAGAAAGACACATCATTTGAAGAGTGTAAACGTCAGTTAGTAGAGAGTAACATGTTAGGTCACTATGACGTATCTAAGGAGATCAAGCTAGTGTGTGAAACCTCTCCATACGGAGTTAGGGCAGTGATCTCTCATGTACTAGATAGTGGGGAGGAGAGACCAATTGCTTTTGTCTCACGCCGCTCAATGCCAGTGAGTGGAATTATGCGCAGATCAAAAGGGAAGCTTGAGCACTGATTTTGGGGTCAAGAAATTTCACAAATACTTGTTTGGTCGTAAGTTTACCATAGTTACTGACCATAGTTGTGGTCACCATATGACAGGAAAGACACTGGAAAGAGTTCAGAGGAAATTTACAAGAATGTTGTCTGGACTGGAAAATTTTGACTATGAGGAAAGATTGGAGGTCGGTGCTGGGTCCTCAACTTTTTACAATCTATATTAATGACTTGGATGAAGGGACCGAGTGTAATGTAGCCAAGTTTGCTGATGATACAAAGATGGGTGGGAAAGCAAATTGTGAGGAGGCCCAAAAATTCTGCAAAGGGATATTGGGCTAGAACCTCCACTTTTTTTGTATGCTTAATGTCCACTTAACGCTCATTTTACCATTGAAATGATGAAAATGCCCATATATCGCCCATTTTGGCACAAAATGGAAACTAACAGGGATTTTTAGGAAACTTATAACCGAGTGTTACTTACCCGATGTCCTTAACGCCGGGAAAAAATATTACCGCCCGCCCACTTTTTTGGGGCGGAATCAGCAGAATGGGCGAAATCAATGCCCACAATGTCGCCCAGCTTTACTTTCCACATGGAATTAATGCCGAGATTCAATATTAACGCCCGCCCACTGTTTTTTGTCGTAAAGAGCAGATTTACCCAAACTAGCTGCCATGGATATCGCCCATCATCAATTTCACCACCTCGCACACATATCGGCCACAATATCACTTGCTCAAAAAACCGCCCACAAAAAGTGGAACTAATTGGAACGAATGCCAGCAGTGTGGCTAGCATTTGTTAAATCCCACTCTTATATGAGGATCCGATATCTGAAAGATTTGGCTGAAAGAGTGCTGATGTGAGTGACAATGCTGAGACACTGCTGTGTGTGTGCAGCTCAGACAACAATGGTGCCCATCACCTTGGTGCCAGTTAAAGTTTACGTTGATTGATGTTAAGTTGTATTTAACCCTTTCATGGTAAGGAATCACCAGTATGTAACAGTCCAGTTATTTGAGACAATGCGCAACAAGGTTATGTTCAACAACAAAAATTTAATACCAACAATACTTGCCACCAGAGGGCGCGACTGTTCGAGTCCTAATGGTCACCTGCACACACATGCAGGACCAGTATAAAAGGTTGGCTGCCATGTTTTTTAGGTACTCTGGAGTTGTAATTGTCATGTATTCAACCAGCATTGTAACCCATGTATAATCTGACCTAAGTTGTACACTGTGAGAACAATGACCACTAGGTGGTGAACTTGTGGGAGACACTCCTAACCTGGACCTTCAGGTATAAAAGGAAAAGCTCCACCCACTTTCATCACTTGAGTGCTAAGGAATAAAGTCACAGACTAACCTTCTCTCAAGCAAGGGCCTCGTGTGCATTTATACTGTATAGTAAGGACGTATCAATGGCGATGAGAAACTGGGATTTAAACCACATGAGCATGGCCACTAGCAGAACAGACGAGAGGTACTATGTTATGGAATGGTTGGGACAGAGATTCAACATTGTTAAAGCAGCACACAGTTCTTCAGGCAGACAAGGGCAATTGGGCATGCCCCAACATGTAGTCGAACCCAGAGGGGGAGTTCAACAGAGACAATGGCAAGCTGAACAGCTTCAAGGGACAATGCGGCCAGTAATGGGGCCATCAACACCTGTTAATGGCGCACTCAAGGACAGTCACAGGGGCAGTCAGGGACGATCGACTGGCAAGGGACTTTTCGTTTCCAACAACAGCTCATGTTGGAGGTTTGGAGGCACACACTCAGCCGGAGTTTGCAGAGATGAGCAAAATACCAGCAGAAATTGCAGAAATGAATGCTGGGGGAAATCGCTGGAAGCTGAAGTTCAGCAAGTTCATGTGGAGCACGTATACAGTTCATACACCAGGACGCCACCGATAATGATGAAAGTGCTCCTCAATGGCATCCCAGTATCAATGGAGCTAGACACAGGGGCCAGCCAGTCCCTGATGGGTATCAAACAGGTCGAAAAGTTGTGGCCGGCCAAGGCCAGGAGGCCAAAATTATCGCCGATGGACGCACAGCTACGGACATACACAAAGGAGATCATTCTGGTGCTAGGCAGCGCCACGGTAGTCGTGACCCACAAAGATTCGGAGAACAGGTTGCCAATCTGGGTTGTCCCGGGGGATGGTCCCGCACTGCTGGGGAGGAGTTGGCTTGCTGTCATGAACTGGAAATGGGGCGATATCAATGCAATTTCCTCTGTGGAGCGAGTATCATGCTCACAGATCCTGGACAAATTTGACTCATTATTTCAACCCGGCATTGGCAATGTCATGGGGGCCAAGGTAGTGATTCACATAAACCCGGATGCCAGACCAGTACACCACAAGGCCAGAGCAGTGCCATACGTGATGCGGGAAAAGATAGGAGGCGAATTGGACTGCCTGCTGAGCGAAGGCATCATCTCGCCAGTCGAATTCAGTGACTGGGCGAGCTCGATTGTGCCGGTGCTCAAGGTGGATGGGTCAGTCAGTATATGTGGTGATTACAAGGCCACCATCAATCGGGTGTCACTCCAAGACCAGTACCCGCTACCGAGAGTGGAGGACCTCTTTGCGACGCTATCCGGTGGCAAACTTTTTTCAAAATTGGACCTGACCTCAACTTACATGACCCAGGAGCTGGCGAGTGAGTCGAAGAAGCTGACCACCATCACGAAACACAAGGGGTTGTTTGAGTACAACAGATGTCTGTTTGGGATTCGCTCAGCCGCCGCGATCTTCCAACGAAATATGGAAAGCATCCTCAAGTCAATTCCAGGGACGGTGGTTTTTCAGGATGACATCCTCATCATGGGTTACGATACTGAAGAACACCTCCACAACCTGGAGGAGGTGCTACGCAGACTGGACCGGGTAGGTCTGCGACTGAAAAAGGCGAAGTGCGTCTTCCTAGCTCCAGAGGTAGAATTCCTGGGGATGAGGGTAGCAGCAGACAGGATCAGCCCTACTGCGTCCAAGACGGAAGCGATCCAGAGAGCACCCAGACCCCGTAACACGACGGAGCTGCGTCGTTCCTGGGGCTCCTGAACTATTTTTGGTAACTTTCTTCCCAAATTGAGCACGCTGCTAGAGCCGTTACACGTGCTCCTATGCAAAGGTCGCGAATGGGTCTGGGGGGGACAGCCAGGAAAGGGCTTTTAATAGAGCACGCAATTTGTTATGTTCCAACAATCTGTTAACGCTATATGACCCATGTAAGAAACTTGTGTTAACGTGCGATGCGTCGTCCTATGGTGTCGGGTATGTGTTGCAGCCAAAGGTCAGTTACAGCCAGTAGCTTATGCCTCCAGAAGTCTGTCCCAGGCAGAAAGGGGCTACAGGATGGTAGAAAAGGAGGCGCTCGCATGTGTATATGCAGTAAAGAAAATGCACCAGTATCTGTTTGGCAGGAAATTTGAACTGGAGACAGATCACAAACCCCTAACGACCCTTTTGGCCGACAACAAGGCCAGAAATGCAAACGCATCGGCCTGCATACAGAGGTGGGCACTCACGTTAGCCACCTATGACCATGGCTGTTGAAGCTTTCGGAAGCAAAGGCTCACCCGTGACAGCCCGTCAGATTAAAACCTGGACAAATAGAGACCTGCTATTGTCTCTAGTCAAGAAATGTGTCCTGAATGGGGACTGGGCAGCCACGTACAGGGCATGCCCTGAGGAATTTAAACCATTTCACAGGTGCAGGGATGAACTCTCGATTCAGGTCGATTGACTACTGTGGGGAAACCGCGTAGTCATGCCCCAGACGGGCAGAGAAGTGTTCATCAGAGAACTCCACAATGAGCACCCGGGCATTGTCATGAAGAAGACAATTGCCAGGTCACACGTTTGGTGGCCAGGGATAGACGCAGATCTGGAACTTTGTGTTCGCAGGTGCAACACGTGTGCCCAGCTGGGCAATGCACCGAGGGAAGCCCCCCCTTAGCCCCTGGCCATGTCCCGCCAAGCCTTGGTCACGTATCCATGTGGACTACGCAGGTTCTTTCATGGGAAAAATGTTTTTGGTTGTAGTAGACGCCTACTCCAAATGGATCGAGTGTGACATTTTAAATTCAAGCACATCCTCTGCCATGATAGAAAATCTACGGGCAATGTTTGCCGCCCACGGTCTACCGGACATCTTGGTCAGCGACAATGGCCTGTGCTTGACAAGCACTGAATTCCAGGACTTCATGGTAGGCAATGGAATTAACCATGTCAGAACGGCACCGTTCAAGCTGGCCTCAAATGGCCAGACAGAACGAGCAGTGCAGATAATCAAACAGGGGATGCTCAGAATCCAAGGGGGTTCCCTACAAAGCCGCTTATCACACTTCCTGTTGGCCTACAGATCCCGACCACACTCGTTTACAGGGGTTCCACCCGCAGAGCTGCTAATGAAAAGAACGCTCAAAACCCGGTTATCCCTTATACACCCCACCATGAAAGAAATTGTTGAGAGCAGGCGCCAGTCACAATATGAGTAATATGACAGGAATGCGAGGGCGCGAGGTATTGATGTTAATGACCCTGTTTTTGTCCTCAACTATGCTGCAGGGCCCAAATGGCTCGCAGGCACTGTGATTGCCAAAGAGGAAAATAGGATTCTGGAAGTTAAACTTACCAATGGACAAATATGCCGCAAACACGTGCATCAAACAAAAAGGAGGTTCAGCAACCCCATAGAAGAAGCAGAGGAAGAACACGATAGAGAGTTCACTCCACCACAGGTGACCGAACACCAGAACCAAAGGGAGGAGAGCCCAGTCACTGTGGGCAGTCCGGATCGGCCTGAGGCACTGCAAACAGCAGACACTCAGGCCAGCGCCCAACAACCGGAGCCCCAACTCAGGCGCTCTACAAGAGAGCGTAAACCACCAGTGAGACTCAACCTGTGATCACAATAAGCCTTTGAGGCGGAGGTGATGTCATGTATTCAACCAGCATTGTAACCCATGTATAATCTGACCTAAGTTGTCGACTGTGAGAACAATGACCACTAGGTGGTGAACTTGTTTCAGACACTCCTAGCCTGGACCTTCAGGTATAAAAGGGGAAGCTCCACCCACTTTCATCACTTGAGTGCTGAGGAATAAAGGACAGGTCACAGACTGACCTTCTCTCAAGCATGGGCCTCGTGTGCATTTATACTGTATAGTAAGGACGTATCAGTAATAAAGAAGACTAAGGTCACACTAAGTTTAGCTCACGGTACTCAGCCTCGTGGAGTTCTTCTGTACCCAAGAATTGGCGACGAGGACCAGAATACGAACCTTCATGCAACCATGGCTGCCATTGGAATATTAGAGAGATTCGTAGAGGGTGATGATTGAGAAGCCTTCGTCAAGTGTCTCGAGCAACGTGGCCAACGAGCTGGAAGGAGACACTAACGCAGGGCTGTTCGCCGCACCGTCTGTGGGCCTAAAATATATGGCCTCATCAAGAATCTGCTCGCACCGACAAAAACAACGGAGAAAGAATATACAGAGTTGTGCACGCTGGTTCGGTACCACCTCAAGCCGAAGGAGAATATCCTCATGGCCAAATATCGTTTTTGCACGCACCATCGTTCCGGGGGCCAGGACATGGTGGATTATGTCACCGACCTGAGAGGCCTCGCGGGACCTTGCGATTTTGGAGTTGCGTTGGGGAAAATGCTGCGGGACTTTTTCGTGCTGGGCATCAGCCACGAGGTCATTCTTCGAAAGCTGCTGGCTGCCGAAACCCTAGAGCTGAGCAGGGCCATTGCGATCACCCAGGCATGCATGGCCACGGACGATAACACCAAACAGATATCTTCTCAACATCGAAGCTCACCGGCAAGTACTATGCATAAAATGACGTCTCTAGCAGGCCGAACTGCTTTTGGCAGGGCCTATACATCTGCGGCTGCAAGACCTGTGATGACTCAGAGTCCGCCATCGGGAGTGAATGTGAATCCATTAGCACCGTGTTGGCGCTGCGGGGGTAATCATCGGGCCCATCAATGTCGATTCAAGCACTACATGTGCAAAGGCTGCGCAACGATGGGGCACCTCCAGTAAATGGGCAGAGGATGATCGATCCGGTGTGGATCACGCAGCACAGGCAACTCAACCCGAGGAAGAAGTGTCTGGGGTACATACCTTCACCACTAAGAGCCCTCCTATAATGCTGGAAGTCAAATTAAATGGAGTTCCAGTATCCATGGAGTTGGACACAGGTGTGAGTCAGTCAATAATGAGTCAGAAGGCTTTTGAGAAACTGTGGGGCAATAAAGCACAAAGACCCAAACTGAGCCCAATTAATGAAAAATTGCATACCTACCAGTCATTGGAGGTAGTGAAGGTATCGTATGATGGAGCTGTGTATGACCTATCATTGTGGATTGTTCCAGACAATGGCCCAACGCTGTTCGGCAGAAGCTTGCTAGTAAAGATTAGATGGAATTGGAACGACATCAAAGCGCTATCTTCAGTGGATGATGCCTCGTGTGCTCAAGTGCTGAGCAAGTTTCCCTCGCTATTCGAACCAGGCATTGGCAACTTCACAGGCACCAAGGTACAGATCCATTTAGGCCCCGATGCATGGGCAGTTCCACAAATGATGAGGGAGAAAGTCAAGATCGAACTGGACAGACTCCAATGCGAAGGAATCATATCGCCAATCGAATTCAACGAGTGGGCTAGTCCAATTGTTCCGGTGTTGAAAAGCGATGGCACGGTCAGAAACTGCGGAGACTACAAGGTAACAATTAACCGAGTCTCACTACAGGACCAGTACCCGTTGCCCAAGGTGGATGACCTGTTCGCAACGTTAGCAGGGGGGAAGTCATTCACCAAGTTGGACCTAACCTCTGCCTACATAATACAGGAGCTGGCTGAATCTTCGAAAAGACTGACGTGCACCAACACACACAAAGGGCTGTATATACCACAGGTGCCCTTTCGGGATTCCTTCGGCTGTAGCCATTTTCCAGAGAAACATGGAGAGTTTGCTGAAATCTGTTCTGCGCACCGTTATGTTTCAAGACAACATTCTGATCACTGGTCGTGACACCATTGAACATCTACACAACCTGGAAGAAGAGGTTCTAAGTCGCCTAGACAGAATGGAACTCAGGCTGAAATGTTCCAAATGTGTTTTCCTGGCGCCAGAAGTCGAATTTTTGGGGAGAAAGAGTGCAGCAGATGGCATCAGGCCCACAGAGTCAAAATCAGAGACCATCAAGAATGCACCCAGATCACAGAATATGACGGAGCTGCGCTCGTTCCTGGGACTCCTCAACTATTTTGGTAACTTTCTAGCCGGATGAGTACGTTGTTAGAGCCTTTGCACATGTTGCTAGGCAAGTGTGACGACTGGGTTTGGGGCAAATGTCAAGACACAGCCTTTGAGAAGGCCAGGAACCTGCTATGTTCAAATAAGTTACTTGTACACTATGACCCATGTAAACATTTCGTGCTAGCTTGTGGCGCCTCATAGTATGGGGTCTGCTGTGTGTTATAGCAAGCCAATGTATCGGGCAACCTCCAACCGGTTGCATACGCGTCTAGAAGTCTGTCTAAGGCTGAGAGAGCCTATAGTATGGTCGAGAAAGAGGTGTTAGCGTGTGTATATGGGGTTAAGAAAATGCACCAATATCTGTTTGGACTTCGGTTTGAGCTTGAAACTGACCACAATCTGCTCATTTTGCTGTTTTCAGAGAGCAAAGGTATAAATACCAATGCTTCGTCCCGCATTCAAAGATGGGCACTAACATTATCCGCTTATGACTGTGTTATCCGCCACAGACCAGGCACTGAAAACTGTGTCGATGCTCTCAGCCGGCTACCTTTACCCACCACTGGGGTTGAAATGGCGCAGCCCGCAGACTTGCAACTGGTCATGGATGCTTTTGAGAACGAGGGGTCACCCTTCACAGCTCGCCAGATCAGGACCTGGACCAGCCAGGATCCTGTGCTATCATTAATAAAGAGTTGCATCCTAAATGGGGACTGGTCGGTCGTTCCCGTGGAAATGCAAGATGAAATTAAGCCAGTTCACTGATGCACAGATGAAATGTCCATCCAGTCGGATTCTCTCTTATGGTGTAATTGCGTGGTTTTGCCAAAAAAGGCAAGGAAACCTTTATACGCGACCTACACAGTACCCACCCAGGCATTGTTATGATGAAGGCAATTGCCAGGTCGCATGTTTGGTGGCCCAGCATTGACTCGGACTTGGAATCATGCATGTATCTGTGCAACACTTGCTCGCAACTGAGCAATGCACCAAGGGAGGCTCCACCAAGTCTGTGGTCATGGCCCTCCAAATCGTGGTCCAGGATCCACGTAGATTTTGCTTGCTCCTTTCTAGGAAAGATGTTTTTAGTAGTTGTGGATGCTTACTCCAAATGGATTGAATGTTATCATGTTATCCAGCACGTTCACAGACACCATTGAAAGCCTTCGGGCCATGTTTGCCACTCATGGCTTGCCCGACGTCCTTGTCAGTAACAATGACCGTGTTTCACCAGCTTGGAATTCATTGAGTTTATGACCCGCAATGGCATCAAGCATGTCAGGTCTGCTCCGTTTAAACCCGCTTCTAATGGTCAAGCAGAGCGGGCAGTCCAAACAATCAAGCAGAGCATGAAACGGGTGACGGACGGCTCCCTGCAGATCCGCTTGTCTCGCATTCTGCTCAGTTACCGGACGCGATCCCACTCGCTCACTAGGGTTCCCCTGGCAAAATTGTTAATGAAGAGAGCCTTCAAAACCAAGCTCTCCCTAGTCCACCCGTATCTTAATGATCAAATGGAAACCCGGCGACACCGGCAGAACATGTACCACGATCGTGCTGCTGTTTCACGTGACATTGATGTTAACAACCCTTGTTTGTCCTGAAATACAGTCATAGTCCCAAGTGGGTTGCTGACACTATTTTGGCCAAGGAAGGGAATAGGGTGTTTATAATCAAACTATTAAATGGCCAAACGTGCAGAAAGCATTTAGATCAGACCAAATTGCGATTTACTGACAACCAGGAACGATTTGAAGAGGACATCACCATCAACGATCCACCAACACACACCCAACCAGCAATCAACCTCGCTATCAATCACGAGGATGAACCCACCATTCCTGACAGTCCGGTCAGACCAGCCGTGGTGCAGTGCAGCAATGGTCCGGCCAACTCACACATGCCAGGGTTTGAACTTAGATGATTAATCAGGAAGTGAAGGGCTCCGGATCGCCTCAACTTATAAACAACTTGTACCGAAGACTTTGGGGGGGGGAGTGATGTTCAGTAATACTTGCCACCAGAGGGCGCGACTGTTGGAGTCCTAATGGTCACCTGCACACACGTGCAGGACCAGTATAAAAGGTTGGCTGCCATGTTGTTTAGGCACTCTGGAGTTGTAATAAAGAAGACTAAGGTCACACTAAGTTTAGCTCACAGTACTCAGCCTCATGGAGTTCTATACACAACAGGGATCGCCCATCGTCAATTTCACCACCTCACACACATATCGCCCACAATATCGCTCACTCAAAAAATTGCTGACAAAAAGTGGAACTAACCGGAACGAACGCCAGCGGTATGGCTGGCATTTGTTAAATCCCACTCTTACATGAGGAGCTAATATCTGAAAGATTTGCCTGAAAGAGCACTGATGTGAGTGACAATGCTGAGACACTGCAGTATGTGCAGCTCAGACATCAATGGTGCCCATCACCTTGGTGCCAGTTAAAGTTTACGTTGATTGATGTTGCGCAGGTGATTTCCTTTCCTTCCCCACTTCCCTTCTTCTCCCCACCCCTACCCCTTTCCCTCTTCGCTCCACGGCGCCTGGCCGAGGAGCTCCTCAGGCGGTGCCTCATTTGGGGGGATGAAGGCAGATGCGGTTGTTGCACGGGTACGGGAGCAGGGGGTGCCATGGGGGTAACATTCTCTGATGCAGAAGCAGGATCTTGGTCCTTGCTCTCATCTGTCGTTCGCAGTGGTGGTGCGGAACCTAGGGATGGAGTGCCGCATTTGGGGACCACTGGGAGCCCTCTGCCACCAGTGTTCCTGGCTACCAGCTCCAGGGCCTCCTCCATCCAGAGAGTCGGGATAAATGGGTCATGTTTTCTGGTTGGCAAACAATGACTAGTGGGGTGCCACAGGGATCGGTGCTGGGTCCTCAACTATTTACAATCTATATTAATGACTTGGATGAAGGGACCAAGTGTAATGTAGCCAAGTTTGCTGATGATGCAAAGATGGGTGGGAAAGAAAATTGTGAGGAAGACACAAAAAATCTGCAAATGGATATAAACAGGCTAAGTGGGTGGGCTAAAATTTGGCAGATGTAGTATAATGTGGGAAAATGTGAGGTTATCCACTTTGGCAGAAATAATAGAAAAGCAAATTATAACTTAAATGGAGACAAATTGCAAAGTGCTACAGTGCAGAGCGACCTGGGGGTCCTTGTGTATGAATTACAAAAAGTTAGTATGCAGGTTCAGCAAGTAATCAGGAAGGCAAATGGAATGTTGGCCTTTATTGCAAGGGGGATAGAGTATAAAAGCAGAGAAGTTCTGCTACAACTGTACAGGGTGAGGCCACGCCTGGAGTACCTCGTACAGTTTTGGTCTCTGAATTTAAGGAAGGATATACTTGCAGTGGAGCTGTTTAGAGAAGGTTCACTAGGTTGATTCTGGAGTTGAGGGGGTGGACTTATGAAGATACATTGGGTAGGTTGGGCCTATACACATTGGAGTTCAGAAGAATCAGAGGTGATCTTATTAAAACTTATAAGACAATGAGGGGGCTCAAAAAGGTGGATGCAGAGAGGATATTTCCACATAGCGGAAACTAAAACTAGGGGACATAGTCTCAGAATAAGGGGCTGCCCATTTAAAACTGAGATGAGGAGGAATTTCTTCTCTCAGAGGGCTGTAAATCTATGGAATTCACTGCGCCAGAGAGCTGTGGAGGCCGGGTCATTGAATATATTTGAGGTGGAAATAGACAGATTTTTGAGCAATTAGGGAGTAAAGGGTTATGGGGAGCAGGCAGGAAAGTGGAGCTGATCAGATCAGCCATGGTGTTATTGAATAGTGGAGCAGGCTCGAGGGGCCAAATGGCCTACTCTGCTCCTATTTCTTATGTTCTTATGACACTGAAACATAGAAACATAGAAAATAAGTGCAAGAGTAGCCAACTCGGCCCTTCGAGCCTGCACCACCATTCAATAAGATCATGGCTGATCATTCACCTCAGTACCCCTTTCCTGCTTTCTCTCCATACTCCTTGATCCCTTTAGCCGTAAGGGCCATATCTAACTCCCTCTTGAATATATCGAACAAACTGGCATCAACAACTTTCTGTGGTAGATAATTCCACAGGTTAACAACTCTCTGAGTGAAAACGTTTCTGCTCATCTCGGTCCTAAATGGCTTACCCTTATCCTTAAACTGTGACCACTGGTTCTGGACTTCCCCATTATCGGGAACATTCTTCTTGCCTCTAACCTGTCTAATCCCATCAGAATTTTATATGTTTCTATGAGATCCCCTCTCATTCTTCTAAACTCCAGTGAATACAAGCCCAGTCGATCCAGTCTCTCCTCATATGTCAGTCCTGCCATCCCGGGAATCTGTCTGGTGAACCTTTGCTGCACTCCCTCAATAGCAAGACGTCCATCCTCAGATTAGGAGACCAAAATTGAAGGCAATATTCCAGGTGAGGCCTCACCAAGGCCCTGTACATCTGCAGTAAGACCTCCCTGCTCCTATACTCAAATCCCCTAGGTATGAAGGCCAACATGCCATTTGTCTTCTTCACCGCCTGCTGTAGCTGCATGCCAACTTTCAATGACTGATGCACCATGACACCCAGATCTCATTGCACCTTCCCTTTTTCTAATCTGCCTTCTTGTTTTTGGCCACCAAAGTGAATAACCTCACATTTATCCACATTATACTGCATCTGCCATGCATTTGCCCACTCACCTAACCTGTCCAGGTCACCCTGCAGCCTCCTAGCATTCTCCTTACAGCTCACACCACCATCCAGCTTAGTGTCATCTGCAAACTTGGAGATATTACACTCAATTCCTTCAGCTAAATCAATGATGTATATTGTAAATAGCTGGGGTCACAGCACTGAACCCTGCGGCTCCCCACTAATCACTGCCTGCCATTCTGAAAAGGACCCATTTATCCCAACTCTCTGCTTCCTGTCTGCCAACCAGTTCTCTATTCACGTCAGTAATGAGAAAGGACTAATTAACTATCTTGTTGTGCGAGGCACCTTAGGGAAGAGTGACCATAATATGGTAGAATTCTTTATTAAGATGGAGAGTGACACAGTTAATTCAGAGAATAGGGTCTTGAACTTGGGGAAAAGTAACTTCGATGGTATGAGACGTGAAATGGCTACACTAGACTGGCGAGTGATACTTAAAGGGTTGACGGTGGATCGGCAATGGCAAACATTTAAAGGTCACATGGATGGCCCTTGCAGTCGGAATTTTTTGAGGATGCAACTAATAGAGTGGACAAAGGAAAACTTGTTGATATGGTGTATTTGGACTTTCAAAAGGCTTTTGACAATGTCCCACACAAGAGATTATTGTGAAAATCAAATCACATGGTATTGGAGGTAATGTACTGACGTGGATAGAGAACTGGTTGGCAGACAGGAAGCAGAGAGTCGGCATAAACGGGTCTTTTTCAGAGTGGCAGGCAGTGACTAGTGGAATACCGCAGAGGTCAGTGCTGGGACCCCAGCTCTTTACAATATACATTAATGATTTAGATGAAGGAATTGAGTGTAATATCTCCAAGTTTGCAGATGACACTAAGCTAGGTGGCAGTGTGAGCTGTGAGGAGGATGCTAAAAGGCTGCAGGGTGACTTGGACAGGTTAGGTGAGCGGGCAAATGCATGACAGATGCAGTGTAATGTGGATAAATGTGAGGTTATCCACTTTGGGGGCAAAAACGCGAAGACAGAATATTATCTGAATGAAAGTCCAAATACACCATATCAACCGGTTTTCCCTTGTCCATTCTATTAGTTACATCCTCAAAAAATTCCAGAAGATTTGTCAAGCATGATTTCTTTTTCATAAATCGATGCTGACTTGGACCGATCCTGTCACTGCTTTCCAAATGCGCTGCTATTTCATCTTTAATAATTGATTCCAACATTTTCCCCACTATCGATATCAGGCTAACCGGTCTACAATTCCCCATTTTCTCTCTCCCTCCTTTTTTAAAAAGTGGTGTTTCATTAGCTACCCTCCAGTCCATAGGAACTGATCCAGAGTCAATAGACTGGAAGAAAATGATCACCAATGCATCCACTATTTCTAGGGCCACTTCCTTAAGTACTCTGGGATGCAGACTTTTAGGCAGTGGGGATTTATCGGCCTTCAATCCCATCAACTTCCCTAACACAATTTCCTGACTAATAAGGATTTCCTTCAGTTCCTCCTTCTCGCTAGACCCTCGGTCCCCTGATATTTCTGGAAGGTTATTTGTGTCTTCCTATGTTCAATTGGTCTGCCATTTTTTTGTTGCCCATTATAAATTCACCTGATTCTGACTGCAAGGGACCTATGTTTGTCTTCATTCATCTTATTCTGTTTACATATTTATAGAATCTTTTGCAGTCAGTTTTTAAGTTCCTAGCAAGCTTCCTCTCATACTCTATTTTCACCCTCCTAATTAATCCTTTTGTCCTCCTCTGCTGAATTCTAACTTTCACGCAATCCTCAGGGGTGCTACTTTTTCTGGCCAATTTACATGCCTCTTCCTTGGATTTAACATTAGCCCTAATTTCCCTTGATAGCCACGGTTGAGCCACCGACCCTGTATTATTTTTACTCCAGACAGAGATGTACAATTGTTTTAGTTCATCCATGTGACCTTTAAATGTCTGCCATTGCCTATCCACCGTCAACCCTTGAAGTATCATTCGCCAGTCTATTCTAGCTAATTCACATCTCATACCATCGAAGTTACCTTTCCTTAAGTTCAGGACCCTAGTCTGAATTAACTGTCACTCTTAACCTTAGTAAAGAATTCCACCATATTATGGTCACTCTTCCCCAAGGAGCCTCGCAGAACAAAATTGCTCATTGTAATTTCTCATTAGTAATTTCTCATTACACATTACCCAGTCTAGGATGGCCAGCCCTCCAGTTAGTTCCTCGACATATTGGTCTAGAAAACCATCCTTAATACACTCCAGGAAATCCTCCTCCACCATATTGCTACCAGTTTGGTTAGCCCAATCTATGTGTAGATTAAAGTCGCACATGATAACTCCTGTACCTTTATTGCACGCATCCCTAATTTCTTGTTTGATGCTGTCACCAACCTCACTACTATTGTTTGGTGGTCTGTAAACAACTCCCACTAGCATTTTGATATTCCGCAGCTCTACCCATACAGATTCCACATCATCCAAACTTATGTTCTTCCTTACTATTGCGTTAATTTCCTCTTTAAATAGCTACGCTACCCCACCTCCTTTTCTGTTCTGTCTATCCTTCCTGAATGTTGAATACTCCTGGATGTTCAGTTCCCAGCCTTGGTCACCATGGAGCCATGTCTCCGTAATCCCAATTATATCATATTCGTTAATAGCCGCTTGTGCAGTTAATTCATCCACCTTATTATGAATACTCCTCGCATTGAGTCACAGAGTCTTCAGGCTTATCTTTTTAACACACTTTATCCCTTTAGAATTTTGCTGTAATGTGGCCCTTTTTGATTTTTGCCTTGGGTTTCTCTGCCCTCCACTTTTACTTTTCTTCTTTCTATCTTTTGCTTCTGCCCCCATTTTACTTCCCTCTGTCTCCCTGCATAGGTTCCCATCCCCCTGCCAAATTAGTTTAACCCCTCCCAACAGCACTAGCAAACACTCCCCCGAGGACATCGGTTCCGGTCCTGCCCAGGTGCAGACCGTCCGGTTTGTACTGGTCCCACCTCCCCTCGAACCGGTTCCAATGTCCCAGGCATTTGAATCCCTCCCTCCTGCACCACTCCTCAAGCCACATATTCATCTTAGCAATCCTGCTATTTCTACTCTGACTAGCACGTGGCACTAACAGCAATCCTGAGATTACTACCTTTGAGGTCCTACTTTTTAATTTAACTCCTAGCTCCCTAAATTCAGCTTGTAGGACCTCATCCCGTTTTTTACTTATATCGTTGGTACCGAAATGCACCACGACAACTGGCTGTTCACCCTCCCCCTCCAGAATGCCCTGCAGCCGCTCCAAGACATCCTTGACCCTTGCAGGAGGGAGGCAACATACCATCCTGGAGTCTTGGTTGCGACCGCAGAAACACCTATCTGTTCCCCTTACAATAGAATCCCCTACCAATATAGCTCTCCCATTCTTTTTCCTGCCCTCCTCTGCAGCAGAGCCACCCATGGTGCCATGAACTTGGCTGCTGCTGCTTTCCCCTGATGAGCCATCTCCTCCAACAGTACCCAAAACGGTGTATCTGTTTTGGAGGGAGATGACCACATGTAACTCCTGCACTGCCTCCCTATCCCTGTTCTGCTTGATGGTCACCCATTCCCTACCTGCCTTTGTAACCTTTACCTGCGGTGTGACCAACTCACTAAAATTGCTATTCATGACATCCTCAGCATTGTGTATACTCCCGAGTGAATCCATGCTCAGCTCCAATGCCGCAATGCAGTCTGTCAGGAGCTGCAGCTAGATACACTTCCTGCATACATAGTCGTCAGGGACACTGTCCCTGATTGCCCACATAGCACAGGAGGAGCATGACATGGGACTGGGCTCTCCTGCCATGACTTAACCCTTAAATTAATTTAATTTGGCAACTAGGCCAAAGGTTACTTACTGATAAGAAAAAGAAAAACATCAAGATAAGGAAAAACTATTCACTAATCACCAGCCAATCATTTACCCAAATTTCCTCTCTGCATCCACCTTGTCGAGCCCCCTCATTATGCTTCAAAAAGATCCCCTCTCATTCTTCTGAACTCCAATGAGTATAGGCCCAACCTATTCAACCTATCCCCATAAGTCAACCCCTCATCACTGGAATCAACCTAGTGAAACTTCTCCGAACAGCCTGCAATGCAAGTATATCCTTCCTTAAATACAGAGACCAAAAGTGTACGCAGTACTCTTGGTGAGGCCTCACCAATATCCTGTACAATTGTAGCAGGACTTCTGTGCTTTTATACTCCATCCTCTTTGCAATAAAGGCCAACATTACATTTGCCTTCCTGATTACTTACTGTATCTGCAAACTAACTTTTTGTGCTTCATGCACAAGGACCTCCAGGTTCCTCTATACTGCAGCACTTTGCAATTTGGCTTTCTATTTTATCTGCCAAAGTGGATAACATCACATTTTCCCATATTATAATCTATCTGCCAAATTTTAGTCCACTCACTTAGCCTGTCTATATCCCTTTGAAGATTTCTTGTGTTCTCCTTAAAAGTTGCTCTTTGTGTCATCAGCAATTTGGCTACATTATACTTGGTCCCTTCATCCAAGTCATTAATATAGATTGTAAATAGTTGAGGACCCAGCACTGATCTCTGCGGCACCCCACTAGTTACTGTTTGCCAACCGGAAAATGACCCATTTATCCCGACTCTCTGTTTTCTGTTAGTTAGCCAATCCTCAATCCATGCTAATATATTACCCCCAACCCGATGAACTTTTATCTTGTGCAGTAACCTTTTATGTGGGACCTTATAGAATGTCTGTTGGAAATCCAAATACATCAAATCCGCTGGTTACCCCTTATCCACCCTGCACGTTACATCCTCAAAGAACTCCAGCAAATTTGTCAAACATGATTTCCCTTTCATAAAACCATGTTGACTCTGCTTGATTGAATTATACTTTTCCAAAGGTCCTGTTACTGTTTCCTTACTAATGGACTCTAGTATTTTCTCAACAACAGAAGCTAGGCTAACTGATCTATAGTTTCCTGCTTTCTGTCTGCCTCTTTTTTTAAAGAGGGGCATTAAAAATAATATGCGGTTTTCCAATCCGCTGAGACCGCCCCAGAATCCAGGAAATTTTGGTAGATTACAACCAATGTATTCACTATCTCTGCTACCACTTCTCTTAAGCCCCTAGGATGCAAACCAACAGGTCCAGGGGACTTGTCCGCCTTTCATCCCATTATTTTACAGAGTACTACTTCTTTAGTGATAGTGATTTTATTAAGTTCCTCCCTCCCTATAGACCCTTGATTATCCACTATTGGGATGATTTTGTATCGCACTGTGAAGTGCGATACAAAATATTTGTTCAGAGTCTCTGCCATTTCCCTGATCCCCATTATTAATTCCCCAGTCTCAACCGCTAAGGGACCAATATTTACTTTAGCCACTCTTTTCCTTTTTATGTACCTGTAGAAACTCTTACTATCTGTTTTTATATTTTGTGCTAGTTTGCTTTCATAATCTATCTACCCTCTTTATTATTTTTTAGTCATTCTTTGTTGGTTTTTAAAACGTTCCCAATCCTCTGGCCTCCCACTAGTCTTGGCCATGTTGTATGCCCTTGTTTTCAATTTGATACCATCCCTTATTTCCTTAGTTAGCCACGGATGGTTATCCCTTCTCTTACTCTTTTCTCCTCATTGGAATATATTTTTGATGAGAGTTATGAAATATCTCCTTAAATGTCTGCCACTGCTCATCAACCATCCCACACTTTAATCTATTTTCCTAGTCCATTTTAGCCAACTCTACCTTCAGACATTTGTAGTCTCCTTTGTTTAAACTTAGGACACTGGTTTGAGATTCAAATTTCTCACCCTCCAACTGAGTTTGAAATTCAACCATGCTATGGTCACTCATTCCTAGAGGATCTTTTACTAGGAGATCATTTATTAATCCTGTCTCATTACACAGTACCAGATCTAAGATAGCCTGCTTCCTGGTTGGTTCCGCAATGTACTGTTCAAAGAAACTATCCCGGATACACTCTATGAACTCTTCCTCAAGGCTACCCTGGCCAATTTGATTTGTCCAATCAATATGAAGGTTAAAATCACTCATGATTATTGTCGTTCCTTTTTTACAAGTCTCCATTATTTCTTGATTTATACTCTGTCCAACAGTGTAGATACTGTTAGGGGGCCTATAGACTACACCCACCAGTGACTTTTTCCCTTTATTATTCCTTATCTCCACCCAAACTGATTCAACCTCTTGATTATTTGAGCCAATATCATTTCTCACTAACGCACTGATCTCATCCTTTATTAACAGAGCTACCCCACCTCCTTTTCCTTTTTGACTATCCTTCCAAATTGTCGAATACCCCTGAATATTTAGTTCCCAGGCTTGGTCACCTTGCAACCACGTCTCGTTAATGGCTATCAGATCATACCCATTTATATCTATTTGTGCCGACATCTCATCTATTTTGTTACGAGTGCTGTGTACATTCAGATAAAGAGCTTTAAAAATTTTAATTTACCATTTTTTACTGCTTTGACTTCACTTTCTGATACATTTTTATGTTTACACATTCTGTCCCTTCCTGTCACGCTCTTGTTTTAATTTCCCCCAGTGCTACCCTGCTCTATTGCCTTCTCCTTATTCTTTGGCTTTTAAAATTTCTGCTCATTTCTATTTACACACCCCACTTGAATGTTCCCCTGTACCGTGATTCTGTGGTCAGTTTGCTCATCCTCCTTGCAGTCCCTGCTCTCGTCCACACAGGGAGTAAGAGCCTCGAACCTGTGGGACAAGAGCAAGGGCTGAGGCTCCTCCATCACAACCTCCTGGGTCCCCTTACTTGCCTCACTCGTAGTCATACCCTCCTGTCCCTGACCACAGATCGAATTTAAATGAATTATTCTAATTGGCATGACTAGCTCCTGGATCGCGGCGTCCAGGTAACTCTCTCCCTCCCTGATGTGTCGTAGTGTCTGCAGCTTGGATTTCAGCTCATCAACGTGGAGCCAACGTTCCTTGAGTTGCAACACTTGCTGTAGATGTGGTCGCCGAGGACCTCAATGGTATCCACCTGCTGCAGCAGAAACACACCACCTGCTCTGCCATCTTTAATGTATTAAATTCATTAAGATTTGAAGTTTTGAAGTTTATAATACCAACTCTTAATTTAAACTAATGCCCAAGAAAAGAGAGAACAACTGGCCAAACTGACCAACCCAGCAGCTAGTGAAATATCAGTTACCTAGTTTTAAGTTTTTAATTGATTTTAATCTTCCTTCGCTTCTCCGAATTCCCACTCTGTCCAAGTTTCTGAATAAACCACTTTGTTTAACTCCACTACGTTTAAGACCTCAGCACTAGGTGTACCTAAAAATGAGATGCCAACCCGGGGAAGCTGCGACACAGGACTATATGCATGCTAAAAAGTGAAAGCAGCATGCTATAGACAGGGCTGAGCAATCCCACATGAACGGATCAGATCAAAGCTCTGTAGTCCTGCCACATCTAGTCGTGAATGTTGGTGGACCATTAGACCATTAATAGGAGGAAGCTCCATGAATATCCCCATCCTCAATGATAGGAGAACCCAGTACATGAGTGCAAAAGATAATGCTGAAGCATTTGCAACCATTTTCAGCCAGCAATGCTGCGTGGACGATCCATATCGGCCTCCTCCTGATATCCCCAACATCAAGAAGCCATTCTTTAGCCAATTCGATTCATTCCACGTGATATCAAGAAACAGCTGAGCGCACTGGATGCAGCAAACGCTATGGGACCCGACAGCATTGTGCTATCGTGCTGAAGACATGTGCTCCAGAACTAGCTGCGCTTCTAGCCAAGCTGTCCCAGTTCAGCTACAACACTGGCATCTATCCGACAATGTGGAAAACTGCCCAGGTATGTCCTGTCCACAAAAAGCTGGACAAATCCAATCCAGCCAATTACTCCCCCTTCAGTCTACTTTCAATCATCAGAAAAGTGATGGAAAGTATCAGAACTATCAAGCGGCACTTACTCACAAATAACCTGCTCACTGATGCCCAGTTTAGGTTCCGACAGGACCATTCAGCTTCAGACCTCTTTACAGCCTTGGTCCAAACATGGACAAAATAGCTGAATTCCAGAGGTGAGGTGGTGTGTGATGGAATACTCTCCACTTTCCTGGATGAGTGCAGCTCCAACAACACTCAAGAAGCTCCAGTTCAAAGCAGCCCGCTTGATTGGGACCCCATCCATCACTTTAAAGATTCACTCCCTCCACCACTGGCGTACTGTGGCTGCAGTGTGTACCATCTATAGGTTGCACTGCTGCAACTCACCAAGACTTTTTCGGCAACACCTACAAAACCCGCAACTTGCACAACCTAGAAGCAGAAGGGCAGGAGGCACATGGGAACACCACCACCTCCAAGTTTCCCTCCAAGTCACACATCATCCTGACTTGGAAGTATATCACCATTCCTTCATCATCGCTGGGTCAAAATCCTGGAACTCCCTCCTTAACAGCACTGTGGGAGTGCGTTTACCACATGGACTGCAGCGGTTCAAGATGGCGGCTCACCACCACCTTTTTAAAGAACAATTAGGGATGGCCAATTAGGGCATTTCCAGCAATGCCCACATCCCTTGAACGAATAAAAATAGATACAAATATCTGCAATGAATTGGCGTGATAGCCTGAGCCTCCTTTGGCACTGCTGTTCAGTTATGTCTAGGAAGCTTATCCTCTGCCTTTATACTCTGTGTTGGTGGTATCGCCTCTGGCGCAGTGCAACCTTCTCTCCTGTGGAGCATTAGGTTGAGGAGAAGGCTGCTGTTTAAGTGGTCTCTGCTGCTGGTCTTGTCGCTGCTGCTGCTGGTGTGGCTGCCTTGGGTGGGTCACATTGTCCGCATGCCTGACACAAGACTCCCAAAGCAAACGCTCTACTTGGAACTCCTACACGGTAAGCATGCCCCAGTTGGGCAGATGAAACGTTTCAAGGACACCCTCAAAGCCTCCTTGATAAAATGCAACATCCCCACTGACACCTGGAAATCCTTAGCCAAAGACCGCCCTAAGTGGAGGAAAGCATCCGGGAGGGTGCTGAGCACCTCGAGTCTCATCGCCAAGAGCATGCAGAAATCAAGTGCAGACAGCGGAAGGAGCGTGCAGCAAACCAGACTCCCCATCCACCCTTTCCTTCAAAGACTGTCTGTCCCACCTGTGATAGAGACGGTAATTCCCGTATTGGACTGCACAGTCACCTGAGAACTCACTTTTAGAGTGAAAGCAAGTCTTTCTCGATTTCGAGGGACTGCCTATGATGATGATGGTGTGGTTGGTGTTATTGTCGCTGGGGCTGACCTTAGTCCGATTCTGAGGTCCAAGGTGAGGCAGCATAAGCAGCACCCATGTTGATCTAATAGATGGCAGGTAAAGTGGAAATGAGAGGCACAATCCTTCAATGTACTGATGGTGACTAGCAATGTGGTGGGAGTGGTTTCCAAAGTTGCAGAAATGACCTGCAAACTCCTGAAAGCTGAAAAGGAATATAATGTCGAATATTTACGAGTTTTTTCCAGCTGTCAGTTAATGGACTCGCACACTGACCACTGAGCTGCCGCCTCACCTGCATAGGCAAGGTTCCCGCGGTGCGTGAATCCTGTGCGCAATGTTAAAGCCAAAACCTGAGGCTAAAAAGGAAGTTAAAGGTCTGTAAATGAGCAGTTAAGTACCTCAATGAGGTTGCCCCATTCTCCCAAGCGGCTTCATAGCGCCTCGAAACGCGCTTGAGTTAAATGCGGAAGTCGGTGGGATGGTGACGTGTTCCCGATGCGCTATCAATTTCCACGCTTTTAACTACCGACCCGTACCCATACCCGCATGCTCTGCAATGGAAATATTCCGACCATTGTCTCTGTCTTTACAGAAGGCACAATAAAGATTATGGAAATAGTGGGGAACCAAGCATCCAGTGGGAATGAGGAACTTAAAGAAATTAGTAGTCGTACAGAAATAGTCCTGCAGAAATGAATGGGACTAAAAGCCGACAAATCTCCTGGACCCTGATGGCCCACATCCTAGGGTTTTAAAGGAGAGGGCAACAGAGATAGTGGATGCATTGGTTTTGATCTGTACTCACAGATTTCAAGTTAGCAAATGTAAAACCGCTAGTCAAAAAAAGAGGGAGATAGAAAACAGGAAACTACAGACCAGGAAGCCTGACATCAGTAGTAGGGAAAATGCTAGAATCTATTATTGTGGTAACAGATACTTAGCAAATCATAATATGATTGGGCAGAGTCAACTCGGATTTATGAAAGGGAAATTGTGTTTGACAAATCTAATAGAGTTTCTTGAGGTTGTAGCCAGCAGGGTAGATAAGAGGAAACCAGTAGATGTAGTATATTTGGATTTTCAGAAAGCATTTGATAAGGTGCCACACAAGAGGTTATTACACAAAATTAGGGCTCATGGGATTGGGGTATATTAGCATGGATTAAGGATTGGTTAATGGACAGAAAACAGAGAGTAGGAATTAATGGGACATTTTTGGGTTGGCAGGCTGTAACTAGAGGGGTAATGCAAGGATCAGTCCTTGAGCCTCAGCTATTTACAATATATATATTAATGACTTAGATGAAGGGGCCGAGTGAAATGTATCCAAGTTTGCTGACAATACAGTGCTAGATGGGAAAGTAAGTTGTGAGGAGGATGCAAAGAGGCTGCAAAGGGATATAGATAGGTTAAGTGAGTGGGCAAGAACATGGTAGATGGAATATAATGTGGAGAAATATGATTACCATTTTGCTAGGAAGAATAGCAAAGCAGAATAGGTTTTAAATATTGAGAGATTAGTAACTACTGGTATTCAGAGGAACCTGGTTGTCCTTGTTCACAAATCACAGAAAGTTAATATGCAGGTACAGCAAGAAAATATGAAAGCAATGGTATGTTAGCCTTTATTACAAAAGGATTGGAGTATAAGAGTAAAGAAGTCGTACTGCAATTATATTGGTGAGACCACACCTGGAGTACTGTGGACAGTTTTGGTCTCCTTACCTAAGGAAGGATATATTTGCCTTTGAGGGGGTGCAACAAAGGTTCACTAAGGGTCACAGTCTCAGAATACGGGGTCAGCCAGTTAGGACTGAGATGAAGAGAATTTTTTTCACTCAGAGGGTTGTGAATCTTTAGAATTCTGTACCCCACAGGGCGGTGGATGCTCAGTCATTGAGTATATTCAAGAAAGAGATCATTAGATTTTTGGATATTAGGGGAATCAAAGGCTATGGGGATAGTACAAGAAGATGGAGATGAGAAAGATGATCAGCCACGGTCTTATTGAATGATGGATCACTCGTGATCGGGGTCCAGGAGAGGCGTGAGCTTGGGGTCCACGAGAGGCAAGGGTCCAGGGGCAGCACGGGCCAGCCCACACTGCAATGTGTGCGCACTAAGTCCGTGCAGCAGAGTTGATCTCCAGCCGTCTTGGTTAATCCTTGCCACTGGATCAAGACCTAGCTCTGACAAGCTGTGTGGTGGCTAGTGTGCAACGGCCACCACACGTTATAAAAATCCATGCACAGGCATCTTCCACTCTTCAACAAATAGTTCAGGACCTGGAATATTAGGTCTTTCCTTGAAACACCTGTGAATTCATCCTTTTTGGCGTGGAAGCAAGTCATCCTCGATACGAGGGACTGCCTATAATGATGATAATGATGAATGATGGAGCAGGCTCGAAGGGCCAAATGGCCTTTTTCTGCTCCGATTTCTTATGTTCTAATGTACCTGGGCCAGTTCTTTGAAAAAGTTATCTAATTAGTCCCATTCTGCTCTTTACCCTGTACTTCCAGATTCATGTGAGAGGATCTCTATATTTGTTCGTTCAGGACTCAGGTCTTTACTATGTGAAATGCAACTTACTTATATTTCTGCAGTATTTCATAATCTTGGACTGGCAATCCAAATAAACGTTCTCCTGAAGAATACGTCAGAAACTTCCTCCATATGTCATCGAACCAACTCTGAAACAAATCGCAGGTTAGATATGAGGACCACTGGTAGTGTTATTGAATGTCAGTATTATGCACAGATCATACATTCCATTCCTTCCAAATATTTGCAATATTTATACATTGCATTTTTCTCATATGCAAGTCTAAGTTGTTGTTGGGTGCCAACTTCAGTTGATTGAGCTGAGGAGCATAGGAACCTGAGTCGGACATTCTGCCCCTCGAGCCTATTCTATTTCAATTAGATCATGGCTGATCTGTATCTTAACTCCCCCTGCCCACTTTGGCTCTGTAACCTTAATACACTTATCCTATAAAATTCTATCAAAATCAACTCAATTTTCAAATGAGCGAGCCTCAACAGTTTTCTGTGGGAGAGAGTTCCAGATTTCCACTACCCTTTGTGTGAAGAAGTGCTTCTCGACATCACCCCTGAATGGCCGAACTCTAATTGTAAGATTATACCTCAAAATCATGATTGGCTGGTGATTGGTGAGTAGTTTTTCTTTTTCTTTTCTTTATCAGTAGGTAACCTTTATCATTGTTGTTGCCAAATTAAATTAATCTAGGGGTTAAGTCATGGCAGGAGAGATCAGACACGTGTCATGCTCCTCCTGTGCTATGTGAGAACTCAGGGACGCTTCCAGTGACCCTGACGACTACATGTGCGGGAAGAGTATCCTGCTGCAGCTCCTGACAGCCCGCATTGTGGCACTGGAGCTGTGCGTGGATTCACTCTGGAGCATCCGCAATGCTGAGGATGCTGTGAATAGCACATTTAGTGAGTTGGTCATACTGCAGGTAAAGGTTACACAGACAGATAGGGAATGGGTGACCAACAGGAAAAGCAGTGGAAGAAAGGTAGTGCAGGGGTCCCCTGCAGTCATCCCCCTCCGAAACAGATACACCGTTTTGGGTGCTGTTGGAGGGATGATTCATCAGGGGAGGGTAGCAGCAGCCAAGTTCATGGCACCGTGGGTGGCTCTGCTGCACAGGAAGGCAGGAAAAAGAGTGGGAGAGCCATAGTGGTAGGGGATTCTATTGTAAGGGGAATAGATAGATGATTCTGCGGACACAATCGAGACTCCAGAATGGTATGTTGCCTCCCTGGTGCTAGGGTCAAGGATGTCTCGGAGCAGCTGCAGGATATTTTGGAGGGGGAGGGGGAACAGTCAGTTATGGTGCATAGAGGTACCAACGATATAGGTAAAAAATGGGATGAGGTCCTACAAACTGAATTTAGGGAGCTAGGAGTTAAATTAAAAAGTAGGACCTCAAAGGTATTAACCTCAGGATTGCTACCAGTGCCACATGCTAGTCAGAGCAGGAATCGCAGGATAGCTCAGATGAATACATGGCTTGAGGAGTGGTGCAGAAGGAAGGGATTCAAATTCCTGGGACATTGGATCCGGTTCTGGGGGAGGTGGGACCAATACCAGGGAAGGACCGGAACCAATGTCCTAGGGGGAATGTTTGCTAGTGCTGTTGGGGAGGGGTTAAACTAATACGGCAGGGGGATGGGAACCTATGCAGGGAGACAGAGGGAAGTAGAATGGGGGCAGAAGCAAAAGATAGAAAGAAGAAAAGTAAAAGTGGAGGACAGAGAAACCCAAGGCAAAAATCAAAAAGGGCCACATTACAGCAAAATTCTAAAGGGGCAAAGTGTGTTAAAAAGACAAGCCTGAAGGCTCCGTGCCTCAATGCGAGGAGTATTCGTAATAAGGTGGATGAATTAACTGCACAGGCAACAATGAATGAATATGAGATAATTGGCATCACGGAGACATGGCTCCAGGGTGACCAAGGCTGGAACTCAACATCCAGGAGTATTCAACAGTCCGGAAGGATAGACAGGAAGGAAAAGGAAATAGGATAGCGTTACTGGTAAAAGAGGAAATTAACGCAATAGTAAGGAAGAACATTAGCTTGGATGATGTGGAATCTGTATGGGTGGAGCTGCGGAATACCAAAGGGCAGAAAACGCTCATGGGAGTTGTGTACAGACCACCAAACAGTAGTAGTGAGGTTGGTGATAGCATCAAACAAGAAATTAGGGATGCGTGCAATAAAGATACAGGAGTTATCATGAGCGACTTTAATCTACACATAGATTGGGCACCAAACTGGTAGCAATATGGTGGAGGAGGATTTCCTGGAATGTATTAGGGATGGTTTTCCAGACCAATATGTCGAGGAACCAACTAGAGGGCTAGCCATCCTGTGTAATGAGAAAGGACTAATTAGCAATCTTGTTGGGCGATGCCCCTTGGGGAAGAGTGACCATAATATGGCAGAATTCTTTATTAAGATGTAGAGTGACACAGTTAATTCAGAGACTAGGGCCGTGAACTTCAGGAAAGGTAACTTCGACGTTATGAGACGTGAATTGGCTAGAAAAGATTGGCAAATTATATTTAAAGGGTTGACGGCGGATAGGCAATGGCAAACATTTAAAGATCACATGCATGAACTTCAACAATTGTACATCCCTGTCTGGAGTAAAAAGAAAATGGGGAAGGTGGCTCAACCGTGGCTAACTAGGGAAATTAAGGATAGCGTTAGATCCAAGGAAGAGGCACATAACTTGGCCAGAAAAAGCAGCAAACCTGAGGACTGGGAGAAATTTAGAATTCAGCAAAGGAGGACAAATGGGTTAATTAGCAAGGGAAAAATAGAGTATGAGAGGAAGCTTGCTGGGAACATAAAAACTGACTGCAAAAGCTTCTATAGATATGTGAAGAGAAAACGATTAGTGAAGACAAACGTAGGTCCCTTGCAGTCAGATTCAGGTGAATTTATAATGGTGAACAAAGAAATGGCACACCAGTTGAACAAATACTTTGGTTCTGTCTTCACAAAGGAAGACACAAATAACCTTCCGAAAATACTAGGGGACCGAGGGTCTAGTGAGAAGGAGAAACTGAAGGAAATCCTTATGAGGCAGGAAATTCTATAAGGAAATTGATGGGATTGAAGGCTGATATATCCCCAGGGCCTGATAGTCTGCATCCCAGAGTACTTAAGGATGTGGCCCGAGAAATAGTGGATGTATTGGTGATCATTTTCCAACAGTCTATCGACTCTGGATCAGTTCCTATGGACTGGAGGGTAGCTAATGTAACCCCATTTTTTAAAAAAGGAGGGAGAGAGAAAACATCAGTCGTGGGGAAAATGTTGCAATCAATTATTAATGGTGAAATAGCAGCGCATTTGGAAAGCAGTGAGAGGATCGGTCCAAGTCAGCATGGATTTATGAAAGGGAATCATGCTTGACAAATCTTCGAGAATTTTTTGAGGATGTAACTAATAGAGTGGACAAGGGAGAACCAGTGGATGTGGTGTATTTGGATTTTCAAAATGCTTTAGACAAGGTCCCACACAAGAGATTGGTGTGCAAAATTAAAGCACATGGTATTAGGGGTAATGTACTGACGTGGATAGAGAACTGGTTGGCAGACAGGAAGCAGAGAGTCGAGATAAACAGGTCCTTTTCAGAATGGCAGTGACTAGTGGGGTGCCGCAGGGCTCAGTGCTGAAACCCCAGCTATTTACAATACACATCAATGATTTAGATGAAGTAATTGAGAGTAATATCTCCAAGTTTGCAGATAACACTAAGCTGGGTGATGGTGTGAGCTGTGAGGAGGATGCTAAGAGGCTGCAGGGTGACTTGGACAGGTTAGGTGACTGGGCAAATGCATGGAAGATGCAGTATAATGTGGATAAATGTGAGGTTATCCACTTTGGTGGCAAAAACACGAAGGCAGAATATTATCTGAATGGCGGCAGATTAGGAAAAGGGAGTTGCAATGAGACCTGGATGTCATGGTCCATCAGTCATTGAAAGTTGGCATGCAGGTACAGCAGGTGGTGAAGAAGGCAAATGGCATGTTGGCCTTCATAGCTAGGAGATTTGACTATAGGAGCAGGGAGGTCTTACTGCAGTTGTCCAAGGCCCTGGTGAGGCCTCATCTGGAATATTGTGTTCAGTTTTGGTCTCCTAATCTGAGGAAGGACGTTCTTGCTATTGAGGGAGTGCAGCAAAGGTTCACCAGATTGATTTCCGGGATGGCAGGACTGACATATGAGGAGAGACTGGATCGACTGGGCCTTTATTCACTGGCGTTTAGAAGGATAAGAGGGGATCTCATAGAAACATATAAATTCTGATGGGACTGGACAGAATAGATGCAGGAAGAATAAACCCGATGTTGGGGAAGTCCAGAACCAGGAGTCACAGTCTAAGGATAAAGGGTAAGCCATTTAGTACTGTGCTGAGGAGAAACTTCTTCACTCAGAGAGTTTTTAACCTGTGGAATTCCCTACCGCAGAGAGTTGTTGATGGTAGTTCATTGGATATATTCAAGAGGCAATTAGATCTGGCCCTTATGGCTAAAGGGATCAAGGGGTATGGAGAGAAAGCAGGAAAGGGCTACTGAGATGAATGATCAGCCATGATCTTATTGAATGGTGGTGCTGGCTCGAAGGGCCGAATGGTCTACTCCTGCACCTATTTTCTATATTTCTATGTTTCTAAGGGCCTGAACTGAGTACATAAATAAACTGTTTCCATTTGTCGAAGGGTCGCGAACCAGGAGACACAAATGTAAGGTGATTGGCAAAAGAATCAAATGCGATGTTATAAAAAGCATTTTTTTGCATCGAGTGGTTAAACTCTGGAATGCACTGCCTGAAAGGGTGGTGGAGGCACACTCAATTTTATCTTTCAAAAGGGAGTTGGATAAGTATCTAGAACACAAGAACATAAGAAATAGGAGCAAGAGTAGGTCATTTGGCCCCTCGAGCGTGCTCCACCATTCAATAAGATCATGGCTGATCTGATCTTGGCCTAAACTCCACTTTCCTCCCTGTTCTTGATAAAACTTGACTCCCCTGGTCGTTCGAAAATCCATCTATCTCCACCTTAAATATATTCAATGACCCAGTCTCCACAGCTCTCTGGGGTAGAGAACTCCAAAGATTCACAACCTTCTGAGTGACGAACTACCTCCTCATCTCAGTCTTAAATGGCTGAACCCTTAACTTTTTTTTTATTCATGCAAGCGATGTGGGAGTCTCTGGTAAGGTCAGCATTTATTCCCCATCCCTAATTGCCCTTGAGAAGTTAATGGTGAGCTGCCTTCTTAAACCACTGCAGTTTATGTGGTGAAGGTACTCCCCCGACGACCTCCGACAACCTCCAGCGACCAGCAAAGTCCTCCGGCGACGTCAGACAACCTTCCACACCCCTCGGCGACCTATGACATCCCCTGGCGACCTCCAGCGACCTCCGACGACCTCCAGAGTTGGCGCCCTCGACCTGGACCTGGCTATCGGGCCTCCACCCCCTGCTCCCCTCCAGTGGCGATCGGAACACCTCCAGCAACGGTAGATGGGCCTTTCCTCCACGACAGAATCTGGGCCTCCTCGATGACGGCTGGACCTCTCATGGCGACAGACGACCTCCTCCTCAATGACGATCGGGTCCCCCTCTCCTATGTCGGTGACTGGCCTCCCCTCCTCCTTCATCGACGACCGGAGCTCTCCTTCCCCACCGGCGACCTGGCCTCTTCTCCTCGTGGTGAGTTCCATGGCTGTGACCCTCCCCTGCCCTCCCACCCTGAACCCCAGTGGGCCACTGACCCTCCCAATGCCTGTCCCCAACCAGGCCTCGGACCACCAAGAGCACTACCCAGCCACGAGCCTGCGGCCAACTTCTCGCCATAGGCAACTAGGCCCATATAGCAGTGCCTGGTCTCCAGTCATCTTGGACCCCCTTGTCACTGGATCAAGACCTCGCTAAGCTAAGCCCGTGTGGTTGCCGGTGTGCAACGGCCATCCTACGTTAAAAGAACTCACGCACAGGCATTTTCCATTCCGTTAACATGAAACAGGAAAGGGATACTGAAGAGCAGAAAAGGGGTACTGAAGTGAAAGATCAGCCATGATCTTATTAAATGGTTGTGCAGGCTCAAAGGGCCGAATGGCCTACTCCTGCACCTATTTTCTATGTTTCTATGTTTCTAAGTTCGAGACCTGGAATGTCAGAATCCTCATGGCCAACTCCAAAAGCGACAGGCCAGACGCCGCACCGCCACAGTTGCCCGGGAAATTAGAAGATTTGAAATCGACATCGCTGCCCTCAGCGAGACCCAGCGGGCAGGGGAAGGCCAGCTCAAGGAACAAGGTGGAGGTTACACCTTCTTCTGGAAAGGGAAACCAGACGGAGTCAGCGTCGCCATCAAAAAAGAGCTGGTTGACCGCCTCAAAGACTCCTCCTGCGGGGCTAACGAACGCCTCATGACTCTTCGACTCACCCTATCCCAGAACCAGTGCGCCACAGTTATCAATGCTTACGCCCCAATAATCGATGCAACTGATGAGGCCAAAGAGGGTTTTTACACCAACCTCGAAAAATCCCTGTCCTGCATCCCCGTGGGCGACAAACTGATTCTCCTCGGTGACTTCAATGTCAAAGTTGGCAAGGACACAGACCTCTGGGGGGGCGTGATTGGCAGAGAAGGGGTAGGGAAAGCCAACTCCAGAGGTACCCTACTCCTGACAAATTGTCTAGAGCACGAACTTGTCATCACCAACACCTTGTTCCGCCAGAGGGACAAATACAAGGCATCATGTCAACACCCTCTCTCCAAGCACTGGCACCTGCTCGACTATGTCATCGTCTGAGCCAGGGATCGCAAGGATGTGCGCATCACCCACGCAATGACAGGAGCCGATGACTACTGGACGGACCACCGCCTAATCCGATCCATCATCGACATTAACATAGCCCCAAAGCGGAGGGGGCAGCAGAAGCAGTGTCGCAAAAAAGTCAATGCCGGAGCACTTAATGACTCAGCTAAGAGACTCCGATACAGCCAGCCCCTCACAGCTAACCTGGTGTGCCTTGACTATCCCGGGACGCAGAATACCCTCAGCACTTGGTCTGCCCTCCAGGCCTCCATAACCAGTGCCTGCAAAGAGACACTTGGTTACTCAACCAAGAAACACCAGGACTGGTTTGATGAGAATGATCAGGAGATCCAAGAGCTCATAGATCGCAAGTGCAGGGCATTTCTGAGCCTTAAACAACAACCCAATGCGGGAGCAGCAAAACAGCATTGTAGACGGCTCAAGGCTGAGGTCCAACAAAAAGCCCTGGACCTAACGAACAGGTGGTGGATGGAGAAAGCACAGGAGATACAGCAGCTGGCCGACAACCATGATGTGCAGTCAAGGCCACCTACGGGCCAAACACCCAAGGCCCCACCCCACTGCCAACAACTCATCAAGGACACCGAGGCAGTCAGGGCCCGCTGAAAGGAGCACTTTGAAGATCTCCTCAATCGAGACTCTGCCTTTGTCTCGAGTGTTCTCGACTCCATCCCGCAGCATGCTACCCGCCACCACCTCAGTGAGACCCCAATGCTGCACAAGGTAGAAAAAGCCAGAAGACAGCTTAAAAACAACAAGGCTACGGGTGCGGATGGAATCCCTGCTGAGGCATTGAAGTATGGTGGAGAGGCACCGCTGGCGCAAATACACAACCTCATCTCTCTCATCTGGAGGGAGGAGAGCATGCCAGGGGATCTCAGAGATTCAGTAATCGTAACCATCTTTAAAAAAGGGGACAAGTCTGACTGCGGCAACTACAGAGAAATCTCCCTGTTATCAGCCACTGGGAAAGTCGTCGCTAGAGTCCTCCTCAACCGTCTTCCTGTGGCCGAGGAGCTCCTCCCGGAGTCACAATGCGAATTTTGTCCCCTACGGGGCACAACGGTCATAATATTTGCAGCGCGACAGCGACAGGAAAAATGCAAGGAACAGCGCCAGCCCTTATACATTGCCTTCTTCGACCTTATAAAGGCCTTTGACACTGTCAATGGTGAGGGTCTATGGAGCGTCCTCCTCCGTTTTGGATGCTCCCAAAGGTTCGTCACCATTCTCCGCCTGCTCCACGACGACATGCAGGCCGTGATCCTTATCAATGGATCCATCACAGACCCAATCCACGTCCGGACCGGGGTCAAACAGGGCTGCGTCACCGCCCCAACCCTCTTCTCAATCTTTCTCGCCGCCATGCTCCACCTCACAGTCAACAAGCTCCCCGCTGGAGCAGAACGAAGCTACAGAACCAGTGGAAACCTGTTCCACTTGCACCGTCTCCAGGCCATAGAAACATAGAAACATAGAAAATAGGTGCAGGAGTAGGCCATTCGGCACTTCGAACCTGCACCACCATTCAATAAGATCATGGCTGATCATTCAACCTCAGTACCCCTTTCCTGCTTTCTCTCCATACCCCTTGATCCCTTTAGCCATAAGGGCCATCTCCAACTCCCTCTTGAATATATCTAATGAACTGTCATCAACAATTCGCTGCGGAAGAGAAGGTTAACAACTCTCTGAGTGAAGAAGTTTCTCTTCATCTCAGTCCTAAAAGGTTTACCCCTTATCCTTAGACTGTGACCCCTAGTTCTGGACTCCCCCAACATCGGGAACATTCATCCTGCATCTAACCTGTCCAGTCCCGTCAGAATTTTATATGTTTCCATGAGATATCCTCTCATTCTTCTAAACTCCAGTGAATACAGGCCCAGTCGATCCAGTTTCTCCTCATATGTCAGTCCTGCCATCCCGGGAACCTTCACTGCACTCCCTCAATAGCAAGAATGTCCTTCCTCAGATTTGGAGACCAAAACTGAACACAATATTCCAGGTGAGGCCTCACCACGGCCCTGTACACCTGCAGCAAGACATCCCTGCTCCTATACTCATATCCCCTAGCTATGAAGGCCAACATGCCATTTGCCTTCTTCACCGCCTGCTCTACCTGCATGCCAACTTTCAATGGCTGATGAACCATGACACCCAGGTCTCGTTGCACCTCCCCTTTTCCTAATCTGCCGCCATTCAGATAATATTCTGCCTTCGTGTTTTAGCCACCAAAGTCGATAACCTCACATTTATCCACATTATACTGCATCTGCCATGCATTTGCCCACTCACCTAACCTGTCCAAGTCACCCTGCAGCCTCTTAGCGTCCTCCTCACAGCTCACACCATCACCCAGCTTAGTGTCATCTGCAAACTTGGAGATATTACTCTCAATTCCTTCATCTAAATCATTGATGTATATTGTAAAGAGCTGGGGTCCCAGCACTGAGCCCTGTGGCCCTCCACTAGTCACTGCCTGCCATTCTGAAAAGGACCTGTTTATCTCGACTCTCTGCTTCCTGTCTGCCAGCCAGTTCTCTATCCACATCAATACATTACCTCCAATACCATATGCTTTAATTTTGCACACCAATCTCTTGTGTGGGACCTTGTCAAAAGCCTTTTGAAAGTCCAAATACACCACATCCACTGGTTCTCCCTTGTCCACTCTATTAGTTACATCCTCAAAAAATTCTAGAAGATTTGTCAACGATGATTTCCCTTTCATAAAGCCATGCTGACTTGGACTGATCCTCTCACTGCTTTCCAAATGCGCTGCTATTACATCTTTAATAATTGATTCCAACATTTTCCCCACTACTGATGTCAGGCTAACCGGTCTATAATTCCCTGTTTTCGCTCTCCCTCCTTTTTAAAAAGTGGTGTTACTTTACCTACCCTCCAGTCCATAGGAACTGATCCAGTGTCGACAGACTGCTGGAAAATGATCACCAATGCATCCACTATTTCTAGGGCCACTTCCTGAAGTACTCTGGGATGCAGACTATCAGGCCCTGGGGATTTATCGGCCTTCAATCCCATCAATTTCCCTAACACAATTTCCTGCCTAATAAGGATTAACTTCAGTTCCTCCTTCTCGCTAGACCCTCGGTCCCCTAGTATTTCCGGAACGTTATTTGTGTCTTCCTTCGTGAAGACAGAACCAAAGTATTTCTTCAATTGGTCTGCCATTTCTTTGTTCCCCATTATAAATTGACCTGATTCTGACTGCAAGGGACCTATGTTTGTCTTCACTAAACTTTTTTTCTTCACATATCTATAGAAGCTTTTGCAGTTAGTTTTTATGTTCCCAGCAAGCTTCCTCTCGTACTCTATTTTTCCCCTCCTGATTAAACCCTTTGTCCTCCTCTGCTGAATTCTAAATTTCTCCCAGTCCTCAGGTTTGCTGCTTTTTTTGGCCAATTTATATGCCTCTTCCTTGGATTTAACACTGTCCCTAATTTCAATTGTTAGCCACGGTTGAGTCACCTTCCCTGTTTTATTTTTACTCCAGACAGGGACGTACAATTGTTGAAGTTCATCCATGTGCTCTTTAAATGTTTGGCATTGCCTATCCACCGTTAATCCTTTACGTGTCATTTGTCAGATCCAAGACCACCTCAACCTCTGTCAGCGAGCTATAGTACGCGGATGACGCCTGCGTCTAAGCACATACAGAGGCTGATCTCCAGGACATCGTCGACGTATTTACTGAGGCATACGAAAGCATGGGCCTTACGCTAAACATCCGTAAGACAAATGTCCCCCACCAGCCTGTGCTCACCACATAGCACTGCCCCCCAGTCATCAAGACCCATGGCGCGGCCCTGGACACCACTTCCCATATCTCGGAGCCTCCTATCAACAAGAGCAGGCATCGATGACAAGATCCAACACTGCCTCCAGTGCTCCAGTGCAGCCTTCGGCCGCCTGAGGAAAAGTGTGGTGTCCCTGCATCGTACTACAAACTCACACGAGGCATGTACTGCAGACACAGTCACTACGTGACCTTAACCTTTATTCCCAGGACCAAGGAGTGCTGACCCTGGGTGGGACCTCCCCTTTTATACCTGGAAACCCAGGTGAGGAGTGTATCCCGAAAGTTCACGCCCTGTGGTAAGGGTGTGCATTTCTAGGGTATAAGTACAGTGTACAGGAGTTGCATGAAGGTTACAGTTACATGAAGATTACCGTTGCATGATGGTTACATACATGACATCACCTCCCCCCTTACGTCTTTTTGTGTCAAAGGTTAAGTCTTTCAAGTGGTCGATGCTCTCTCGTGGAGCGCCGCAGTTGTGGCTCTGGTGGCTGAGCCTCGGCATGCGTCTCTGTCACCTGAGGTGATTCCGGCCTGTCCGGGATGACCGCAGAGACTGTGCATGCTGTGAATTGTCCTCGTTGCTCGTCCACTGGCAGTGGTGTAGGTGACATCTCATGCTCTTCTTCAGGTTCCTCCGTGTCTCTGCTGAACCTTTTCTTTACTTGGTCCAAGTGTTAGCGGCATATCTGCCCATTGTTTAGTCTGACCACTATGACCCTATTCCCTTCTTTGCCAATTACTGTGCCCTCAAACCACTTGGGTCCCAAAGCATGGTTAAGAACAAATACCGGGTCATCCATTTCTATGCACCTCCCCCTTGAGTTTCGATCATGGAACTCGGTTTGGGACTGGCGCTTGCCCTCAACAATGTCTGCCAGGTCTTGGTGAATGAGGGACAGCCGCGTTTTAAGCGTGCGTTTCATGAGGAGTTCCGCTGGCAGGATATCCGTGAGCGAGTGCGGACGGGACCTGTAGACCAGCAGGAGGTGCGATAGGCAGTACTGAAGGGAGGGTCCTTGGATGCGTAGCATGCCCTGTTTTATGACTTGGACCGCACGTTCCGTCTGGTCATTGGAAGCTGGCTTGAACGGCGCTGTCCGGACATGTTTGATACCATTGCCCAACATAAACTCCTGGAATTCATGGTTGGTGAAACACGTGCCATTTCGCTGACCAGGATGTCCGGCAAGCCGTTGGTCGCGAAAACCGTACGCAGACTCTCCACGGTGATGGATGTCGTGCACGAGTTTAATATGATGCACGCGATCCATTTCGAGTATGCATCAACAATGATCAGGAACATTTTCCCCATGAACGGGCCCGCATAGTCTACGTGAATATGTGAACATGGCCTGTAGGGCCAGGACTATGGGCTGAGTGGGGCCTCCCTGGGGACATTGCCTTGCTGGGCACACGTCTGAGTCAATCCCCGGCCACCATACATGTGACCGGGCAATGGCCTTCATTAACACGATGCCAGGGTACTCACTGTGGAGTTCCCTGATGAACGCCAACCTGCCTTTCTGGGGCATAACTACCCGGCTGCCCCATAACAGGCAGTCGGCTTGGATGGAGAGCTCATCCATCTGTCTCTGAAACGGTCTGACCTCCTCGGGGCACGCTCCATGTGCGGGCACCCGATCCCCAGTCAGGACACATTTCTTTATCATGGATAGGAGGGGGTCTCTGTTGGTCCAGATTTTGATCTGGCGGGCTGTGATTGGGGAGCCTGCAGTGTCAAAAGCCTCAACGGCCATGACCATTTCAGCGCTTTGCTCCGCTGCCCCCTCGGTGGTGGCCAGTGGGAGCCTGCTGAGCATGTCAGCGCAATTTTTGGTGCCTTGGCCGGTGCCGTATGGTGTAGTCATATGCAGCCAGCATGAGGGCCCATCGCTGTATGCGAACTGACGCATTGGCATTGACAGCCTTGCTGTCGGACAACAGGGATGTTAACGGCTTGTGGTCCGTCTCTAGCTCGAACCGTCTCCAGAAAAGGTACTGGTGCATCTTTTTCACACCGTAAACACAAGCGAGTGCTTCCTTTTCGACCATGCCGTATCCACGCTCTGCCTGGGAGAGTAACTGGAGGCATAAGCCACCAGTTGGAGTCGGCTGTCGTCATTACCCTGCTGCAACACACACCCAACCCCATAGGACGATGCGTCGCACGTTAAAACCAGTTTTTTACAGGGGTCAACAGTTTGTTAGAACATAGCAGGATCCTTGCCTTATTGAAAGCCCATTCTTAACGTCCTCCCAAAGCCATTCACAACCTTTACGCAGGAGCATGTGTAACGGCTCCAATAATGTGCTTAAGTTCAGCAGAAAGTTCCCAAAATGGTTCAAAAGTTCCAAGAATGATCGCAACTCCGACGTGTTGCCGGGCCTGGGCGCCCGGCGGATCACCTCCGTTTTTGATTCAGTGGGCCTGATCCCGTCTGCGGCAACCCTCCTGCCCAAAAACTCGACCTCTGGGGCCAAAAACACACACTTGGCCTTTTTCAGCCGCAAGCCTATCTGGTCCAGTCGGCGTAGCATCTCCTCCAGGTTGTGGAGGTGTTCCTCAGTGTCTCGACCCGTTATAAGGATGTCGTCTTGGAATACGATTGTTCCAGGAATGGATTTGAGCAAGCTTTCCATTTTCCGCTGAAAGATAGCTGCCACCGAACAAATGCCAAACGGGCACCTGTTGCAGATGAATAATCCCTTGTGCGTCGTGATGGCAGTCAGAAGCTTGGATTCTTCAGCCAGTTCCTGAGTCATGTAGGCCGAAGTGAGGTCCAGCTTCATGAACAGCTTGCCACCTGCCAGCGTGGCAAAAAGGTCCTCCGTTCTCGGGAGCAGGTATTGGTCTTGCAGCGACACTCGGTTGATGGTGGCTTTGCAGTCGCCACAAATCCTGACCGAGCCATCTGCTTTAAGGACAGGAAAGATGGGACTTGCCCATTCGCTGAATTCAATGGCCGAAATTATGCCCTCTCTGAGCAGCCTGTCCAATTCACTTTCAATTTTCTCACGCATCACATATGGTACCGCTTTGGCTTTGTGGTGCACTGGTATGGCATCCGGAGTATCACTACTTTAGTGCCCTTGAACGTTCCGACACCGGGTTGAAACAGTGACCTGAATTTTTGTAGGGCCTGTGAGCATGAACTTCGCTCCACAGATGAAATGGTGTGCACATCCCCCCATTTCCAATTCATCTTGGCTAGCCAACTCCTCCCCAAGAGCGCGGGGCCATTTCCTGGGACGATCCAGAGTGGCAGCCGGTTCTGTGATCTATTATGTGTTACCACCAAGTTTGCACTGCCCAGCACTGGATGATCTTTTTGGTGTTCGTCTGTAGCTGCATGTCAATGCGTTCCAGTTTGGGCCTGCTAGCTCTGTGTGGCCATAGTCTCTCAAATTGTTGGACGCTCATAAGTGACTGGCTAGCTCCCGTATCCAGCTCCGGGATGCCATTCAATAAAACTTTCATCATCATGGGTGGCGTTTTAGTGTATGAGCTGTGGACGTCAGCACATTAACCCGCTGAGCTTCAGCATCCATTGCTTTTCCCCAGGCATCATCCTGCATTGCAGACCCCTCGTCTGGTTCCTCTGTCTCGCAGATTAGCCTCGCCACAGCCTTTTTGCACATCCTGGCCAAGTATCCACTGACATTACAAATCCTACAGGTATATTGCTGGAACCTGCAGCTTTTCGCAGTATGTGTACCCCCGCATCTCCAGCATGAGCTGGGATTGTTGTTAACAAAGGGGCTGTTACCAGGTATTCCTCTCTGATTGCCCATTTGGTTGTTTCTAAGCACTCTGATGGTGGGTGTTAATGGTCCCATCGCGGGATGCATTGTTCCTCGTGATGGCGTGAATTGCCGATCCCCTTTCCATTGTCCCTGTTGTGGGCCCACCGAGAGTCTGTTGCTGCCTGGGCGGTTTTGAAATGCCCTTGTCTGCCTGCGGTATCCCTAGCCGCATTCACAATGTTAACTCCCTGGTCCATCGCCACGTTGGGACCAGGGCTGCTCGCGTAAATTAGCTTGGTCTCCTCTTCTCCTGCCATGATGGTCTGAGCTATCAATGCTGCCCCTTCTAAAGTCAAGTCCTTGGCCTCTATGAGCTTCCTGAAAATCCCGGCTTGATTAATGCCCTTAATGAAAAAGTCCCTTAACATCTCCCCCTTGCAGGCGTCTGTGAACTTACAGAGACTGGCCAAGCACTGCAGGTCCGCAACAAAGTCCGAGATGTATTGTCCCTCCCGACGCTGGTGTGTGTAGAACCGGTGCTGGGCTATGTGTAAGCTACTCGCCGGCTTGAGATGCTCACTGATCAGCTGGTTGAGCTCTTGTCCACTGGCTTTTGGGATGCGAGCAGACCTTTCATCAGCGCATACGTCTGTGGTCCGCAGCTGGTCAGTAGATGCGCCCTCTGCTTACATAAGAATATAAGAATTAGGAACAGGAGTAGGCCATCTAGCCCCTTGAGCCTACTCCGCCATTCAACAAGATCATGGCTGATCTGGCCGTGGACTCAGCTCCAATTACCCGTCTGCACCCCATAACTCTTAATTCCCTTATTGGTTAAAAATCTATCTATCTGTGATTTGAATACATTCAATGAGCTAGCCTCAACTGCTTCCTTGGGCAGAGAATTCCACAGATTCACAACCCTCTGGGAGAAGAAATTCCTTCTCAACTCGGTTTTAAATTGGCTCCCCCGTATTTTGAGGCTGTGCCCCCTAGTTCTAGTCTCCCTGACCAGTGGAAACAACCTCTCTGCCTCTATCTTGTCTATCCCTTTCATTATTTTAAATGTTTTGATAAGATCACCCCTCATCCTTCTGAACTCCAACGAGTAAAGACCCAGTCTACTCAATCTATCATCATAAGGTAACCCCCTCATCTCCGGTATCAGCCGAGTGAATCATCTCTGTACCCCCTCCAAAGCTAGTATATCCTTCCTTAAGTAAGGTGACCAAAACTGCACGCAGTACTCCAGGTGCGGACTCACCAATACCCTGTACAATTGCCGCAGAACCTCCCTGCTTTTGTACTCCATCCCTCTCACAATGAAGGCCAACATTCCATTCGCCTTCCTGATTACCTGCTGCACCTGCAAACTAACTTTTTTGGGATTCATGCACAAGGAAGATTTACTCGGCCGCGTCCTCCGCCAGGATCAACTGGGAGAAATGTTCCGGACTCCTGGTGGGTCAGTGGCGGGTGGACTCCCTGCCGGAGGAGCTCAGGCCTTTTGCCTGGAGCACGACCCATCTCCTCTATCTGGGAGTCTACCTTAGCCCCGATGAGGGAGCCTGGCCGGCGAACTGGCAGGAGCTGGAGGCCAAGGTCGCCGCTCGCCTAGGGCGCTGGACAGGACTGCTCCGAGTGCTGTCCTACAGGGGTCGAGCGCTAGTCATAAACCAGCTGGTGGCCGCAATGCTGTGGTACCGGCTGGTCACTTTGACCCCTCCCCCTGCGTTTGTCGCCAAGATACAGAAGAAGCTGGTGGACTTCTTCTGGAACAACAGGAAGCACTGGGTCTCTGCCGCGGTCCTGAGTCTCCCGCTTGAGGAGGGCGGTCAGTCGTTGGTGTGCGTCAGCGCCCAGCTCGCGACTTTCCGTCTTCAGACCCTGCAGAGATACCTTTACGTCGAGCCCCCTCCTAGGTGGTGCGCTCTGGCGAGGTATTTCTTCCGCCAGCAGCTCGACCTCAATTATGACACGCAGCTCCTGTTTGTGAACTTGGGGGGTGCCAGGACCGCCCTCCGGGAGCTGCCTGTCTTTTACAGGGAACTCATCAGGGTCTGGAACAAAGTCTCCACCAAGCGCAGCTCTCCGCCGGCTGGAGTGGCGGCCGTCCTGCAGGAGCCGCTGCTCGGGAATCCGTACCTCCACGGCCGAGGCTTCATGTGGCGGTCGGAAGAGAGGGCTGTGGCTGGTGAGATGACCAGGGTCAGGGACCTGCTCGATGGCGGAGGAGCGGGCTGGATGGCGCCAGACACGCTGGCGCGGCGCCTAAACTCTGCCAACGTCCGCCACGCGGCCGATGCCATCGAGTCGCTAAAAACAGCTCTGGGCCCTGACTCCGTTAGGTGCATCGAGGAGGCTCAAGCACGTGGGGAGATCCCGTCCGAACTGACCCCCGTCCGGACGGAATTCCTCATCGGCGCCAAACCCCGGAACCTCCCTCGGGGGCCGGCGCCTCACAACTTGAGCCGCCTCGGGGAAATCCCCTCCGTGCCTTTCAGTTCCGCGCGGAGGGGTTTCCTGTACGGGCTGCTCCTGCACACCCTCAACTTTGCCATCCTCGCCGGCCGTCCGGACACGCCATGGCGTACCATCTTGCCGTCCGGAGGAGGCGGGGGTCCCCGATGGAGGGCACTCTACGCAGGGGTCCTCCCACTATTCATCGGGGACTTGGCCTGGAGGGTGGTGCACGGAGCAGTGCCGTGCAACAAATTTTTAAGCCGGTTCACGGACTCCCAGGCCGCCTGCAATTTCTGCGGTCTGGAGGAGTCCGTGTTCCATGTTTTTATGGAGTGCACAAGGTTGCAGCCCCTGTTCCACTATTTGAAGGGGCTGCTCCTGAAATTCTGGCTGCACTTCAGTCCCACTCTCCTGATCTTTGGGCACCCTGTGCGGAGGGGAGCGGGTAGGTCCGAAGGCCTCCTCGTAGGACTGCTCCTGGGCACGGCCAAGGGTGCCATCAGCCGGTCCAGGCAGCGGGCGGTCGAGGGGGTCGTTCAACCTGACTGCCTGCCTCTCTTCCGCTCTTACATCCGGTCCAGGGTGTCCTTGGAGATGGAGCACGCGGTGTCCACCGGTACGCTCGCGGCCTTCCGCGAGAGGTGGGCACCGGAGGGACTGGAGTGCATCATCACGCCCGGCAACCAAATTTTAATTTGATTTTACGTTTTAAAGTTAATTTGTTTTAATTGCCGGTGCTTTTAGTGTCCCCTTCCCTTTTATAGGGGGCACTGGGGAAAAATTGTGATTTTAGTGCCCAAAAAAAAAACAAAAAAAAAAAGAAAAAACACAAAAAAAAACAAAAAAGGGGGAAAAAAAAAAGGGCCTTGTAAATGTCTGGAGTGTCACCCAGGTCGGGTGGCACCGTTTAATGTTTTATGTTTTGCAGGTGAACTCCAAAAAGAGTTTCATGCACAAGGACCCCCAGGTCCCTCTGCACCGCAGCATGTTGTAATTTCTCCCCATTCAAATAATATTCCCTTTTACTGTTTTTTTTCCCCAAGATGGATGACCTCACATTTTCCGACATTGTATTCCATCTGCCAAACCTTAGCCCATTCGCTTAACCTATCTAAATCTCTTTGCAGCCTCTCTGTGTCCTCTTCACAACCCGCTTTCCCACTAATCTTTGTGTCATCTGCAAATTTTGTTACACTGCACTCTGTCCCCTCTTCCAGGTCATCTATGTATATTGTAAACAGTTGTGGTCCCAGCACCGATCCCTGTGGCACACCACTAACCACCGATTTCCAACCCGAAAAGGACCCATTTAACCTGACTTTCTGCTTTCTGTTAGCCAGCCAATTCTCTATCCATGCTAATACGTTTCCTCTGACTCCGCGTACCTTTATCTTCTGCAGTAACCTTTTGTGTGGCACCTTATCGAATGCTTTTTGGAAATCTAAATACATCACATCCATCGGTACACCTCTATCCACCATGCTCGTTATATCCTCTGCTTGTCAGCCGCTGTCGCTCCCAGCCAGTCCTTCGTGACAAAGCTCTGCTGGATTCTTTCCACGAAGTCGCCCCGGTCCTCATCCACACAGTAACATTCCTCTGTGCTACCGGTGGCCATCCTCGTGGTTCGGTGATTCCCGTCTCTTGTCGCCAAATGTGGTGTCCCTGCACCATACTACAAACTCACGCGAGGCATGTACTGCAGACACAGTCACTACGTGACCTTAACCTTTATTCCCAGGACCAAGGAGTGCTGATCCTGGGTGAGACCTCCCCTGGAAACCCAGGTGAGGAGTGTCTCCTGCAAGTTCACCCCCTGTGGTCAGGGTATGCATTTCTAGGGTATAAGTACAGTATACAGGAGTTGCATGAAGGTTACAGTTACATGAAGATTACCATTGCATGAAGGTTACATACATGACAAAAAGAGTGTTTGAAGACCAGGCCCTCAAAACTGCCACCAAGCTCATAGTCTACAGGGCTGTAGTAATACCTGCCCTCCTGTATGGCTTAGGGACATGGACCATGTACATTAGACAGCTCAAGTTGCTGGAGAAATATCACCAACGATGTCTCCACAAGATCCTACAAATCCACTGGGAGGACAGGCGCACCAACATCAGCGTCCTCATTCAGGCTAACATCCCCAGCATTGAAGCATTGACCACACTCGATCAGCTCCGCTGGGGAAGCCACATAGTCCGCATGCCAGACACAAGACTCCCAAAGCAAGTGATCTACTCGGAGCTCCTTCACGGCAAATCACTCAATCACTGAGGTCCCACCTGCTGAACTGCTCATGAAAAGAGCACTTAAGACAAGGCTCTCATTAGTTCACCCTGATCTACATGAACAGGTCGATAGAAGGCGGCTTCAACAAAGTGCGTACCATGATAGAGCAAATGTGTCACGCGAGATTGAAGTCAATGATCCTGCATTTATATTAAATTATGGACAAGGTCCCAAGTGGCTTCCTGGCACTGTCGTGGCCAAAGAGGGAAGCACGGTGTTTCGAATCAAACTTTCAAATGGACTCATTCACCGAAAACACTTGGACCAAATCAAACTCAGATTCACGGACTATCCTGAGCAACCCACCTTGGACCCTACCTTTTTTGATCCCCCAACACACACACCAGTGGCAACCAACACCACGGTTGACCACGAAGCAGAACCCATCATCGTCTCTCACTATGTTTGTTGTATATGTGGACTTGTATTTATTCTGTACAGCCAACAGAGGTCTCATTCCCCGGAGTCTCAAGGGATCCCATAATCCCTTGGGAGTATAGGTATTTAAGAAGGCTTCACAGGTTGGAGAGGCACTCTGGAGACCTGTAATAAAAGACTAGAGTCACACTTTACTTTGAGCTCACAGTGTTCAGTCTGACTCTTTCTCCATACACAAAACTATCCATCCATCATGAATCTCAGACACTTTGTAAAGTCTTTCATGCATATGATCCCTCTCAAAAATCTTGCAGTCTGTGGGGTGGGTTTCACAATGCATAAGCAAGATGAAGGATGACTTCTCTACCCATTGCCTCCAAATGATCGATGCACATAAATTTAGTCCTTAATCATGATAACCTTCCTCAAAATACACTCCCACTGCTGCTATGGATTTCACAAAGATCACCTGCAGCCTCACTTCTTAACAATCCCTCTCACTTCTTAACAATCGCTCACAAAGCTCATGCAACATGCACACAGATTGAAGTGAAGTAATTAGAACATCCACACAATCTCACCTCATGAAGTATGTTCGGCATATGTGGCACAATAGGAGAGGAACCCTTTCTGAACCCCTACTATTTTTCCCTTTGCAGTCAGATCACTCTCACAACAGGAGGGAGCAGTTGCACACAGGCCGGGGTCTGCTTCAAATTCTACCACTCACTGATGTTGAGGAACGGGTGTTGGTACTTATAGGAGCACCAACTTGGACAGTTGCCGGGGAGGATGCTGAGCCCCCTTTAGGTAGTGGGGGTATGTAAATGGATTACGCGACTGAAGAGACTGGATTGAGACATATAATGAAGTGGCGGCGGGCCTTCAAATGAACATGTGCAAAGCTACCTTCCTCCTGTCACCCTGCCCCCTCCCGTGCTGCTAACCACACATATATTTTATTGTGCTTGCTGAAGAACAGCCACAATCGCACCAGCGTCCTTGTGACTCATTGACATCTGGCCATGGCGGTGATGACGTGGCTGCTGAGACAACTCAGTTGACTGAGCCGCAGAGCCCACCAGTTGCTCCGAATCAAGACATAAAATCTGGGGATGATGACAATTTTCTGGGGTTTGAGTCTTTGGGGGCTTCTGGCCCCAGTTCCCTACAGCAACGCAGTGCGAGAGGGGAAACTCGAAGGCCAGCTCACTGGCGGGTGAGTCAGCAAAGTAGATCTACTCAACGACAGGCAGGCGCGGAACTGGACTTAGTGGAAATGTCCAGGGACAACACAGGCATGCACCGTGAGCTCATGGATGCATTGGGGCGGATCCCAGAGAGCATCGACAAGCTTTCTGCGACTGTTGTGGAGGCAGCGTCATGTATTGTTGGTGCAACTCAGAACTCCAGCGAGACCATCATTGCCCACACACAGAGGCTGGTGGCTTTCAGCAGCAACAGTGGTGGTCCAGAGTGTGTGGTGCATGCCCTTGATAACGTCGCAGTGTCGAGCGCATCGCAGGCACAAGCTACGCTACAGCTTGGTGATGTGATGCAGTCGATGATTGCTGCCATCCTCTCTACACAATCCACTGTCCATGTGCGCTCCCTGGACAGTAGTCATTCTCTGTGAGGATGCGCTGTGTGTGGTCGCACATCAGCTGGACGTTTAGGGAGTGGTATCACTTATGGTTTCTGAATAACTCTGCATTGTGAAATGGTACTCGCAATGCGGCATGTGTGCAGTCAATGGCTCCTTGAACCTTCGGGAAGCCTGCAATTCTTCCAAACAATAAAGGCCAACATTCCATTTTCCTTCCTGATCACTTGTTGTACCTGCATACTTACTTTTTGTGTTTCATGCACAAGGACTCCCAGGTCTCTCTGTACTGAAGTACTTTGCAATTTTTCTACCATTTAAATTATAATCGGCTTTTCTGTATTTTTTGCCAAGGTGGATAACCTCACATTTTCCTACATTATATTCCATCTGCCAAATTTTTGCCCACTGATTATGCAACTTCAGTACCCCACTCCTGCCTTCTCTCCATACCCCTCAATCCCTTTAGCCGTAAGGGCTACATCTAACTCCCTTTTTAATATATCCAACGAACTGGACTCAACAACTTTCTGTGATAGAGAATTCTATAGGTTCACAATTCTCTGGGTGAAAAAGTTTCTCCTCATCTCGGACCTAAATGGCTTACCCCTTATCCTTAGACTGTGACCCCTGGTTCTGGATTCCCCAACATAGGGAACATTCTTCCTGCATCTAACCTGCCTAATCCCATCAGGATTGTACATGCTTCCATGAGAGCCCCTCTCATTCTTCTAAATTCCATTGAATATAAGCCTAGTCGATCCTATCTTTCTTCATATGTCAGTCCTGCCATCCCGGGAATCAGTCTGGTGAACCTTTGCTGTACTCCCTCAATAGCAAGAATGTCCTTCCCCAGATTAGGAGACCAAAACTGCACACAATATCCAAGGTGTGGTCTCACCAAGGCCCTGTAAAACTCCTTTTAATATATTTTCGCAGTCCACTTGAACCAACTCTGCTTTCATATCTTTGTAATTACCTTTCTTTAAGTTCAGGTCACAAGTTCGAGACCTACCTTTCTCACCCTCAAACTGAATTTGAAACTCTACCATGTGATGATCACTCTTCCCAAGAGGATCATTCACAAGATCATTAATTAATCCAGACTCGTTACATATTACCAGATCTAAAATAGTCTGCTCCCTGGTTAGTTCCACAATGTATTGTTCCAAGAAACCATCCCGTATATACTCTATGAATTCTTCTTCAAGGCTACCTTTGCCAATTTGATTTGTCCAATCAATACGAAGATTAAAATTGTCATGTATGTAGACCATGTATAGTCACATAAGGTGTTCCACCAGAGGGCACTGTGGTGGGAGACCTGAGGGTCACCTGCATAGGTGTGCAGGGTCCAGTATAAAAGGCTGCCCACCATGCTTGTGCCTTACTCTGGAGTTACAATAAATGGGACTAAGGTCACAACAGCTCAAGTATAATACTAGACCCCGTGGAATCATTCATAAGAGTAATAAAGACATAACAACTGGCAATGAGATTACGAACTTTCACGCAAAAATGACTAACATTGGTGCATTGGAAAAGTTTTAAGAGGGTGAAGATTGGGAAGCCTTTATGGAGCGGCTCGACCAATATTTTGTAGCAAACGACCTGGTAGGTGATGATCCGGCCACACTGGCAGATAAGCGCCAAGCTATCCTGTTGATCAGTTGTGGGCCCGCGGTCTACGGCCTCGTCAGGGACTTGCTTGCACCAGAGAAAATAACAAAGTCATACGAGGAGCTGAAAGTGCTAATTCGGGACCAACTCAAACTGAAGGAGATCATCCTCATGGCCAGGCATCGATTTTATACACACCGCCGCCCCGAGGGCCAGGAAATCGCGAAGTACGCTGCGGGACGTCTTCGTAATTGGCATCATGAGGCCCTTCTTCACAGGCTACTGTCTGCTGAAACTACCGTCACTCTGCAGAAGGCTATCAGCATCAGCCAGGCGTGCATGACCTCAAGCTGCAGCTCCAAGCAGATGATGACTCACTCTCAGGACTCAAACCCGGCAAGTACTGTAAATAGAATGGCGCCTTTCACTGGTAGAACTGTTAAACGTGAATCTGCCCAGGGCAGAGCGTACAGGCCCTCGAGTCCTTTAACTCAGAGTCTGCCGAGGGGTGCAAACGTAAGTCGAGTAGCACCATGCTGGCGATGTGGAGGTAATCACGGGGCTCGGTTCAGAGACTATGTGTGCAAAGGCTGCAGCACAAAGGGCCACCTCCAGCGAATGTGCAAAAGAGCTGTGACTCTCCGCGTGGAAGAGGAGTCAGCAGATGGTTGTGAATCCAGCGCGGATTACGAGGAGATGGCTAGAGCGGCAGCTCAGTCCCAGGACAAAGTGTATGGAGTATATACCTGCACCACAGATTGTCCTCCAGTGATAATGGAGGTCAAGATAAATGGCGTTCCAGTCTTCATGGAAGTGGACACGGGGGTGAGTCAGTCAGTAATGAGCCAGGAAGCCTTTGAGTGGCTATGGAACAATCAAGCTGAATGACCCAAGCTGGTCCCGGTTCAGGCAAAGCGGCGCACCTACACAAAGGAACTGATATCAGTTGTTGGTAGTGCGGATGTAAGTATATCCCATGATAGCGCGGTGCACAATTTACCATTGTGGATTGTTTCAGGTGATGGACCAACGCTACTTGGAAGAAGATGGATGGGGAAGATTCATTGGAACTGGAAAGACTTCATTCCTCCAGTGATCGACGTCCCCCGTGCTCAGAGGCAGAGCAAGCCCCCACCTTCGGTTGGACCAGGCACCGTAGAGCAGATCTGCGCAACCCTCGAGGCACAGACCGCTCATCACGACTGTGTGACGATGATCCGGCCGAGACGACCCGAATGCACCTTCACGGTTTCAGTGACTGGACTCCTGGGGAGGAAGATTGGATCCGAGGGTGCCTTCCCAGCTTCAGTGGCAGAATTCCTGGGAAAGAAGATCGCGGCAGTCGACATCATGGACAGGGAAAAGATGGCGTCTAAACCACGAGGTGCAGCGCTAATGGAGCAACGACATGTGGTTCCACACAAGGAAGACGATTGGGGTAAAAGTAGTAAGGCCATTTTAAAGGAGGCCAGCAACCCACCATTTTTGAATGAACTGCTTGAAATTGGTAACCAATGTAAAGGTCCAGCTGTAACGAGCAAAATGTTGTTGAGCGATGTCGGGTGCAAATTGCAATCAGCCAATGGAGCGGGCAAACAGCTAACGGTTGTATACAGGTCCAGCGGACTACCCAATGCTGTATCCTGCGTCCCCGGAACCAGAACGATGTATCATAAAATATCCCCACTGCTAGTCTCCTTTCTAATGCTACATCCTGGTACCCACCCTGCCAAATTAGTTTAAACCCTCTCCAACAGCACAAGCAAACCGTTGCCCCAACCCCAGGTGGATATTGGGGCCGGCTTGTAGCAAGACTTCCTTACTCTTGTACTCCAACCCCCTTGCAGTAATGGACAACATGCCATTTGCATTCCCAACTGCTTGCTAACTCTCTGTTGTTCCTGTATGAGGACACTTAAATCTTCCTGAACACCAGCATTTAATAGTTTCTCACCATTTAAAAAATATTCCGTTTTTCTATTCATCCTCCCAAAGTGAATAATCTCACATTTCCCCACACTATACATCATCTGCCATCTTATTGCCCACTCACTTAACCTGTTTATATCCCTTTGAAGACTCTTTGGCCGAGAAATTGGACTGTGACATGAAAGTTAACAGCTGTTGAAAATGGTCACGCCGGTAGGAGAGAAAACTTTGCGCTGGGGACTAATGATTTTTAGTCCAGTGTTAAATTCACTGTATAACGCCCTTCTGGTTGTGATATATTCTTTATGCCATCACAAACACACACTCTACAAGATAGCTCTACAGGAACTTGTCAAGTGACCTTGTCACATGATGTTTTTATCGTATTTACAGGAGTAGATGCATTACCACAGTAGTCCACTAGGTGGCATCAGGCCAGGCATCAGTGCCAAATGTGGTGTCCAGAAATGGCGCTGCACCTTCCAACAGCCTCTGAAAGCGAGACTATAGGGCTGGATTTTCGGCTTTGATGATTTTGATAATGGCGGTCGGCAGTAAAGTTTGCGCCCAGGAGCAGTTTGCGCCTCAGTAAGTAAAATTGGACAGTTGGGCCCTGAGACAGGGGGTGCTAAGGGAGGCGTTGTACATCTCCCTTGGGCGCTAGCATGAGAAAATCCCAATCTAATGAGTCGGGCTGGGAGCGCTCCAAGAGACACCTGGGGAGAAATTTTTTTTTAAAAGCCCCACAAAAACATTCCCAAAACATTGCCCAAGCCACCACAACATAAATTGCAAAAAAAATTAAAAGAAAAACAATCACATTTACCTTAGGAGTCCATTACTTACTCTGAAGTCGGTACTGTTGGACCACCTGATTTCCCAGGCGTTCACTGCGGGCTGCGCTGCGGGATCTATGGGTCGAACTGAAGTCAAAACTCGCGCCGGTGTCGCAACCAGGGGTATTGCACACCGGCACAGCTCTTATGGGCGGTGCTGCTCCGCACCGCCGCAAAACCAGATCCGAGGATCCCTGCGGAGCGCTGGAGGCTGACCGCCCACCCAGAAGACCTCACCGCCACCATTGCCGCCGCTCTGGGGTGAAAAACGGAACACAGAAGTCTCGACAATCCACCTCTAAGAGTTCACATTGTGGGATATTAAAATGGCAAGCATTGTTATTTGCTTATAAGGGCAATGCCTTCTGATATAATAAAAATTTAAATGAAGTAAAAAAAACAGCAAGAAGAGGGAGAGGAGAGTGAAGAAGAAACACGGTCATTCGATTTCACATTCCCAGCTACCAGCTGCTCAAGGATGACCAGCAAAGCCATTTCTAGTGTCCCCCACTGAAAGTCAGCAACCTTCCACCAACTGGAGTAGCACTGCATGACAGCACTAAGATAGGCAAAGGCACACATGAGACAGTCACTAAGGGAATGCATGAGGGTGATGAGTTGATTTCTTAAAGTAATATTGAATGGATAGATGTATAAAGTTGGATTGGAAAGTTTGCTTTGTGGTGGCTTTTATTTCAGAATTGTGGCCAAGCATACGCTGTGATGGTTATTAATGGAAGGGAAGGTGTGTGACAAATTTTGAAAGTGGAATTGGGGTTGTGGTCACTGGTACCGAAGGCAGATCATGCCATCCCAGATATCCTGGCTAGAAAGGGGTTGTATCCTTTCTTCTGCTTCCACTGGTTGACTTCTTACTCTTCAGCTTCGTGCTCTTCTGCATCTTCCTCTTCTGCGTCTTGCTCTTCCCTCTGCCAGCAGATGCTGTAAACCTGAAATAAAAGCATAAAATGCTAGAAATACACTGTGGGTCCGGCAGCATCTTGACCTGAGACGTGAACTCTGTTTCTCTCTCCATGGATGTGGCCTGACCTGCTTATTATTTGCAGCATTTGCTGTCTTCTCGGCGACCATTGTTTATCATCCAAGGCCTTGCAATGTCCAGCAGCATTCCCTGCACAATTAAAAAACTTGCAACATGTATTGCAGCAAGACTTTGGCCGTAATTTTGGCCAAATACTTTTGGTGCTAAAGAGGTAAAGTGCCCAATTTTCCCCAACCCCTTTTTTCGGCGCACTTACCTTAAATGTGGCGACTTTGCGCGCTGGAAACGGTGCCGAAAAAAAAGGGGCCCCATCCTGCCCCCCTGCCAACTCTCTGGTGCCCCAGCATGGCGTAGCTAGTGAAGTGGGGGTCGGAGCAACAGGCCAGCGCAGAAAGCACTGCCGGCAGCTGCACGCATGCGCAGTGAAGTCTGCGCGCATGTTCCTGCCCTCCCAGCGTGCCCTGTGGGCTGTGATCAAGACCCGATGCTCGCAGTTCCTAACCCCGGCCGAAGGGATGCCTCAATCTTTGCCGCAACCTATCCCTGGCTGAGTGGCCTCCCGCACCGGCAGGCCAGCCCGCTGAGTTCCCGGGCCGAGGTAGGACTTCAGTTTTATTTTTTATTTATTGATGGTTGTGCTTGAGAGTTTTGATTGGCAAGGGGGGGGAGGCGGGAGGAGGAGAGTTTTGGTGGGGGGGGGGGGGGGGGAAGAAGAGTGTTTTGATGCGGGGGAACTTTAAAAAAAAACTTGATTCTGGCATAAAGGTAGGACTTCTATTTTTTTATTTGTTATTGATTGAATGCTTATTACTTTTTGTGGTTTGTTTAGTGCTTTGTAAGTCTTGGCACTTTAAATGTACTAACCGATTTCTTAACTGTCCACAATGTTTTTCAAGCTGGCCATATACGCTGACCTAAGTTGATTTGGAATAAATTTTAGCTGGGCAAAGTGGCATAAATGGCCAAAACTGGCGTAAGTGGCTCGGAACGTCCCCTTTTGAAAAAAAAACGAAACTAAAAAAAAATCGTACCTAACTGAGTTTAATTTTTTTAATTTACGCCAGTAAAACAACTTACTCCAAAAAAATTGATGCAAGTCATGGCCAAAATTGGGCCCATAGAGTGGCAAGATGGGGGGTCTTAAATTGCAATGCCGGTTTAGCTTGCATTTAGCACAAGATGCAAACTTGGTAAAAAGGTTGAAGCCAACACAAGTAATGGGTGGTCGGAGAATCTTTAAGAGGCTGATTGACAATTAAATTGCCTGCTGGCACTCATTAAAGAGGCTGCATGCTATTTTAGTGAATAACACTTCGTTCAATGACCTCTCCGAACAGCGACCAGTTGACCAGGAGTAAACAAGTCATTGATGAGAATTTCGAGTGCTACTTAAAGGTATATCTCCTTTTACTGTTCACTTGCTGCTGGAGGTTTGAAAAGGACTTTTAAAACTCATCAGGAGACTTTCTGGGACACTTTGTCAAGACTTCACCAACACTTTATCAATTTATTCTCGAAATTCTCATTGCATTCCCTCAATGGCAAGTATATCCTTCCTTAGATAAGGAGACCAAACTGTAAACAATACTCCAGGTGTGGTCTCACCAGGGCCCTATATAATTGTAGTAAGACATCTTTACTCTTATACTCAAATCCTCTTACAATAAAGGCCAACATACCATTTGCTTTCTTAATTGCTTGCTGTACCTGCATGTTAACTTTCAGTGATACGTGTATAAGGACACCCAGGTCCCTCTGAACACCAACATTTCCCAATCTCTCACCATTTAAAAAATACTCTGGTTTTCTATTTTTCCTACCAAAGTGGATAACTTCATATTTCTACACATTATATTCCATTTGCCATGTTCTTGCCCACTCACTTAGCCTGTCTATATCCTCTTGAAGTCTCTTTGCATCCTCCTCACAACTTACATTCCCACCTAGCTTTGTATCCATCAGCAAACTTGGATATATTACATTTGATCCCCTCATCCAAATCATTGATATAGATTGTTAATAGCTGGGGCCCAAGCACTGATCCTTGCGGCACCCCACTAGTTACAGCCTGCCAACCTGAAAATGACCCATTTATTCTTACTCACTGTTTTCTGTCTGTTAACCAATCCTCAATCGATGCTCGTATATTATTCCCAATCCCATGAACCCTAATTTTGCTCAATAAACTTTTGTGTGGCCTTCTGAAAATCCAAATACACCATGTCCACTAGTCTGCTAGTTACAACCTCAAAAATCTCTAACAGATTTGTCAAACATGATTTTGCTTTCATAAATTCGTGTTGACTCTGCCCAATCCTATTATTCTTTTCTTAGTGCCCTGTTACCACATCCTTAATAATAGATTCCAGCATTTCCTCTACTACTGATGTCAGGCTAACTGGTCTGTAGTTCCCCGTTTTCTCTCTCCCTTCTTTCTTAAATAGCAAGGTTACATTAGCTACCTTCCAAGCTGTGGGAACCGTTCTAGAATCTAAGGAATTTTGCAAGATGACAACTAATGCATCCACTATCTCTATAGCCATCAAAACCCTCTTTCAAAACCCAAGCCATCAAGTCCAGGGGATTTATCGTCTTTCAGTCGCATTAATTTCTCCAGTATTATTTTTTTTCCGAATACTAATTTCTTTTAGTTCCTCATTCTCACTAGACCCTTGATACGCCACTATTTCCGGGAGGTCTTTTGTGTCTTCTTCTGTGAAGACAGACACAAAGGCCTGGATTTTCAGGACAAAATATGAGGGTCCATGATCAGGGGTGTTAAATCAGGCATTACATAACCAAATTATTTGCACCTGAGTCAAAAATCACATTGTTAAAAAAGTTTTGTTGTTTAGTGCCCTGCAACATAATGTTGTATTTTAATGGTTTTATTTTGGTGGGGGGGAGTTTTTGTGACTTTATTGTAGTAAAATTTTGATTCATCATTTGCCATTGGTGTCTTGTGCATCATTCTAACGTTTACCGGTGGTGTGCGTTTATGGGGGCACATAGCATGTCCGGTATTAGGTTCATCCCTCAGTTTCCTACAATTAGGAGAGCTGGTCCATTCCAAACTGGCAATGTGCGACTCTTGGTCCGGCAACATCTCCACGCTGCCTCCCCCATGGATGGTGTGGCTATCCAATGGGGGCCTCGCCAGGCTACTCTTCATCTTCTTCCTCCTCTTGAGGTGGGCCTGCAATCCCCACTGGCAATGCTGGCCCCTCATGGTGGTCAAGTTGTGCAACATGCAGCATGCCACAATGAATTTGGATACCTATTTAGGGGAATATTGAAGACTGCCTCCAGAGCGGTCCAGACATCAGTCTGCCTGTAGGAAATGGCATATCTCCATCAGCACTTCCTTCCAGAAGCGTAGCCTTCTCACACATTGCTTCTCAGAGTGTTGGAGGTATGAGCGTTGGTGCATGTAAACCCATGGGGTTAAGCCCTTCTCCTCAGATGTCTTTGGCCTCTCCTCATCCGTTGGCCGACATGGCCCTTCTTCTAGCTTGACGCCGCCTGCCAATTGCATGGAGCATGATATGCTAGCGAACTAGTAATGCCCCCGTTAAACTTTTTCACTCACCTTGTAAGGGCACTTTAATGGCAAATAAAAGTACCATTTGCAAGTCGGAGCTTCATGCAGCGTGATGTGCACAACCGTTACAGTCAATGTGACCTGCGATGTAGGATCCTCATGCCTCCGTCCGGGGTGCTAGCAGAGCATTGCATGATGATTGACGTCATGATCTCAATGAAACTAGAGGGCCGCCGCAAACCATGAGCTGAATTTACTGGCCAGGCGCTAAAAGCTGGATATCTGGCGTAATACCCAAAAACAGCATTTACCGCCCTGCTGGGGTGCAAACAGAGGCATAAAAGAGCCAAAAATCCAGCCCAAAGTATTTATTTAATACTCTGCCATTTCCTTATTTACCATTATAATTTCTTATGTCTCAGCCTGTAGGGGACCCACATTTACTTTTGCTAATCTTTTCCTTTTTACATACCTATAGATGCTTTTATGTCTCTCACTAGTTTACTCTCATATTCTATTTTTCCATTCTTCATCAATTTCTTGGTCCTCCTTTGCTGAATTCTAAAATCCTCCCAATCCTCAGGCTTACTGCTCTTTTTGGCAACATTATAAGCCTCATCCTTTGATCTAATACTATCTTTAACTTCTCTTATTAGCCACAGTCAGTCAGATCACTTTTCTTGTGGGTTTTTTGTGCCTTAAAGGAATGTATGTCTGTTGTAAATTTTGTATTCTTTAAATGCTCGGCATTGTTTGTCTACTGTCATACCTTTTAATGTAGTTTCCCCAATCTACCTTAGCCAACTCTCTCCTCATACCTACGTAGTTTTCTTTGTTTAGATTTAAGACCCTAGTTTCAGATTTAACTAAATTACTTTCAAACTTAACATAAATTCTATACAGCACAGAAGGAGGCCATTCAACCCATCGTGCCTGTGCCAGCTCTTCAACAGAGCTATCCAATTAGTCCCATTCCCCTGGCCTTTCCCCATAGCCCTGCAAATGTTTCCCCTTCAAGTATTAATCCAATGCCTTTTTGAAAGTTATTGAATCTGCTTCCACCACACTTTCAGGGAGTGAATTAAGATCATAACAACTCATTGCGTAAAAAAATTTATCTTCATCGTGCTTCTTGTTGTTTTATCAGTATCCTTAACTCTGTGTCCTCTGTTTACCAACCCTTCTGCTAGTGTAAAAAGTTTCTCCTTATTTGCTCTAACAAAACTTTTCATGATTTTGAATACCTCTATTAAATCTCCCCATAACCTTCCCTGCTCGAAGGAGAACAACCCCAGCTTCTCTACTCTCTACATGTAACTGAGATCCTGCATCCCTGGTACCATTCTTGTGCATCTATCATTTTATGATAATCCAACCTACTACATGCAAGGTCGTGCTGATGGTGCAGGATCTTGAAAAATTTAGCCAAATGATCCTGGATTTTAAGAAATCTATTGATTTGATAAGGCTCCACAGTTCAATTAATGGTAACATTTAGGTGTAATTTTACAAATCCACACTGCCAACATAAATGCTAAAGCAAAAATATATTGTCACTGTTACTGGTGGCCCACTAAAATGAATGGTTGGAATATTGTAGGCAAATTGCCCAAATTTCTGATGGGTGCTGCTGTACATGAGCCACTTGCTGATAGGGTGGACTCTTAAAACTACCCTTCAATCAAATTAAAAAAGGGGGGCAGACAAAAGGCAGGTAACTATAGGCTGGTTAGTTTAACATCTGCAATGGCGAAAATGCTTGAAGCTATCATTAAGGAAGAAATAGATAGGAATAGTGCAATCAAGCAGACGCAACATGGATTCATGAAGGGGAAATCATGTTGAACTAATTTACTGGAATTCTTTGAGGATATAACGAGCATGGTGGATAGAGGTGTACCGATGGATGTGATGTATTTGGATTTCCAAAAGGTATTCGATAAGGTGCCACGCAAAAGGTTACTGCAGAAGATAAAGGTACGCGGAGTCAGAGGAAATGTATTAGCATGGCTAGAGAATTGGCTGGCTAACAGAAAGCAGAGAGTCGGGATAAATGGGTCCTTTGCAGGTTGGCAATCGGTGGTTAGTGGTGTGCCATAGGGATCGGTGCTGGGACCACAACTGTTTACAATATATATAGATGACCTGGGGGACAGAGTGTAGTGCAACAAAATTTGCAAATGACAGAAAAAATTAGTGGGAAAGCGGGTTGTGTAGAGGACACAGAGAGGCTGCAAACAGATTTAGATAGATTAAGCGAATGGGCTAAGGTTTGGCAGATGGAATACAATGTCGGAAAATGTGAGGTCATCCACCTTGGAAAAAAAACAGTAAAAGGGAATATTATTTGAATGGGGAGAAATTACAACATGCTGCGGTGCAGAGGGACCTGGGGGTCCTTGTGCATGAATCCCAAAAAGTTCGTTTGCATGTGCAGCAGGTAATCAGGAAGGCGAATGGAATGTTGGCCTTCATTGCGAGAGGGATGGAGTACAAAAGCAGGGAGGTCCTGATGTAACTATACAGGGTATTGATGAGGCCGCACCTGGAGTACTGCATGCAGTTTTGGTCACCTTACTTAAGGAAGGATATACTAGTTTTGGAGCAGGTACAGAGACGATTCACTAGGCTGATACCGGAGATGAGGGGGTTACCTTATGATGATAGATTGTGTAGACTGGGTCTTTACTCATTGGAGTTCAGAAGGATGAGGGGTGATCTTATAGAAACATTTAAAATAATGAAAGGGATAGACAAGATAGAGGCAGAGAGGTTGTTTCCACTGGTCAGGGAGACTAGAACTAGGGGCACAGCCTCAAAATATGGGGGAGCCAATTTAAAGCCGAGTTGAGAAGGAATTTCTTCTCCCAGAGGGTTGTGAATCTGTGGAATTCTCTGCCCAAGGAAGCAGTTGAGGCTAGCTCATTGAATGTATTCAAATCACAGATATAGATTTTTAACCAATAAGGGAATTAAGGGTTATGGGGAACGGGCGGGTAAGTGGAGCTGAGTCCACGGCCAGATCAGCCATGATCTTGTTGAATGGCGGAGCAGACTCGAGAGGCTAGATGGCCTACTCCTGTTCCTAATTCTGATGTTCTTATGTAAGAAGCACTGGCTTAAAAGACCAAAACCTAAAAGGAAGCTAAAAATGGGAACTTTGAAAGCTGTCTTTTATTATATATAAAAATGACTTAGATGAAGGGTATCCTAAGTAAGACCTCTAAATTTGAAGATGATACCAAAACCAGCAGTAGGAATAAAGAGAAATAGTGCTTTTACATTGGATCTCTCAAATAATCAGGCCATTAGATGTACTTCAATGTGGAGATGTATAAATTAATTAGAATGGGAGCAAGAAACAAAAGGAGGAGTTATGTGTTAAATGAAGCAAGGATACAGTATGTTGATCAGGATAGACTTCTTTTAAATCTAAGTTTCGAAAATACATTAACCTTTCTCCATTCTGCTTGCTACTTTTGTACCAACATTTATTATTCCTGTTGTAATTTAATTTTTCTTATGATCTATTTATTGGAATAGAAATTGAAGTTGAACCTGAAATGGGTGGCATGCCAGTGGAATAATTGTTCTGCGTGCTGGTCCGTGCCAGTGCAAGGCCTGTGCCAAAAACGATACCGAGTCTCATCTGTATTTAACCGACAAGTTGCAGGCATTAAGCAGAAATCCAGAAGAAGTTCACCGGTACCAGTAGAGGTCCTGCGGTAGGTCCTGCTGGAGGGGAGAGTGGCAGGGGGGAAGAGTGCTGAAAAGGGGTGAGCCTGGGTCGGCAGAGCCCACCATTGTTTTGTGGAATGAGGAGAAGAACTCCTGCTTTTTTCATTGGCCTCCAATGGTTCCTTTAAGGACCGCTGGTTATGATGCTCTAAACCTGGCAGAATTAGTCGGAGTTTGCATGGCACAATCAGTGCCTAGTTGTTGTTCAATTTCACATTGGGGTGCTACAACTGTAGGATGCTGACTTAAATAACTAACTCATCCTGTTACCAGTTACAGGTGGCTGTCATGGGCTGCTAAAAGTCATCTGATTCAATTCCGGGTGAGGTGCACTTCTAGGGACAATTGGACATGTGAGATCGCAATCTGATTTTGGTCCCCATTTTGCCTATTTCATGCCCAAAAAATTACACATTGATGTCCAATTTCTCCCCAATTTATTTTCCATGCTTTTGAGTTTTTTTTTCCTTCTGTAAAGTGAACACATCAATGTCTTTGTATAGTCTTATCTTGGACGACTTATTTTTTCATACATTTATCCTTAGTGTAATTATTACTGAAATGTTTTTCAACCCCTTTCCATTGTTCCCAAAGGCCACTGTCGATTGATGTCTGTTATTGTACAATAATAGAGTTGGCAAAGACCCAGAAAATCAAAGTTAATTTAAATAAGTAGCAGAGAGGAAATATGTCATATTGGAATAACAGTGGAAGTAAACCAGATATCTGATACCCCAGAAAATCTGATGCATATGTCTTTTTAAACTTCGGCTCCTGTCTTCCAAGGAGAGAATAAAAATATACTGATGCCCAATTTCCTAAGTAGTCCACAACATATCCAAGGGGTTGGGGGTTTGGCACAAAGACTTCTTTCCTGGCCCATAAGGATCCCACCATGAGAGGGGAGGCCAATATACACAGTAAAATGAGGTGTACTAGTTTTCCAGAAGAAGCAGAAGTGACCTGATTGAGTTTAGGGAGCCAGCGTGTACCGCCAAAGAACCGGTCGATTTTTTAAAAGAAAATTTTAAAATGGATGCCCTGACAAAGGGAAACTGAGGAAGGAATTGCATGGAGTCTCCAGGGGTGGATGCCCTGGGCACCTCTTCCCCATGGCAACCAGGCACTGGATTTTCCATCAGCATAGCACAGGTGGGTGTCCACGATGTGTCCATAGTGACACTGGCCCTGTGCAAGTAAGATGCCATTCCTAGCCCCAGATATTCTGATTGAGTCAGAACTGGAGGGCACCTGTGGGCATGATCCCAGGCCAATAACTGGGAATACATCCCAAGCATTTTCAGGAGCACTGGAATTACTTTACATTTCTCCATGATTGCTTCTTTAAATAATACAATTTCTATCGGCAACAGTGCTAGAGTAAGCTCATCAGTTTTGTATAGATGCTAAACCAAAAATATATTGGCACTGTGCACACATGCATCAGAATGAAGAAAGTTGCCCTTTTTCTACGTGCAGCAATTGATTATAACATTGATATTGGAATGCTTAAACGGTTACATGAGGTATACTGGCTGTCCAGATATTTACTTGTTTTTAATTCTTTACATAGAAACAGAGAAAATAGGTGCAGGAGTAGGCCATTCAGCCCTTCGAGCCTGCACCGCCATTCAATAAGATCATGGCTGATCATTCCCTCAGTACCCCTTTCCTGCTTTCTCTCCATACTCCTTGATCCCCTTTAGCCGTAAGGGCCATATCTAATTCCCTCTTGAATATATCCAATGAACTGGCATGAACAACTCTCTGCGGCAGGGAATTCCACAGGTTAACAACTCTCTGAGTGAAGAATTTTCTCCCCATCTCAGTCCTCAATGGCCTATCTCTTATCCTAAGACTATGTCCCCTGGTTCTGGACTTCCCCAACATCGGGAACATTTGTCCCGCATCTAACTTGTCCAGTCCCGTCAGAATCTTATACGTTTCTATGAGATACCCTCTCATCCTTCTAATCTCCAGTGAATAAAGGCCCAGTTGATCCAGTCTCTCCTCATATGACAGCCCAGCCATCCCTGGAATCAGTCTGGTGAACCTTCGCTGCACTCCCTCAATAGCAAGAACGTCCTTCCTCAGATTAGGAGACCAAAACTCAACATAATATTCCAGGTGAGGCCTCACTAAGGCCCTGTACAACTGCAGTAAGACCTCCCTGCTCCTATATTTAAATCCCCTAGCTATGAAGGCCAACATACCATTTGCCTTCTTCACCGCCTGCTGTACCTGCATGCCAACTTTCAGTGACTGATGAACCATGACACCCAGGTCTCGTTGCACCTCCCCTTTTCCTAATCTGCTGCCATCCAGGTAATATTCTGCCTTCGTGTTTTTGCCCCCAAAATGGATAACCTCACATTTATCCACATTATACTGCATCTGCCGTGCATTTGCCCACTCACCTAACCTGTCCAAGTCTCCCTGCAGCCTCTTAGGGTCCTCCTCACAGCTCACACCACCACCTAGTTTAGTGTCATCCACACACTTGGAGATATTGCACTCAATTCCTTCATCTAAATCGTTAATGTATATTGTAAAGAGCTGAGGTCCCAGCACTGAGCCCTGCGGCACTCCACGAGTCACTGCCTGCCATTCTGAAAAGGACCTGTTTATCCCAACTCTCTGCTTCCTGTCTGCCAACCAGTTCTCTATCCACGTCAGCACATTACCCCCAATACCATGCGCTTTGATTTTGCACAATAGTCTCTTGTGCGGGACCTCGTCAAAAGCCTTTTGAAAGTCCAAATACACCACATCCACTGGTTCTCCCTTGTCCACTCTACTAGTTACATCCTCAAAAAATTCCAGAAGATTCGTCAAGCATGATTTCCTTTTCATAAATCCATGCTGACTTGGTCCAATCCTGTCACTGCTTTCCAAATGCGCTGCTATTTCATCCTTAATGATTGATTCCAACATTTTCTCCACTACTGATGTCAGGCTAACCGGTCTATAATTACTCGTTTTCTCTCTCCCTCCTTTTTTAAAAAGTGGTATGACATTAGCTAGCCTCCAGTCCATAGGAACTGATCCAGAATCAATAGACTGTTGGAAAATGATCACCAATGCATCCACTATTTCTATGGCCACTTCCTCAAGTACTCTGGGATGTGGACTATCAGGCCCCGGGTATTTATCGGCCTTCAATCCCATCATTTTCCCTAACACAATTTCCCGTCTGTTAAGGATATCCTTCAGTTCCTCCTTCTCACTAGACCTACTGTCCCCTAGTACATTCGGATGGTTATTTGTGTCTTCCTTCGTGAAGACAGAACCGAAGTATTTGTTCCATTAGTCTGTTTCTTATGTTTTTTGTTAATCTCTCTGTTAAATGATTTACCTTCCTCTGTCTGTCCTCTTTCTTTCCCTTTTCTCACTGGGGGCGAATGTCATTGAAGTCAATGGAAATAAAAATTGGGAGAGATTTAAAATGGGATGCAAATTTGCTATCATCCATTTTACACTATCACACAAATTCAAAATTGCCTCCACTGTCTCATTCTGTGGCTCGGAGAAGCAAAAAACAGAAAATCTGAGCACTTGTGGTCTTCCTGACTTCAAACTCAGAATAAATAATAAATAAATTTAAATGTAAGATGAAAGCAATTTTAAACACATAAACCTTTGATCCCTGTAATAAAAAAGCCCCGGTATATATATGGGGGAAAGAAATGTCATTTAAGAGCACACAAAAAGCAAGAATGGCTTCCAAACCTCAAGCAAAACCTGGTATCAGTACCCAAGAAATATAGGAAAACTTTTCCGAACGGAACCAATGTCCGAGGGGGAGTGTTTGCTAGTGTTGTTGGGGAGGAGTTAAACTCATATGGCAGGAGGATGGGAACCTATGCAGGAAGACAGAGGGAAATAGAAGGGGGGGCAGAAGCAAAATATAGAAAGGAGAATAGTAAAAGTGGAGGGCAGAGAAACCGAAGGCAAAAAGCAAAATGGGCCACATTACAGCAAGATTCAAAAGGGGCAAAGTGTGTTAAAAAGACAAGCCTGAAGGCTCTGTGCCTCAATGCGAGGAGTATTCGGAATAAGGTGGATGAATTAACTGCGCAGATAGCAGTTAACGGATACGATGTGATTGGCATCACGGAAACATGGCTCCAGGGGGACGAAGGCTGGGAACTCAACACCCAAGAGTATTCAGCATTTAGGAAGGATAGACAGAAAGGAAAAGGAGGCGGGGTGGCGTTGCTGGTTAAAGAGGAAATCAATGCAACTGTAAGGAAGGACATTAGCCTGGATGATGTGGAATCGGTATGGGTGGAGCTGCGGAATTCCAAAGGGCAGAAAACGCTAGTGGGAGTTGTGTATAGACCACCAAATAGTAGTAGTGAGGTTGGGGACAGCATCAAACAAGAAATAAGGGATGTGTGCAATAAAGGTACAGCAGTAATCATGGGCGACTTTAATCTACATATAGGTTGGGCTAACCTAACTGGTAGCATTGCGGCGGAGGAGGATTTCCTGGAGTGTATTAGGGATGGTTTTCCAGACCAATATGTCGAGGAACCAACCAGGGAGCTGGCCATCCTAGACTGGGTAATGTGTAATGAGAAGGGACGAATTAGCAATCTTGTTGTGCGAGGCCCTTTGGGGAAAAGTGACCATAATATGGTAGAATTCCTTATTAAGATGGAGAGTGACAAAGTTAGGGTCCTGAACTTAAGGAAAAGTAACTTCGACGGTATGAGGCGTGAATTGGCGAGAGTACACTGGCAAACGGGTTGACGGTGGATAAGCAATTTAAAGATCACATGGATGAACTTCAGCAAATGTACATTCCTGTCTGGAGTAAAAATAAAACTGGGAAGGTGGCTCAACCATGGCTAACAAAGGAAATTAAGGATAGTGTTAAAGCCAAGGAAGAGGCATATAAATTGGCTCGAAAAAAGCAACAAACCTGAGGACTGGGAGAAATTTAGAATTCAACAGAGGACGACTAAGGATTTAATTAAGAGGGGGAAAATAGAGTACAAGAGGAAGCTTGCAGAGAACATAAAAACTGACTGCAAAAGCTTCTATAAATATGTGAAGAGAAAAAGATTAGTAAAGACAAACGTAGGTCCCTTGCAGTCGGATTCAGGTGAATTTATAATGGGGAACAAAGAAATGGCAGACCAGTTGAACCAATACTTCGGTTCTGTCTTCACAAAGGAAGATACAAATAACCTTCCGAATGTACTAGGGGACAGTGGGTCTAGTGAGAATGAGGAACTGAAAGATATCCTTATTAGGTGGGAAATTGTGGTAGGGAAATTGATGGGATTAAAGGCCGATAAATCCCCAGGTCCTGATCGTCTGCATCCCAGAGTACTTAAGGAAGTGGCAATAGAAATAGTGGATGCGTTGGTGATCATTTAACAACAATCTATTGACTCTGGATCAGTTCCTATGGACTGGAGAGTAGCTAATGTAACACCACTGTTTAAAAAATGAGGGAGAGAGAAAGTGGGTAATTATAGACCGGTTAGCCTGACATCAGTAGTGGGGAAAATGTTGGAATCAATCATTAAGGATGAAACAGCAGCCCATTTGGAAAGCAGTGATTGGAACGGACCGAGTCAGCATGGATATATGAAAGGAAAATCATGCTTGACAAATCTTCTGGAATTTTTTGAGGATGTAACTAGTAGAGTGAACAAGGGAGAACCAATGGATGTGGTGTTTGGACTTTCAAAAGGCTTTTGACAAGGTCCCGCACAAGAGATTGCTGTACAAAATCAAAGCGCATGGTATTGGATTTAATGTACTGACATGGATAGAGAACTGCTTGGCAGATAGGAAGCAGAGATTTGGGATAAACATGTCCTTTTCAGAATGGCAGGCAGTTACTACTGGTTTGCCACAGGGCTCAGTGCTGGGACCCCAGCTCTTTACAATATATATTAACGATTTGGATGAAGGAATAGAGTGTAATATCTCCATGTTTGCGGATGACACTAAACTGGATGGCGGTGTGAGCTGTGAGGAGGATGCTCAGAGGCTGCAGGGTGACTTGGACAGATTAGGTGAGTGGGCAAATACATGGCAGATGCAGTATAATGTGGATAAATATGAGGTTATACATTTTGGGGGCAAAAACACGAAGGCAGAATATTATCTGAATGGCGGCAGACTGGAAAAAGGGGAGGTGTCATGGTTCATCAGTCACTGAAAGTGGGCACGTAGGTACAGCAGGTGGTAAAAAAGGCAAATGGTATGTTGGCCTTCATAGCTCGGGGATTTGAATATAGGAGAAGGGAGGTCATACTGCAGTTGTACAGGGCCTTAGTGGGGCCTCATCTGGAATATTGTGTTCAGTTTTGGTTTCCTCGTCTGAGGAAGGACGTTCTTGCTATTGAGGGAGTGCAGCGAAGGTTCACCAGACTGATTCCAGGGATGGCTGGGCTGTCATATGAGGAGACATTAGATCAACTGGGCCTTTATACACTGGAGTTTAGAAGGATGAGAAGGGATCTCATAGAAACATATAAGATTCTGACGGGACTGGACAGGTTAGATGCGGGACAAATGTTCTCGATGTTGGGGAAGTCCAGAACCAGGGGACATAGTCTTAGAATAAGGGGTTGACCATTTAGGACTGAGATGAGAGAAACTTCTTCACGCAGAGAGTTGTTGACCTGTGGAATTCCCTACCGCAGAGAATTGTTGATGCCAGTTCGTTGGATATATTCAAGAGCGAGTTAGATATGGCCCTTATGGTTAAGGGGATCAAGGGGTATGGAGAGAAAGCAGGAAAGGGGTACTGATAGAATGATCAGCCATGATCTTATAGCATGGCGGTGCAGGCTTGAAGGGCCGAATGGCCTACTCCTGCACCAATTTTCTATGTTTCTATGTTTCTATGAAAGATGTTGCCAGGACCGGAGAATTTTATCCATGAGAAAGGATTGGATAGGCTGGGGTTGTTTTCTTTGGAACAGTGGAAGCTGAGGGGAGACTTAAATGAGGTATATAAAATTATGAGGGGCCGAGTTAGAGTGGATATGAAAGACCAATTTCCTTTCACTGACAGGTCAATAAACAGGGGGCAAAGATTTAAGGTAATGGTGGAAGGATTAGAGAGGAGTTGAGAAGAACTTTTTTCAACCAGAGGGTGGTGGGAGTGTGGAACTCACTGTCTGAAAGGATGGTAGAGACAGAAACCCTCACCACATTTAGGGCTCAATGTTCCCCGTTTGTGTGCGCCATTGTTTTGGCGCGTGCCTTTTTTTTGGCATATTTATTTTTTTCAAAGTATCCCCCGTGATCTGCGCCAGTATAACTGCATTAGTTATCATTTTTCTTGGCCAGTTTTTTTTTTACGTCATTTTTTCTTTCCCTCATGTCTGAGCCGGTTTTTTCAATTGTTCGCAGTTTGGCCAACATTTTTTTCTCTTAGGTCGACCCGAAAAACCTTCTGGTGAGTAAAGAAAACCAGCGCACATTCACAAATCTGTGCTGAAAGATGCCATTGTTTTTAAATCAAAGATTTTGGAGGGAGTCACGAACACTGTCCAAATCAATAATAAAGTTCAACTTTTTTTAACCTGTCAACGTAGAAGTGTTGGATTTCAGAATTTCTCTCAATTTTTAACTCACTCACACGCCACCAACGAATGTCTTGAAGCAGGCTTGGCCGGCAGAATTGGCCTCACGCTCGGACACAGGAGTTCGAGGCTCGGCTACAAAACAAGTCGTGGGGAGGAAGGTGGGAGAAGAGAGAGAGAGAGCGAGGTGCCAATCGGAAGGTTTGGAGCCCGGGGAGGGGGAGGGAGAGAAAGAAGTAACGGAAAAGGCTTCCACTCCATTAATGTGCAGCTCGTGTGTGACAACATCATATCATGTCAGTCGATGCAAGATACCCTGGCAGCACCCATGATGCGTTCATCCTATGCGACAGTGTTATATCTGCCATGTTTCAGCAGCAAGAGCCAGAAGGGCACAGCTGGCAACTGGGAGACAAAGGCTATGGCATCACCACCTGGCTTATGACGCCCCTACGCGTAACCCGGACGGAAGCTGAACTTCAATACAACATGTCGCACATTGTGACGTGCAGCATCATTGAGAGGATCACTGGTATAATGAAACAGCGTTTCCGATGCCAGGATCATTCTGGAGGCTACTTGCTGTACTCCCCTGAGAATGTTGGTCAGTTCACTGTTGTGTGCTGCATGCTGCATAACCTGGCAACAACACCTGTTAGTGGAAGACCCACCTGGGTGAGAGTGGCTGATGATAATGATGTGGAAGATGCAGGTGCTGAGCAGGAGGAGGAGCAGGAGGACGACGACGAGGATGAGGTAACCATGCAAGTGCCTGAGGCCAGAGCACGACGGCGGAGGAGGGCAGGCCATAGAAACATAGAAACATAGAAAATAGGTGCAGGAGTAGGCCATTCGGCCCTTCGAGCCTCCACCGCCATTCAATAAGATCATGGCTGATCATTCCCTCAGTACCCCTTTCCTGCTTTCTCTCCATACCCCTTGATCCCCTTAACCGTAAGAGCCATATCTAACCCACTCTTGAATATATCCAGTGAAGTGGCATCAACAACTCTCTGCGGCAGGGAATTCACAGGTTAACAACTCTCTGAGTGAAGAAGTTTCTCCTCATCTCAGTCCTAAATGGCCTACCCCTTATCCTAAGACTATGTCCCCTGGTTCTGGACTTCCCAACATCGGGAACATTCTTCCTGCATCTAACCTGTCTAGTCCTGTCAGAATCTTATATGTTCTATGAGATACCCTCTCATCCTTCCAAACTCCAGTGAATAAAGGCCCAGTTGATCCAGTCTCTCTTCATATGACAGCCCAGCCATCCCTGGAATCAGTCTGGTGAACCTTCGCTGCACTCCCTCAATAGCAAGATCATCCTTCCTCAGACTAGGAGACCAAAACTGAACACAATATTCCAGGTGAGGCCTCACTCAGGCCCTGTGCAACTGCAGTAAGACCTCCCTGCTTCTATATTCAAATCCTCTACCATTTGCCTTCTTCACCGCCTGCTGTACCTGCGTGCCCACTTTCAGTGACTGATGAACCATGACACCCAGGTCTCGTTGCACCTCCCCTTTTCCTAGTCTGCTGCCATTCAGATAATATTCTGCCTTTGTGTTTTTGCCCCCAAAATGGATAACCTCAAATTTATCCATATTATACTGCATCTGCCATGCATTTGCCCACTCACCTAACCTGTCCAAGTCACCCTGCAGCCGCTGAGCATCCTCCTCACAGCTCACACCGCCACCCAGTTTAGTGTCATCTGCAAACTTGGAGATATTACACTCTATTCCTTCATCCAAATCGTGAATGTATACTGTAAAGAGCTGGGGTCCCAGCAGTGAGCCCTGCGGCACTCCACTAGTCACTGCCTGCCATTCTGAAAAGGACCCGTTTATCCTGACTTTCTGCTTCCTGTCTGCCAACCAGTTCCCTATCCACGTCAGTACATTACCCCCAATACCATGTGCTTTGATTTTGCACAACAATCTCTTGTGCGGGACCTTGTCAAAAATCTTCTGAAAGTCCAAATACACCACATTCACTGGTTCTCCCTTGTCCACTCTACTGGTTACATCCTCAAAAAATTCCAGAAGATTCGTCAAGCATGATTTCCCTTTCATAAATCCATGCTAACTCGGTTCGATCCTGTCACCGCTTTCCAAATGCGCTGCTATTTCATCCTTCATGATCGATTCCAACATTTTCCCCACTACTGATGTCAAGCTAACTGGCCTATAATTGCCCGTTTTATCTCTCCTCCTTTTTTAAAAAGTGGTGTTACATTAGCTACCCTCCAGTCCATGGGAACTGATCCAGAGTCGATAGACTGTTGGAAAATGATCACCAATGCATCCACTATTTCTGGGGCCACTTCCTTGAGCACTCTGGGATGCAGACTATCAGGCCCCGGAATTTATCGGCCTTCAATCCCATCAATTTCCCGAACACAATTTCCCGCCTAATAAGGATATCCTTCAGTTCGTCTTTCTCACTAGACCCACTGACCCTTAGTATCTTCGGAAGGTTATTTGCATCTTCCTTCGTGAAGACAGAACCGAAGTATTGGTTCAATTGGTCTGCCATTTCTTTGTTCCCCATTATAATTTCACCTGATTCCGACTGCAAGGGACCTACGTTTGTCTTTACTAATCTTTTTCTCGTCACATTTTTATAGAAGCTTTTGCAGTCAGTTTTTATATTCCCTGCAAGCTTCCTCTCGTACTCTATTTTCCCCGTCTTAATTAAACCCTTAGTCGTCCTCTGTTGAATTCTAAATTTCTCCCAGTCCTCAGGTTTGTTGCTTTTTTCTAGCCAATTTATATGCCTCTTCCTTGGCTTCAACACTATCCTTAATTTCCTTTGTTAGCCATGGTTGAGCCACCTTCCCAGTTTTATTTTTACTCCAGACAGGGATGTACATTTGCTCAAGTTCATCCATGTGATCTTTAAATTGCTTAGCCACCGACAACCCTTTGAGTTTCGTTTGCCAGTCTCGCCAATTCACGCCTCATACCATCGAAGTTACTTTTCCTTAAGTTCAGGACCCTAGTTTCCGAATTAACTTCGTCACTCTCCATCTTAATAAGGAATTCTACCATATTATGGTCACTTTTCCCCAAAGGGCCTCGCACAACAAGATTGCTAATTAGTCCCTTCTCATTACACATCACCCAGTCTAGGATGGCCAGCTCCCTGGTTGGTTCCTCGACATATTGGTCGAGAAAACCATCCCTAATACACTCCAGGAAACCCTCCTCCACCGCATTGCGACCAGTTAGATTAGTCCAATCAATGTGCAGATTAAAGTCGCCCATGATTATGCTGTATCTTTATTGCACACATCCTTATTTCTTGATGGATGCTGTCCCCAACCTCACTACTACTATTTGGTGGTCTATACACAACTCCCACTAGCGCTTTCTGCCCTTTGGAATTCCGCAGCTCCACCCATACCGATTCCACATCATCCAGGCTAATGGCCTTCCTTACAATTGCATTGATTTCATCTTTAACCAGCAACGCCACTCCACCTCCTTTTCCTTTTTCTCTATCCTTCCTAAATGCTGAATACCCTTGGATGTTGAGTTCCCAGCCTTGGTCTCCCTGGAGCCATGTTTCCGTGATGCCAATCACATCGTATCCGTTAACTGCTATCTGCGCAGTTAATTCATCCATCTTATTCCGAATACTCCTCGCATTGAGGCACAGAGCCTTCAGGCTTCTTTTTTTAACACAGTTTGCCCCTTTAGAATTTTGCTGTAGTGTGGCCCTTTTTTTTGCCTTGGGTTTCTCTGCCCTCCACTTTTACTATTCTCCTTTCTATGTTTTGCTTCTGACTCCATTTTATTTCCCTCTGTCTCCTGCATAGGTACCCATCCCCCTGCCATATTAGTTTAACTCCTCCCCAAACAGCACTAGCAAACACTCCCCCTAGGACATTGGTTCCGGTCCTGTCCAGGTGCAGACCGTCCAGTTTGTACTGGTCCCACTTCCCCCAGAACCGGTTCCAATGTCCCAGGTATTTGAATCCCTCCCTTCTGCACCACTCCTCAAGCCACGTATTCATCTGAGCTATCCTGCGATTCCTATTCTGACTCGCACGTGACACTGATAGCAATCCTGAGATTACTACTTTTGAGGTCCTACATTTTAATTTAGCTCCTAGCTTCCAAAATTCGCCTCGTAGGACCTCATCCCTTTTTTTACCGACGTCATTGGTACCTATATGCACCACAACAACTGGCTGTTCACCCTCTTTTTTTAGAATGTCCTGCACCCGCTCCAAGACATCCTTGATCCTTGCACCAGGGAGGCAACATACCATCCTGGAGTCTCGGTTGCGGCCGCAGAAACGCCTATCTATTCCCCTTACAATTGAATACTCTATCACTATCGTTCTACCACTCTTTTTCCTGCCCTCCTGTGCAGCAGAGCCAGCCACGGTGCCATGAACTTGGCTGCTGCTGCTCCCCCCTGATGATTCATCCCCCTCAACAGTACTCAGTGTGGTGTATCTGTTTTGCAGGGGGATGACCGCAGAGGATCCCTGCACTACCTTCCTTGCACTGCTCTTCCTGTTGGTCTTCCATTCCCTATCTGGCTGTGTACCCTTTACCTGCTGTAAGACCAACTCACTAAATGTGCTATTCACATCATTCTCAGCATCGTGCATGCTCCAGAGTGAATCCACCCGCAGCTCCGATTCCACAACGCGGTTCGTCAGGAGCTGCAGGCGGACACACTTCCCGCACACGTAGTCGTCAGGGAAACCGGAGGCATCCCTGACTTCCCACATAGTACAGGAGGAGCATAACATGTGTCCGAGCTCTCCTGCCATGACTTGACCTTAGATACACTTAAATTAGCAACAACAATACTAAAGGTTACTTACTGATAGAGAAAAGAAAAGAAAAACTATTTACCAATCACCAGCCAATCACTTACCCCCTTGGCTGTGACGTCACCTTTCGATTTCTTTCTACTTTTTTGCCTTCACCCTGTAGCTGCACAAGCACGCCTTTATAGGCCTTTCGCCGATTAACGGACTCCCGACTCAGCGACGCACATCCCGACCTCGTGGCCTTTATAGGCCTCTCGCCGACTCACGGACTCCCAACTCAGCGACGCACCTCCCGACTTCGTGGCCTTTATAGGCCTCTTGCCGACTCACGGACTCCCGACTCAGCGACGCACCTCCCGAGCTCGCGGCCTTTATAGGCCTCTTGCCGACTCACGGACTCCCGACTCAGCGATGCACCTCCCGAGCTCGCGGCCTTTATAGGCCTCTTGCCGACTCACGGACTCCCGACTCAGCGACGCACCTCCCGAGCTCGCGGCCTTTATAGGCTTCTCGCCGACTCACGGCCCCTTTAACGATTGTGAGAGCCATGCGCCAGCAGCTCATCCGTGAATGCTTTACTGATGCCTGAGGGCTCAGCGACAACTATTTCACATGGACATCTTTACTGTTTGGATCTGTTCCGTAATGTTGTGTTGTGTTAACGGAACATGATTCACTTTTAATGTAAAATATATTTTATTCAGAAGTTTACAATATACTTAACTTAACTTTAATAACATTATTCTTGTATCAAACTTTACTTTAATATCACTCTTTAAGATTGCTTAAAAACTTTAAGATCACTTATAAACTTGTAAATTTACATAACTTACAAAAAACTTCTAATTTGAGAACAGTTACAATAACAATAATAACAACAACAGCAGCAGCAGCAAAGAAAGGCTGAACCCATCTCTCCTCCACCTTATTTTAAGACTGCCCTCTGCTTTTGGTCTTAGACTCTCCACCACCTCTGCCCACAGGCGGTGATGCAGTGTTTCTGGGCTTGGTACCAAGCTTATTCTTTCTAACATCTTGGATACTGCGCACCTCTTGAGGGTGGGGGGCATCGGCGTCAGGCGGCACGTTGGAGGGCCCAGGCGGCACGTTGGAGGGCCCAGGCGGCACGTTGGAGGGCCCAGGCGGCACGTTGGAGGGCCCGGCTTTGGGCTCTCCAGACGCTGGTGTCGGGATTGGAGTGGGAGTGACAGTTGATTCTATCAATGGACACGGGGTCTGGGCGCATTCCCTTTTTGCAGCAGCTAACTCCGACATGCCATCCCTCAATCGCCCTGACAGTGTCTCAATGATCTGCAACATTCCCTGCCTCATGTTGAGCAAAACTGTCTGAACAACCTGCAACATTCCCTCCCTCATGGTCAGTGACAGTGTTTGCACTACCTCTGACATTCCCTCCTTCATGGCTACTATTCCCTCACTGATAGTCCCGGATATCATTCCCATTTATCGTGTCATTACTGTAACTTCTCCCGACAGCCCCACTACCTCATCACTCACCCCACTGATGGCGTCCAGGAGTGATCGGGTAAGGTCAATGATCTCCACACTCAATGACATCATCTGAACTACATCTGTGAGAACCTGCACCTCAGGAGAGTGCGGTTGAGTTTTCCTTCCCTTCCTCCCCTCACTGCACCCCACCACTGGGACCCGCAACCTCGGAAGGTGGGGCCCTGGGTGTGCCTCGCTGCACCCCATCACTGCGACCTGAAACCTCGGAAGGTGTGAAACCATGGAATGTCCCACCAACATAGTTGCTTAAATAGTTGGGAATCTTTCAAGTTTAGGCAGAGAAAAATAAGGTAACTCTCCAGTAGGAGGCAATTAGCAGCTAGCTAAAACCAGTTCTGTAAACAACTGACCAATAGTGAGTCATCTGACATAGATACAGTTTAAAAAGTGGCAGCTCATGCAGAGCACGGAGTGCAGCAGCAAAGAGTGGCATTCGTGAATTTGGTAAGTGGGTGAGTTTTAAGGGTTATTCTCTTTAAACCATTTGGAGGCTGGAGTAAGTTGTTAGTGGCAATTGCCAGTAGCTTCTAAGTAGGTAGCAGTTTAATTTAAAGGGGAAAAGTTAAATAGTTGGGAATCTTTCAGGTTTTGGCAGAGAAAAACAAGTTAACTCTCCAGTAGGAGGCAATTAGCAGCTCGTTAAAACCAGTTCTGTAAACAACTGACCTAGATACAGTTTAAAAAGAGGCAGCTCGTGCAGCAGCAAAGAGTGGCATTCGTGAGTTTGGTAAGTGGGTGAGTTCGGGCAAGTGGGGGTGACAGGTGCTGTTTTGTCTTGTTTTTCCTACCAATGCTGACACTAGAGCAGCTGATAAGGAGTGCGAGAGTAGGAGATGGAGGCCCAGAGACCAGCCCAACCAACTGCAGACAAATATAGATGGGTGCGAAATCGAAAGGTGACGTCACAGCCAAGCTGGTAAGTGGTTGGCTGTTCAACTGGTAAGTATAACTCTCTTTTAGATTGGCATTTAGATTGCTTTAATTGGCAGTGAACTACTAAGTAGCTGTTTGGTGTTTAAGTAAATTTTAGTAAGTAAATTAATTTAAGGGTTAAGTCATGGCAGGAGAGTTCGGACCCATGTCATGCTCCTCCTGTGCTATGTGGGAAGTCAGGGACACTTCCAGTGTCCCTGACTACTATGTGTGTGGGAAGTGTGTCCAGCTGCAGCTCCTGACAGACTTCATAACAGCACTGGAGCTGCGGATGGACTCACTCTGGAGCATGCGCGATGCTGAGAATGTTGTGGATAGCACATTTAGTGAGTTGGTCACACCGCAGGTAAGGGTTAGGACAGATAGTGAATGGGTGACCAAGAGACAAGGCAAGAGCAGGAAGGTAGTGCAGGAGTCCCCTGTGGTCATCTCCCTCGAAAACAGATGTACCGTTTTGGGTACTGTTGGGGGAGATGACTTACCAGGGGAAGACAACAGCAACGAGGTTCATGGCACCATGGGTGGCTCTGCTGCACAGAAGGGCGGGAAAAAGAGTGGGAGAGCTATAGTGATAGGGGACTCTATTGTAAGGGGAATAGATAGGAGTTTCTGCGGCCGCAACCGAGACTCCAGGATGGTATGTTGCCTTCCTGGTGCAAGGGTCAAGGATGTCTCGGAGCAGCTGCAGAGCATTCTGGAGAGGGAGGGTAAACAGCCAGTTGTTGTGGTACAGGTAGGTACCAACGATATAGATAAGAAGCAGGAAGAGGTCCCACAAGCTGAATTTAGGGAGCTAGGAGTTAAATTAAAAAGTAGGACCTCAAAGGTAATAATCTCTGGATTGCTACCGGTGCCACGTGCTAATCAGAGTAGAGGGAGCAGGATAGTTAGAATAAATACGTGGCTTGAGCAGTGGTGCAAGAGGGAGGGATTCAAATTCCTGGGACATTGGAAGCAGTTCTGGGGGAAGTGGGACCTGTACAAAAGGGACGGTCTGCACTTGGGCAGAACTGGAATTGAAGTCCTGGGGATAACATTTGCTAATGCAGTTCGGGAGTGTTTAAACTAATATGGCAGGGGGGTGGGAACCTATGCAGCGAGATAGGGTGAAGTAATATGGAGTCAGAAACAGATGGTAGAAAGGTAAAAAGCAATAGTGGAAGGCCGAGTAAATAAAGGCAAGAAACAAAAAGGGCCACACTACATCATAATTTGAAAAGGACAAATTGTGTTCAAAAAACAAGCCTCAAGGCTTCGTGTCTTAATGCAAGGCGTATCCGTTATAAGGTGGATGAATTAACTGTGCAAATAGATGTTAACAGATATGATGTGATTGGGTTTACAGAGACGTGACTCCAAGATGATCAGGGCTGGAAACTCAACATCCAAGGGTATTCAACATTCAGGAAGGATAGAATAAAAGGAAAAGGAGGTGGGGTAGCATTGCTGGTTAAAGAGGAGATTAATGCAATAGTTCGGAAGGACATTAGCTTGGATGATGTGGAATCTATATGTGTAGAGCTGCAGAACACCAAAGGGCAAAAAACATTATTGGGAACCCCTGTGTACAGACCTCCAAATAGTAGTAGTGATGTTGGGGAGGGCATCAAACAGGAAATTAGGAGTGCATACAATAAAGGTGTAGCAGTTATCATGGGTGACTTTAATATGCATATAGATTGGGCTAACCAAACTGGAAGCAATACAGTGGAGGAGGATTTCCTGGAGTGCATAAGGGATGGTTTTCTAGACGAATATGTCGAGGAACCAACAAGGGGGGGAGGCCATCTTAGACTGGGTGTTGTGTAATGAGAGAGGATTAATTAGCAATCTCGTTGTGCGAGACCCCTTGGGGAAGAGTGATCATAATATGGTGGAATTCTACATTAGGATGGAGAGTGAAACAGTTAATTCAGAGACCATGGTCCAGAACTTAAAGAAGGGTAACTTTGAAGGTATGAGGCGTGAATTGGCTAGGATAGATTGGCGAATGATACTTAAGGGGTTGACAGTGGATGGGCAATGGCAGACATTTAGAGACGGCGTGGATGAACTTCAACAATTGTACATCCCTGTCTGGCGTAAAAATAAAAAAGGGAAGGTGGCTCAACCGTGGCTATCAAGGGAAATCAGGGATAGTATTAAAGCCAAGGAAGTGGCATACAAATTGGCCAGAAATAGCAGTGAACCCGGGGACTGGGAGAAATTTAGAACTCAGCAGAGGAGGACAAAGGGTTTGATTCGGGCAGGGAAAATAGAGTATGAGAGGAAGCTTGCAGGGAACATTAAGATGGACTGCAAAAGCTTCTATGGATATGTAAAGAGAAAAAGGTTAGTAAAGACAAACGTAGGTCCCCTGCAGTCAGAATCAGGGAAAGTCATAACGGGGAACAAAGAAATGGCAGACCAATTCAACAAGTACTTTGGTTCAGTATTCACTAAGGAGGACACAAACAACCTTCCGGATACAAAAGGGGTCAGAGGGTCTAGTAAGAAGGAGGAACTGAGGGAAATCCTTATTCGTCGGGAAATTGTGTTGGGGAAATTGATGTGATTGAAGGCCGATAAATCCCCAGGGCCTGATGGACTGCATCCCAGAGTACTTAAGGAGGTGGCCTTGGAAATAGCAGATGCATTGACAGTCATTTTTGCAACATTCTATAGACTCTGGATCAGTTCCTATGGAGTGGAGGGTAGCCAATGTAACCCCACTTTTTAAAAAAGGAGGGAGAGAGAAAACAGGGAATTATAGACCGGTCAGCCTGACATCGGTAGTGGGTAAAATGATGGAATTAAATATTAAGGATGTCATAGCAGCGCATTTGGAAAGAGGTGACATGATAGGTCCAAGTCAGCATGGATTTGTGAAAGGGAAATCATGCTTGACAAATCTTCTGGAATTTTTTGAGGGTGTTTCCAGTAGAGTGGACAAGGGAGAACTAGTTGATGTGGTGTATTTGGACTTTCAGAAGGCTTTTGATAAGGTCCCACACAAGAGATTAATGTGCAAAGTTAAAGCACGTGGGACTGGGGGTAGTGTGCTGACGTGGATTGAGAACTGGTTGTCAGACAGGAAGCAAAAAGTAGGAGTAAATGGGTACTATTCAGAATGGCAGGCAGTGACTAGTTGGGTACCGCAAGGTTCTGTGCTGGGGCCCCAGCTGTTTACGTTGTACATTAATGATTTAGACAAGGGGATTAAATGTAGTATCTCCAAATTTGCGGATGACATTAAGTTGGGTGGCAGTGTGAGCTGCGAGGAGGATGTAATGAGGCTGCAGAGTGACTTGGATAGGTTAGGTGAGTGGGCAAATGCATGGCAGATGAAGTATAATGTGGATAAATGTGAGGTTATCCACTTTGGTGGTAAAAGCAGAGAGACAGACTATTATCTGAATGGTGACAGATTAGGAAAAGGGGAGGTGCAACAAGACCTGGGTGTCATGGTACATCAGTCATTGAAGGTTGGCATGCAGGTACAGCAGGTGGTTAAGAAAGCAAATGGCATGTTGGCCTTCATAGCGAGGGGATTTGAGTACAGGCGCAGGGAGGTGTTACTACAGTTGTACAGGGCCTTGGTGAGGCCACACCTGGAGTATTGTGTACAGTTTTGGTCCCCTAACTTGAGGAAGGACATTCTTGCTATTGAGGGAGTGCAGCGAAGGTTCACCAGACTGGTTCCCGGGATGGCGGAACTGACATATCAAGAACGACTGGGCTTGTATTCACTGGAGTTCAGAAGAATGAGAGGGGACCTCACAGAAACGTTTAAAATTCTGACGGGTTTAGACAGGTTAGATGCAAGAAGAATGTTCCCAATGTTGGGGAAGTTCAGAACCAGGGGTCACAGTCTAAGGATAAGGGGTGAGCTATTTATGACCGAGATGAGGAGAAACTTCTTCACCTAGAGAGTGGTGAACCTGTTGAATGCTCTACCACAGAAAATTGCTGAGGCCAATTCACTAAATATATTCAAAAAGGAGTTAGATGAAGTCCTTACTACTCGGGGGATCAAGGGGTATGGCGAGAAAGCAGAAATGGTGTACTGAAGTTGCATGTTCAGCCATAACTCATTGAATGGCAGTGCAGGCTTGAAGGGCCGAATGGCCTACTCCTGCACCTATTTTCTAAGTTTCTATGTTTCTAACACTCAAACCGCTAGTCATGGAAGGGGCTGTCACCTCCATGAGCGGCACCTCCTTCAAAATCAGTACAACAGTGGGAGCTTCATCCAGCTCCATACCCTCCCCCTCACCCCCATGTTCTTGGTCTGGAGGGTTGGATTGGAAGATGTTCTCTTCAGCCTCATCCTCGTCTGAATCTTCTTCTGCATTGTCAGGATTGGCCTCAAGTTCTGCAAAAGATAACAGAATAGTCAAATGGTTAGCAGCAGAGAAGGGGGCAGGGTGGGCGGCATGAGTAGGCTCAAACATCGCAGGCCAGGCAGCAGGCTGATTTGAAGGACCATGATAAATTTGCATGACTTACCCTCTCCCCCAAGTGTGGGCCCAGCTTGTGCAGTGGTGATTGTTTTTTCCAGACAGGACCCATCAAAGCAGCAACCCTCTCTTCCAAGGGTGTCAGTGGTGCAGATTTGCTGGGCCTCCTCCGGTTCGAGTTCTTTCCCTTTTATTATGTGCCACCTACCTCTGCAAAGATGAAAATGTAACTTTTTAGAGAGGGTGTCTTTCTGCTGTGTGGGATGTGCAGATGGTCACATTTACAATTGCAATTGCAATTCCATTGACTAAATGAAAATATTACTTACACCAACTACTTGACCAAGATCCTGCCATTCCTTTTTACATTGGCCTCCAGATCTCGTGGCGGTCACCACTGCATAGTAATCTTCTTCAACTTGGTTCCAGCGTTTCTTCATTTCTTTGGGTGGAACTTTTATGTGACCTCTGTCGGTGTCCAGCTCTTGCCATCTGTTCTCAGTCACAGTAACAAGTGCCTCCACTTCTTCCTGTAAGAAATTCTTGGTCCTTGCACCGCGTTGCATCTTGTATTGCTCCAGCTGCGATTTTTCCAATGCTCTCACACAACACTCGATGTTCTCACACACACAACTGGCTCTTTAAAAATGGCTGATTGCCAAATCCAAGCTGCACTGAGCATGCGCGTCCATTGAAATGACATCAAAAACGTATCTTTTTTCCCCCGCGCATGCACTGAAGGTGTGGCTTCGTTTTTCGATACAGACAGCAGGCTCAAGCCCCCGAGGTGACTGGACATGCTGCGCGGCAGCAAATTTGAATTATACATCGGGGAAACTTTGGCAAAATATTTCTGCCGCATTTCAAGCCTAGAAAAACGAGCGTAACTCTGGCAATACGCCAGAAAACGGACTTGGGGAAAATTGAGCCCTTAAAAAGTACTTTGATATGGACTTGAAGTGCTGTAACCTACAGGGCTATGGACCAAGATGCTAGAATGTGGGAATAGGCGGGAATGCTCTTTTTCATCTGGCACAGACAAGATGGGTCGAATGGCCACTTCTGTGGCGTAAATTTCTATGATTATATGGTTTTATGAAGGAAAACTTTAGCAAAATGCAGATAAGCAAAACCTTATAACAGAACAATTAAAAACTAAATAGATTATGAGTTTTTCTGCTGCTTAATTGCATTTAACAATTAATTCATACACAGTTACTATCTTTAACTATTACCTGACAGATCTGTAATCTGGTGCTGGCTTCTGCAGGTGCAATACCTGGAACCATCGGGCCTTCCTAAAACAACATAATACAATATCATGTTCACAAAATTGTCTACATATGTAGAAAGGATAATGCACACTTATGAATAAACTTCAAGGCAGCAATCAAAGGATTAAGATGTTATAACAAATATCATTCAAGACTGATTTATTGCCTTAAGTTTCTGAGATAAACACACAAAATAGTGAATTGGCTTGAAAGTGAAACTATTTGCTTATGTAACAGTGACCTCTTTTCAGAAATTAATCCATTGGTTCTAAATCACTGAGGACTTCATAAGGCACTTTCTAAATACATATTATTTCTTTCTTTGAAACAGAAATTCATGGCATGCAACTTAATAAAGAACATTTTATGAAAAGTACATCAGGTTTATGATGAAGGAATACTACATTGCGTTATAAGACCTGTAGTATTTTAATGCAATTTTTATCACTAGATAACAGAAAAATTCACAGGGGGAGAGTTTGGCTGCATCTGCCCAGCAAAAATGGAACAATAGCATCCTAAAGCAGTGGGGAAAAACTTGTCGCCCCACTCCCACTCCCAATACGGCTGATGGTGGTCGGAACGCCTGCATGATTCAGCCATAGGCCCTTTTGCTATGCAAATTGGAATCTTATGATATACATAGGAGCCCTATTGTCAGTTTGAGATACAACTGGATGAAGCAAGCATTGTGCAAACTCCAGTTTCAGCTGGCGGTCCTGTCGCACAAGAACCTAAAGGAAAAGTTTTAAATTATTTTTCTATGACCAGAAGGAGCAGAAGTTCCCTTCTGGGCTCCACAAAAATAATGTTGGTTGCTGCCACACCAGATTTCCCCAGCCTCTGTGAACAGCAGCTCCTCCCGAACCCACCTTGCTGCCAGCCAGGTTGGCCTACAAGCTGCCAGATATTGTGCGGCCTGGAGCAGGTGAGCTGTAGCAGGTGCCCATTTGGCAACCACAATGCCTCCAGCTACATGGTAATGGACACAACCCTCAAAATGGACCAAATCTGCCATCAGAAATAGCAGGTGGCAGACACCGTGTTCTGTCGGTCGACTCGCTGATTGTTAAAATCTACCCCACTTGCTCTAATGATATAATAATCAATTTCTATGAATTAAATTAGACCATATATACACTGATCCAAAAAAGTGCAAAATAAAATTCTATAAAAATTAGTACAGTAACATGCTACTGACATTCTGTCATATGTAAAATATAAATTATGGCATTTCATGGTATATGATTTATATCCCGTGAGGAAACATGTTTTCCTGCACAAGGACCAGTTGGGGTCTGGCCTGCACCAGGCATGCCCCTGGATCATGCTAACCACCTCCTCATCACTCTCAACAATTCCCTCCTCTCCATCATGTCCTTCATCATACAATCACAAAGGCACACTGCTGCATCTCTGTTTCTAATTCTAAACACACTCACCTCTACAGCACTCTTCACACATTGAGTACTTATGCCTCCAATGCGGTTTCATAGCATCTGCGTAAGAACATAACATAAGAAATAGGAGAAGGAGCTGGCCATAAGGCCCCTCAAGCCTGCTCCGCCATTCAATAACATTATGGCTGATCCGATCATGGACTCAGGTCCACTTCCCTGCCCGCTCCCCATAACCCCTTATCCCCTTATCGATTAAGAAACTGTCGAGCTCTGTCTTAAATTTATTCAATGTCCCAGCTTCCACAACTCTCTGAGGCAGCAAATTCCACAGATCCACAACCCTCTGGGAGAAGAAAATGGGCGGCCCCTTATTCTAAGATTATGCCCTCTAGTTCTAGTCTCCCCCATCAGTGGAAGCATCCTCTCCGCATCCACCTTGTCAAGCCCTCTCATAATCTTATACGTTTTGATAAGATCACCTCTCAATCTTCTGAATTCCAATGAGTAAAGACCCAACCTACTCAACCTTTCCTCATAAGTCAACCCTCTCATCTCCGGAATCAACTGAGTGAACCTTCTCTGAACTGCCTCCAAAGCAAGTATATCCTTTTGTAAATATAGAAACCAAAACTGCACACAGTATTCCAGGTATGGCCTCACCAATACCCTGTATAACTGTAGCAAGTCTTCCCTGCTTTTATACTCCATCCCCTTTGCAGTAAAGGCCAAGATTCCATTGACATTCTTGATCACTTGCTGTACCTGCATACTAACCTTTTGTGTTTCATGCACAAGTATCCCCAGGTCCTGCTATACTGCAGCACTTTGCAATCTTTCTCCATTTAAAGAATAACTTGCTCTTTGATTTTTTTTCTGCCAAAGTGCATGACCTCACACTTTCCAACATTGTACTCCATCTGCCAAATTTTTGCCTACTCACTTAGCCTGTCTATGGGCTAGAACCTCCACTTTTGTGGTTATCACCCAAAAATGGGTGATATTTCTAGCGTGGGTGTTAAAAAAGGGTTTTCAGATCGTCGGCTTCTCGCCCATTCTCAAAGCACCTAGACTCCACTTTTGAAAATGGGCGTTACCGCGAGCGATATAAGATGGGTGGTAGTGTTACATTTTTTAGACCTTCTGCCGTAAAGTGTGGACTTCCTTAGCAATGGCATGACAACGCTCGATACTCGCGATTCTGGAGGTCAAGGGTCATCATGACATGCGCAGAAGAGGAGACAGAGAGAGAGGGAGCTCAGAGGGACTGAAGGCATGGCTGGGTGTGGTGTGGCTGCTTTGGGAAGAAGGAGGGAGACTTTAGAGCTTCACAGCAAGTAGGCAAACAAAAAGTAGCTGTTACCAGCCACATATTTGACCTAATTTGGTCTATAATGGAGAGCGAGGAGTTGGCATCATAGTACGCTGTGGAGACTGACGCAGGAGAGAGCAGTGAGCTGGGAGACGAGCACATTGGTGGGTGCAAAAGAGCCAGGAGGTTCTCAGATGAGCTAAATTCCTCCCTCCTGCAGGAGGTCAAGTTATGCTGGTGTGATTTGACACAGGGAGGGCGTGGGAAGCCCACCCCAAAGGCATACCAGAAGATATGGACCGAGATAGCAGAGGGTGGTCTCGTCAGTGACCAACGAGGTGCGTGAGGGAAACCAGTGCTGAAAACGATGGAACATCCTTGTGGGATCCACAAGAGTAAGTATTACATTGATTTACATGTACTTATGTATTTATATAATTTGATTTATAACAGTCATGAGTAACTACCATCAGGTGTGAGGTCTTTTACTTTTACCGGGAATGTTTTACTCAAAAAGCCTGCGGTCACAGTGCCTGTCTTTAGGTAAAGAAGGATAATTTTCATAATAATAATGATTACATCTGTCGGTTATGTGTTGTATCAGTCTCTGTGACAGTGCCTAGCAATGATATCATGCAATGCTCTCATGCCATGTCATCCTGTCACCTTTTACAGAAGAAGTTATCGACGATGAGGTCCGTGCAGAGGCGAACGGGTGGGGGACCACCAGTCCCCAGCGACATCACTGACATGGAGGTGCGGGTGCTCGCAATCATGGGGAAGCACCCCCGGATAGCCACGGATGCATCTGCAGATCCTGAGGTGATGCCACGTGAGTAAAGCTTACACCTTGTGTGATGTGAAGTCAATAGATGCCACACCCACTCATATCCGAACAATCATAGATGATAGATGATTTCTAAAAGTGTCATAGAAATAATGCTGGCCCAATGAAAATCATTGCAATGCAAATGTGTTGATGGTCATGAAATGTGATGTCTGCGATGATTTTGAGAGCAGTGGTGCTTTTGTCGTTCATACGCCGTGTGTAGCGCTGGACTCACTTTGTGATGCAGCATCCCCTTCTCCTGTAATGGGCTCATTTGTGTTTTTCAGCTCATCCAGCAGCGTGTCCCATGGCACGACCACAGAGGCCAGAAGGTGGGGGCGAGGGGCAGGAGTCGACGGACAATCCTACATCTGGTGCTGAGGAGCTCCGATTCTCGACTGTCAATCTGCTGGGTCTGTTCTCCATGGATGAAAGCGCAGATTTCGAGGAACCTGCATCGCCATGCTCCAGAAGCCATTCCACCCCAAGACCATCTAGTGGTCCTTCGGTCATTCCCGCCTCCACTCTGGAGGTACTGGCCCCAAGCATCTCATCACAGGGCACCCCATTTGTCCCCAGGACAGCGCCGACTCCGCGGGGGTCCCGTGGACATGGCAGGTCTGTTCCACGAGCGCCACATGTCAGCGGAGAGATGGTACAGGAGGACTGTAGACATTGATGACCAGCTCATCGAAGCATTGGGGGGCATATCCCGACAGCTGGCCACCATGACCCAGTACATTCTGTGGATGGCAGAGGCCCTGGATGCGATAGCCAAAAACACTGCTGCCACAGGCCTCCCTGTGGTTCCCGAGCATGGCACACCACCCGTAGGTTCCTTCCATCAATGCGAATGACAGATGAGAGCAAGGACCAAGCTTCTGCTTCTGCATCAGAGAATGTTGCCCCCTCTGCATCCCCCACTCCCGTACCCGTGCAACGACTGCATCTGCCTTCATCCCCCCCAATGAGGCACCATCTGAGGAGCTCCTCAGCCAGGTACCGTGGAGCGAGGAGGGGAAGGGATAGAGGATGATGTCTGCAGGTGATGGCGGTGTTATATCTCCATCTGGGTGTATGCAATTTGTTGCAATATATGGGGGCTGGGGACAATGCTCCTGCTTTGAATTTGTATTCTGTGTTGCTGGACATGTTGAACATGTGATTGATGTCAATGGTGGAAAAAGTGGAGTGTGGGCAGGGTTTGGGTGTTAGTGGCTGTGATACTTATGATTTCAGACCAATGTTGGTATTAAATTTTTGTTATTGAACATAACCTTGTTGCGCATTGTCTCAGATAACTGCACTGTTATACACGGTTGATTCCTTAACATGAAAGGGTTAAATACAACTTAATATCAATCAACGTAAACTTTAACTGGCACCAAGATGATGGGCACCATTGATGTCTGAGCTGCACACACACAGCAGTGTGTCAGCGTTGTCACTCACATCAACGCACTTTCAGACAAATCATTCAGATTTCAGCTCCTCACGTATGAGTGGGATTTTAAAAATGCCAGCCACACCGCTGGCATTCGTTCAGAATCGTTCCACTTTTTTTTGGGCGAGCGATATTGTGGGCGATATGTGTGCGAGGTGGGGAAAGTGACGGTGGGCGATCTCCTGGGCATTTCACCAAATGTGCTCTTTACGACAAAAAAAGTGGGCGGGCGGCATTATTGAATTTCGGCATTAATTCCGAATGGAATGTAACGCTGGGCGACATTATGGGCGTTGATTTCGCCCATTCTGATGATTCCGCCCCAAAAAAGTGAGCGGGCGGTCATATTTTTTTCCGGCGTTAGCTATATGGGGAAAGTATATGGGCGATACATGGGCATTATATGTCATTTCAGTGGTAAAATGGGCATTAAGTGGGCGTTAAGCATGCAAAAAAAGTGGAGGTTCTAGCCCTATGTCCTTTTGCAGATTTTTTGTGTCCTCCTCACACATTACTTTTCCTCCCATCTTTGTACCATCAGCAAACTTGGCTACGTTACACTCAGTCCCTTCTTCCACGTCATTAACATAGATTGTAAATAGTTGGGGTCCCAGCACTGATCCCTGTGGCACCCCACTAGTCACTGATTGCCAACCCGAGAATGAACCATTTATCCTGACTCTCTGGTTTCTGTTCATTAGACAATCCTCTATCCATGCTAATATATTACCCCCAACCCGTGAACCTTTATCTTGTGCAGTAACATTTTATGTGGCACCTTGTCAAATGCTTTCTGGAAGTCCAAATACACCACATCCACTGGTTCCGCTTTATCCACCCTGTTCGTTACATTCTCAAAGAATTCCAGCAAATTTGTCAAACATGACTTCTGTCATGTATTCAACCAGCATTGTAACCCATGTATAAACTGACCGAAGTTGTACACTGTGAGAACATTGACCACTAGGTGGTGAACTTGTGGGAGACACTCCTAACCTAAACCTTCAGATATAAAAGGGGAAGCTCCACCCACTTCCTGCATTTGAGTGCTAAGGAATAAAGGACAGGTCACAGACTGACCTCCTCTCAAGCATGGGCCTCGTGTGCATTTATACTGTATAGTAAGGACGTATCAATGGCGACAAGAAACTGGGATTTAAACCACGCGAGCATGGCCACTAGCAGAACAGATGAGAGGTACTGTGTTAAGGAATGGTTGGGACAGAGATTCAACATTGTTAAAGCAGCACACAGTTCTCCAGGCAGACAAGGGCAGTCGTGCATGCCCCAACATGTTGTCGAACCCAGAGGGGGAGTTCGACAGAGACAATGGCAAGCTGAACGGCGATTCACGCCATTGCAAGGGACAATGCGGCCAGTAATGGGGCCATCAACACTTAAGGGCAATAACAGGGGCAGTCAGGGATGATCGACTGGCAAGGGATCTTTTGTTTCAAACTGCAGCTTATGCTGGAGGCGTGGAGGCACACACTCAGCCGGAGTTTGCAGAGATGAGCAAAATACCTGCAGAAATTGCAGAAATGAACGCTGGGGGAAATTGCTGGAAGCTGAAGTTCAGCGAGTTCATGTGGAGCACGTATACAGTTCATACACCAGGACACCACCGATAATGATGAAAGTGCTCCTCAATGACATCCCAGTATCAATGGAGTTAGACACGGGAGCCAGCCAGTCCCTGATGGGTATCAAACAGTTCGAAAAGTTGTGGGCGTCCAAGGCCAGGAGGCCAAAATTATCGCCGATTGACGCACAGCTACGGACTTACACAAAGCAGATCATTTCTGTGCTAGGCAGCGCCACAGTAGTCGTGACCCACAAAGATTCGGAGAACAGACTGCCACTCTGGATTGTCCCAGGGGACGGTCCCGCACTACTGGTGAGGAGTTGGCTTGCTGTCATGAACTGGAAATGGAGCGATGTCAATGCAATTTCCTCTGTGGAGCGAGTATCATACTCACAGATCCTGGACAAATTTTTATGCCCCAGATGGGCAGAGAGGTGTTCATCAGAGAACTCCACAATGGGCACCCGGGCATTGTCACGATGAAGGCAATTGCCAGGTCACACGTTTGGTTGCCAGGTATAGACGCAGATCTGGAACTTTGTGTTCGCAGGTGCAACACGTGTGCCCAGCTGGGCAATGCGCCCAGGGAAGCCCTCCTTAGCCCCTGGCCATGGCCCGCCAAGCCTTGGTCACGCATCCATGTGGACTACGCAGGTCCTTTCATGGATAAAATGTTTTTGGTTGTAGTAGACGCCTACTCCAAATGGATCGAGTGTGACATTTTAAATTTAAGCACATCCTCTGCCACGGTAGAAAGTCTGCGGGCAATGTTCGCCGCCCACAGTCTACCGGACATCTTAGTCAGCGATAATGGCCCGTGCTTCACAAGCACTGAATTCCAGGACTTCATGGCAGGCAATGGAATTAACCATGTTAGAACGGCATCGTTCAAGCCGGCCTCAAACGGCAAGGCAGAACGAGCAGTGCAGATAATCAAACAGGGGATGCTCAGAATCCAAGGGGGTTCCCTACAAACCCGCTTATCACGCCTCCTGTTGGTCTATAGATCCCGACCACACTCGCTCACAGGGGTTCCACCCGCAGAGCTGCTAATGAAAAGGACGCTCAAAACCCGGTTATCCCTTATACACCCCACCATGAAAGAAATTGTCGAGAGCAGGCGCCAGTCACAATATGACTACCATGACAGGAATGCGAGGGCGCGATGTATTGATGTAAATGATCCTGTTTTTGTCCTCAACTATGCTGCAGGGCCCAAATGGCTCACAGGCACTGTGGTTGCCAAAGAGGGAAATAGGATTCTGGTAGTTAAACTTACCAATGGACAAATCTGCCGCAAACATGTGGATCAAACAAAAAGAAGGTTCAGCAACCCCATAGAAGAAGCAGAGGAAGAACACGATGTAGAGTTCACTCCACCACAGGTGACCGAACACAGGAACCAAGTGGAGGAGAGCCCAGTCACTGTGGGCAGTCCAGACAGGCCTGAGGGACCGCAAACAGCAGACACTCAGGCCAGCGCCCAACAACTGGAGCCCCAACTCAGGCGCTCTACAAGGGAGCGTAAGCCACCAGAGAGACTCAACCTGTGATCCCAATAAGACTTTGGGGGGGGAGGTGATGTCAAGTATTAAACCAGCATTGTAACCCATGTATAAACTGACCTAAGTTGTACACCGTGAGAACACTGACCACTAGGTGGTGAACTTGTGGGAGGGGTAGGTCCTAACCTAGACCTTCAGATATAAAAGGGGAAGCTCCACCCACTTCCTGCACTTGAGTGCTCAGGAATAAAGGATAGGTCACAGACTGACCTTCTCTCAAGCATGGGCCTCGTGTGCATTTATACTGTATAGTAAGGACGTATCAATTTCTCTTTCATAAAACCATGCTGACTCTGCCTGACCGAATTATGCTTCTCCAAATGGACTCCAATATTTTCCCAACCACAGATGTTAGGCTAACTGGTCTATAGTTTCCTGCTTTTTGTCTGCCTCCTTTTTTAAATAGGGGTGTTACATTTGTAGTTTTCCAATCTGTTGGGACCTCCCCAGAATCCAGGGAATTTTGGTAAATTACAACCAGTGCATCCACTGTTGTGTCCTGTGGAAATGTATTTTTTATCTAAGCTGTATCACACTGTATTTTTGTGCCCTTTTGATATGAAACAAAATGGAGTCCTGGTCCTTCCAGAAATTTCTGTAACAGACAGTAGATTTGCATAAACAGCTAAACCTGGCTTGAAACAGCTGGTAACTAATCAATGGCCACCAGACAGCTAGGAGACAAGTCCTGCTGAGACAAGTACCACCCATGGTGCTCTGCTATTGTCCATGCAACACCAGTTCTACTCCGCCCCACCCTTTTCGAGATACTCAAACCACCAGCCATTATCTCTTGTAAAGACCTCATCCATTTCATGCAAAAAGATAACTGACCAGGAAACTGGACAATCCTGACACAATGCAATGCCGGGACTAGCTCATTGCCACACTCTCATCGAGTAATGGCTGACTGGCCAACTAATAACCCTGACAAAAGGAAATATTTCAAAACCATGTCAGGACAAGGATGTAGTAATTAACTCTTTATCTGTATTCAGTTACTGCAAGACAAAGCCAATACGCAGGAAGAGGCCATAACTTGGGTTTTTACTGTATAAATATCTCGTGAAATTGTACCATTTGGGAGGTCTCCACTTTGCTTTTGACGAGGTGATATTTTTCCCTTGCTGCAAGTAAAATTAGAGGAACATCTGCCGGGCTGAAGGCGTCTGAGTCGTATATTGTGAGTCGAGATTTCGACAGTCCTTACACACTACTATAAATTCACACGAGGCACATCCTGCAGATAAAGTCACTCCGTGACCTAACCTTTATTCACAGGACCAAGAAGTAATGAAGGTGGGTGGAGCTTCCCCTTTTATACCTGAAAGACCAGGCCAGGAGTGTCTCCCATAAGTTTACTCACTGTGGTCAAGGTGTGCATTTCTTAGGTGTATAGAGTATGCAGTGTTGTTGCATGAAGGTTACAGTTACATGAAGGTTACATACATGACATCACCTCCCCCCCCCCACGTCTTGTGGAGTCAAAGATTAAGTTTTTCGGGCGGTCGACACTCACTCGTGGAGCACCGCAGTTGGGGCTCTGGTTGTTGAGTCTTGGCATACGTCTCTGTCCTCTGTGGTGATTCCGGCTTGTCCGGGCTGGCCGCAGGGACTGTGCATGCTGCTGAAAGTTCTTGTTGTTCATTCACTGGCGGTGGTGTGGGCAGCATCTCATGATCTTCCTCAGGTTCCTCAGTGTCCATGCTGAACCTTTTTTTTACTTGGTCAAGATGGTTGCGGCATATCTGTCCATTGTTAAGTTTGACCACTATGACCCTATTCCCCTCTTTACCAATTACAGTACCCTCAAGCCACTTGGGCCCCAAAGTGTGATTAAGAACAAATACAGGGTCATCGATTTCTATACATCTCCCCTTTGAGTTACGGTCATGGCACTCATTTTGGGACTGGCGCTTGCCCTCAACAATGTCTGACAGGACTGGATGAATGAGGGCCAGCCGAGTTTTTAGTGTACGTTTCATGAGTAGTTCCGCGGGCGGGACTCCCGTGATTGAATACAGTCGGGTCCTATAGGCCAGCAGGAGGCGCGATTGGCGGCATTGAAGGGAGGGTCCTTGAATCCGGAGCATGCCTTGTTTTATGATTTGCACCGCACGTTCCGCCTGGCCATTGGAGGCCGGCTTCAACGGTGCTGTCCTGACATGTTTGATGCCATTACCCGACATGAACTTCCAGAATTCATAGCTAGTGAAGCATGGGCCGTTGTCGCTAACTAGGATGCCCGGCAAGCTGTGGGTCGCAAAGACCGCACGCAGACTCTCCACAGTGGTGGATGTCGTGCACGAATTCAAAATGATGCACTCGATCCATTTCGAGTACGCATCAACAACAATGAGGGGGCCCGCGTAGTCTCCGTGAATACGTGACCATGGCCTGGTGGGCCAGGGCCATGAGCTGAGTGGGGCCTCCCTGGGGGCATTGCCCAGCTTGGCACACGTTGTGCGCCTGCGAACACAGTGTTTCAGGTTTCAGGTCTGAGTCAATTCCCGGCCACCTTATATGTGACGGGACAATGACCTTCATTCGCACGATGCCTGCGTGCTCGCTGTGGAGTTCCCTGATGAATGTTTCCCTTCCCTTCTGGGGCATGACTACCTGGCTGTCCCATAGTAGGCAGTCGGCTTGGATGGAGGGCTCATCCATCCGTCTGTGAAACGGTCTGACCTCCTCAGGGCATGCTCACTGTGTGCGGGCGCCCAATCCCCAGTCAGGACACATTTCTTAATCAAGGATAGGAGGGGATCTCTGTTGGTCCAGATTTTGATCTGGTGGGCTGTGATGGGGGAGCCTGTGTTGTCAAAAGCATCGACAGCCATGACCATCTCAGCGCTTTGCTCCGCTGCCCCCTCAGTGGTGGCCAGTGGAAGCCTGCTGAGCGCGTCAGCGCAATTTTCGGTGCCTGGCCAGTGCCGTATGGTGTAGTCATACGCAGCCAGCGTGAGAGCCCATCGCTGTATGCGAGCTGACGGATTGGCATTGACAGCTTTGCTGTCTGACAACAGGGATGTTAACGGCTTGTGGTCCGTTTCTAACTCGAACCTTCTGCCAAAAAGGTACTGGTGCATCTTTTTCACCCCGTAGACACATGCGAGTGCTTCCTTTTCAACCATCCCATATCCCCTTTCTGCTTGGGAGAGCGAACTGGAGGCATAAGCCACAGGTTGGAGTTGGCCCTCATCATTACTCTGCTGCAATACGCACCCAAACCCATAGGATGATGCATCACATGTCAAAACCAATTTCTTACAGGGGTTGTACAGGGTCAATAGCTTATTAGAACAAAGTAGGTTCCACGCCCGATTGAACGCCTGTTCCTGACAGTCCCCCCAAACCAATCGCAATCCTTATGCAGGAGCACGTGTAGCGGCTCCAACAATGTGCTTAAGTTCGGCAGAAAGTTCCCGAAATAGTTCAAGACTCCCAGAAATGAACACAACTCCGATGTGTTACCGGGCCTGGGCGCACGACGAATCACCTCAGTTTTGGATTCGGTAGGCCAGATTCCGTCTGCGGCAACCCTTCTGCCCAAAAGCTCGACCTCTGGAGCCAAAAACACACACTTGGACTTCTTTAGTCACAGGCCTACCCGGTCCAGTCGGCGTAGCACCTCCTCCAGGTTGTGGAGGTGTTCCTCGGTGTCTCGACCCATGATAAGGATATCGTCCTGAAATACGATTGTTCCAGGGATGGATTTGAGCAGGCTTTCCATGTTCCTTTGAAAGATAGCGGCTGCTGAACGAATGCCAAACGGACACCTGTTGTAGACAAACAGCCCCTTGTGCGTGGTGATGGTCATCAGTAACTTGGATTCTTCGGCCAGTTCCTGGGTCATGTAGGCTGAAGTGAGGTCTAACTTGGTGAACAGCTTGCCACCTGCCAGCGTGGCAAAAAGATCCTCTGCTCTCGGAAGCAGGTATTGGTCTTGTAGTGACACTCAGTTGATAGTGGCCTTGTAGTCGCCACAGATCCTGACCGAGTCATCCGTTTTTAGGACAGGGACGATGGGGCTTGCCCAGTCGCTGATTTCAACGGGCAAAATATATCCCCTCTTTTGCAACCTGTCCAACTCACTTTCAATTTTCTCCCGCATCACATACGGCACAGCTCTGGCTTTATGGTGCACTGGTCTGGCGTCCGGCGTGATGCGTATCACAACTTTGGTACCTTTGAAAGTCCCGACACCTGGTTGAAATAGTGACTTTAATTTCTGTAGGGCCTGTGAGCATGAACTTCGCTCCCCAGATGAAATGGCGTGCACATCTCCCCATTTCCAGTTCATCTCGGCTAGCCAGCTCCTCCCCAAAAGCGCGGGACCATTTCCTGGGACAATCCAGAGTGGCAGCCGGTTCTCTGATCCATTATGTGTGACCACCAACATTGCACTGCCTAGCACTAGGATGATCTCTTTGGTGTACGTCCATAATTGCATGTCAATGCGTTCTAGTTTGGGTCAGCTAGCTCTGAGTGGCCATAGTTTCTCGAATTGTTGGACACTCATAAGTGACTGGCTGGCCCCTGTGTCCAGCTCCATGCGTACCGGGATGCTGTTTAATAGGACTTTCATCATCATAGGTGACGTTTTTGTATATGACCTGTAGATGTTTGCCACTTGAACCCGCTGAACTTCAGCATCTATTGCTGTGTCCCAAGCATCACCCTGCCTTGCAGACCCCTCTTGTGGTTCATCTGCCTCATAAATTAGCCTCGCTGCGGGCTTCCTGCACATTCTGGCTAAATGTCCACTGATGTTACATTTCTACAGATGAATTGTTGGAACCTGCAGGTTTTTGCAGCATGTCTGCCCCCGCACCTCCAGCATGAGCTGAGATTGTTGTGAACAAAAGGGCTGTTACCAGGCATTCCTCTCTGATTGTCTCTTTGATTACTCTAAAGCACTCTGTTAATGGGTGTCAATGGCCCCATCCCGGGACGTATTGTCCCTTGTGATGGTGTAATTGTCCGTTCAACCTGCCATTGTCTCTGTTGATGACCCACTCCAGAGTCTGTTACTGCCTGAGTGGTGTTGAATTGCCCTTGCCTGCCTGCGGGATTCTGAGTCGCGTTTACTCTGTTAACTCCCTGCTCCATCGCCACGTTGGTAGCAGAGTTGCGTGCGTATATTATCTTGGTTTCCTCCTCCCCTGCCATGAAGGTCTGAGCCATCAATGCCACCGCTTCCAAGGTCAAGTCCTTGGTCTCAATTAGCTTTCTGAAAATCCCGGCATGTCCAATGCCCTCAATGAATAAATCCCGTAACATCTCCCTCCTGCAGGCGTCTGTGAACTTACAGAGGCTGGCCAAGCGCCGAAGGTCCGCAACAAAGTCCGGTATGCTCTGTCCTTCCCGACGTCAGTGTGATTAGAATCGGTGTCGGGCCATGTGTATACTGCTCACCGGTTTGAGGTGCTCACCGATCAGTTTGCTGAGCTCCTCAAAGGTTTTGTCTGCCAGCTTCTCAGGTGCGAGCAGGTCTTTCATCAGCACGTACATCTTCGGTGCACAGATGGTCAGTAGATGCGCCGTTCGCTTGTCAGCCGCTGCCACTCCCAGCCAGTCCTTCATGACAAAGCTCTGCTGGAGCCTCTCAACGAAATCGTCCCAGTCCTCACCAACACAGTACCGTTCCTCTGTGCTACCGGTGGCCATTCTCGTGAGTCGTTGATTCCCGTTTCTCGTCGCCAAATGTTGTGTCCTTACACACTACTATAAATTCACACAAGGCACATTCTGCAGACAAAGTCACTCTGTGACCTAACCTTTATTCACAGGACCAAGAAGTGATGAAGTTGGGTGGAGCTTTCCCTTTTATACCTGAAAGACCAGGCTAGGAGTGTCTCCCACAAGTTCACCCACTGTGGTCAAGGTGTGCATTTCTAAGGTGTATATAGTATGCAGTGTTGTTGCATGAAGGTTTCAGTTACATGAAGGTTACATACGTGACATCCACTATCCCTGCCACTACTTCTCTGAAGACCCGAGGATGCAAGCCATCAGGTCCAGGGGATTTATGTGCCTTTAGTCCCATTATCTGCATGGTCAGTATTGTTTAGGAATGCTAGCGAAAGGTTGTACTAAATAATTCATTTTATGTTAAAGACTTCATTTTGTAACAAGCAGCTTTTCCAGAATCTTCCGGCAACAGAATTCCATAAAATTTTCGCTAAACAGTCCAAATCTCCAAAGCCCCTTCATGGCAAGTAGAAGAGTCATCAATATAACTTTTGTTATTTGCGTTGTTCTGTCTTTCTGGGAGATAGAGCTTTTGTTTGATGAATACATGTTTACCTTTTCTGCACATATAAGGAGTCAAGAGAGCTTTTTGTTATGCCCTGATACCCATCATGGAACTTTTATTACCTGTGGAATGCTGAGCTGATTAAAGTTTGTGTAAACCAAGTTTAATGTATGCACCTGTGAGCATGTTCACAATTTTGTAGAGCTGTTGCAGTCACTAAAAACGGCACTGGGCCTGACACCATTAGATGTGTCAAGGAGGCTTAAGCACGTAGGGCGATCCCGTCCGAACTGAATCCTGTCCAGACAGAATTCCTCATCGGTGCCAAGCCCTGAAACCTCCCTCGGGAGCCGGCACCTCATAACTTGAGCTTCCTCCGGGAAATCCCCTCTGTGCCTTTCAGTTCTGCGGGGAGGGGTTTCCTGTACGGGCTGCTCTTGCACACTCTCCACCTTGCCATCCTTGTCTTCCGTCCGGACACGCCATGGCGCACCATCTTGCCATCCGGAGGAGGCGGGGGTCCCCAATGGAGTGTTCTCTACGTGGGAGTCCTCCCCTTATTTATTGGGGACTTGGCCTGGAGGGTGTTGCACAGAGCAGTCCCGTGCAACAAATTTTTAAGCCGGTTCATGGGCTCCCAGGCCGCCTGTAATGTCTGCGGTCTAGAGGAGTCCATGTTCCTCGTTTTTATTGAATGTGCGAGGTTGCAGCCCTTATTCCATTATTTGAAGGAGCTGCTCCTCAAATTCTGGTTACACTTCAGTCCCACACTCCTGATCTTTGGGCACCCTGTGCGGAGGGGAGCGGGCAGGTCGGAAGGCCTCCTCGTAGGACTGCTCCTGGGCATGGCCAAGGGGGCCATCAGCCGGTCCAGGCAGCGGGCAGTCGAGGGGATCATTCAGCCCGACTGCCTGCCTCCCTTCCGCGGTTACATCCGAGCCAGGGTATCCCTGGAGATGGAGCACGTGATGTCCACTGGTACGCTCGCAACCTTCCACAAGAGGTGGGCGCCGGAGGGACTGTAGTGCATCATCATCCCCGGCAACCAAATTTGAATTTGAACCATATCCAAAGTTTAATTTGTTTAGGTTTATCGGTTTTAGTGACCCCCCCCCCCCTTTTGGCCAGGGGGCATTTGAATAATTTGTGTTTTTAGTGGCTTCAAAAAACAGAACAAAACAAAAAAAATACAAGGAGGCACTTGAAAAGTTTATTGGAGTGTGATCCCCCTTCAATCAGGGAGCACTTAATTACTGATACAACTCAAAATAGCTGTAGAGCTGTTGCAGTCACTAAAAACAGCACTGGGCCCTGACCCAGTTTAGGTGTGTCGAGGATGCTCAAACACGTGGGGCGATCCCATCCGAACTGACCCCCGTCCGGATGGAATTCCTTATCAGCGCCAAGCCCTGAAACCTCCCTTGGTAATCGGTGCCTCACAACTTGAGCTTCCTCCGGGAAATCCCTTCCATGCCTTTCAGTTCTGCTCTTGCACACTTTCCACGTTGCCAGCCTTGTCTGCTGTCCGGACACGCCATGACGCACCATCTTGCCGTCTGGAGGAGACGGGGGTGCCCAATGGAGTGCTCTCTACGCGGGAGTCCTCCCTCTATTTATTGGGGACATGGCCTGGTGGATGTTGCATGGAGCAGTCCTGTGCAATAGGTTTTTAAGTCGGTTCACGGGCTCCCAGGCCGCCTGTAATTTCTGCAGTCTAAAGGAGTCCGTGTTCCATATTTATATTGAGTGTGCGAGGTTGCAGCCCCTGTTCTAATATTTGAAGGGGCTGCTCCTCAGTCTGCACTTCAGTCCCACACTCCTGACCTTAGGGCACCCTGTGCGAGGTGAGCGGACAGGTCGAACGGCCTCCTCTTAGGACTGCTCCTGGGCATGGTCAAGTTGGCCATCAACCAGTCCAGGCAGCGGATGGTTGAGGGGTCATTCAGCCCGACTGCTTGCCTCTCTTCCGCGGTTACATCCGAGCCAGAGTGTCCCTGGAGATGGAGCAATCGGTGTTCACCGGTACGCTCACGGCCTTCCGCGAGAGGTGGGCGCCAGAGGGATTGGAGTGCATCACCACTCCCGGCAACAACATTTTAATTTGAACCATATTGTTAAAAGTACATTTGTTTAATTTGTCAGTTTTAGTGCCCCTTTAATAATGGGGTACTTGATTTAAATTTAAAGTTGATTTACAGGTACAACAAAATAGTTGTAGAGCTGTTGCATTGTGGGTGGCTTAACCAGTACGTGATGTTCACAAGACTCAATAAAACCCCAGTCAATTGAGTCTAGGTCATCCTCAATGAGGTATGCAATTGTGAGCCTAGTGGATGAACTGGTAATGTGTAGTTTGATTGTTAAACCTTTGTTAGTAAACCAATTAGAACTTAATAGCAATGTGTTGCTATGAATTCTTAAGCAAAGAAGCCATGAAACGAATACATTACACCAAGGAAACAGTCAGGGTCTGGCCTGCACCAGGCATGCCCCTGGGTCATGTTAACAATCTCCCCATCACTCTCAACAATTCCCTCCTCTCCATTACATTACACCAAGGAAACATGCATAAGGGGCCTTGTAGCACCCAAAAAACAGAAGCTGCCAGGCACCGTTGTCCCTGTATCTTCAATTTTAGCTACGGATAGAAGTGAGACATTGTAATGTGAAGTTAGGAATGCTCGGGTGTTGATCATTCTGAACGTGAGGTCTCCCACAGTCTTTGCATCATTGCGTCATCATCATAGGCAGTCCCTCGAAGCGAGGATGACTTGCTTCCATGCCAAAAAGGGATGAGTTCACAGGTGTTTCAATGAAGGACCTAATATTCCAGATCCCGAACTACATCATGACGGGTGGAAGATGCCTATGCTTGGATTTTTTTTAACGTGTGGTGGCCGTTGCAAACCAGCCACCACACGGGCTTGACAGAGCTAGGTCTTGGTCCAGTGGCAAGGATTACCCAAGACTAACTGGGGACCAGCTTTGCTGCACAGACCGATTACGCACACATATGACAATGTGGGCTGGCCCGTGCTGCCCCTGGGCCCTCGCCTCTTCTCGGCCCCAGATTCACGCCTCTCTTGGGCCCCGGTCACTTCCCTCTACGGACTCTTGCCGCTCCTTCGCCCCTCCTGCTGTGCCTGCCCGCACTGCAATCAGCGACCTGGCTTTGTAGCCGTCGCTCTCCTGCAGCAGCACGCGCTGCTGCCTCCAATGGCCCCAGCTTGCTGATGGCCTTGCAGGCCGGGACCGAGCCGATTTCATTGTGTGTGTTGTCTTTGAGTACCATTTTCTCTAATAAATCTGCATCCAGAACGATCATTCCAGGTACAGGGACAACGGGGACGAAATTGTGCTCGGGAGCGCCTGTTTTTTGGGTGCTACAATGCCCCTTAAGCATCAATAATGGTGTCCCCAGCACACATGCACACTTCCAATGGGAATCATTGATGTGTTTTAGTTTCAAGAAGGACCAGTCACCACTGCAATTTGATGCCATCATCGACAGATATATCCGAAGAGCTATTTCAATGTGAGAAAAGGTTTATGTGAGGTATATATGGAGGAATTGGTACATTTTCAGCCATGCTGACTTAGTTTGTTTGACACAAATTGAGGTTTGAAGCTCTGTTAAGGATGCCACCAAGCTAGAAAACTGGATGAATTCACTTTCAATAATAGGTTCCAGATCTTTGGGATAGGAATGGGCAAGACTTGCTGTGGTTGCTTGATCTCTTAAGACGAGAGAGCGGCTAGCTTGGACAGGAATCCAAACTTACAGTTGATTTCCTTGTATGCTTCAAGGCTGTGTTTCAAGGTACTGATTAGTTGATCAATGATGACAAGGAACACTTCAGTTTTGAATTTCTCCTTGGGTGACAGCACAGTGTTTTTAGCATCCCCATCGGCATAGCGGTGTTTGCATACCTGGATGCACCTCTGAGCTGAATTGTACTCGTGGCCACACAGTTTAATCCCTAGGTCTTTGAAGTCCTCAAACTCTGTCTGCTAGGTCTTGACAAAATCGACAAGGGATTCGAGTAAGGACACCATGGCATTCAGATTCAAGCCGGTCTCTTGAACCGAGAGATTGGTCAGGTGAAAGCGCTTCAAGACTGTGTTCCAAATAACAATGAGAATAGCTGAATCCAGTTGGCCCAGTTTGTCAAGCATCAACTGAGCTTCATTTCGACATTCAACTTTCTGTTCCACGTCAGTTGCCAAGGATTGCAACACTTAGCATATGGGAGTGTAACCTTTGAGCAGGGCTGACACTGTTTCATACGTTGCTAACCGTCGAGTAGCAGAAAGCTGTTTGATGACAGACAGCTCTAATAGGCTTTAGTTTTTCATAAAGCAGTCGCCAGCGATATGTCGATGCAGGAAGAAAAGTGTACAATGCCAAAAATCTGACGATCACTGGGCTGCATTAGGCACTGTTTTTCCCCATAAGGTTGAGTGAGTGCGCTGCGCATGGTATAAATGTTGCATATGGACATTGCTCTTTGATGATAGTTTGGGCACCAATGTATTTCACATTCATATTTGAAGCTTTATCATAAGATTGGTCACCTGACAAGTTCCTGAGTTAACAGCCATCTTGGAGTCTGTGTGTTTGTGAGGCCATAAAGAATATATAACATTGGCAATGAAGGATGGAAAAATCGGATTACCTAGCTGAAATCTTTGTTGGTGGATGATTCCAACCAAACAACAGAGGGACTAGAGAGGTCCTTTGTTTGCAGAACAGTTAAAATCCAAGGTAAATTACAAGCACACTTGGCTGAACTGCCAAAGTCCAGAAGGCCGTGCCTATGGGAATAATAGGGTGCTTGGGGGAGTTTCAACATGACCGTGAGACTTTCGGAGCGAATGTTGAGCAGCTAGAAATATTTTTCACTGCGAATAGTATCATTGAAGTCCCCGATGATGAAAACTGTAACCGGGTGGTGTTGGAAAGAAAACGGACTATTTTCTTGACTGAAGCAGGCCCCAAGGTGTATGAAACCCTGAAAAATGTGCTTGTTCCCGTCAAGCCAAAGGATACATCACTTATGGAGATTCTAAGCAAGTTAGAACAGCACTGCAGTCCTGAGCCACTAGAAATAGAACATAGAAATTAGAAATTTACAGCGCAGAAGGAAGTTATTTCGGCCCATCGTGTCCACGCCAGCCGACAAAGAGCCACACGGCCCTCGGTCAGCAATCCTGAATGTTACATACAAACCTATGAACAATGAACAATAGCGGACAGGTAAAGAGCACCCAGCCCAACCAGTCCGCCCCCCACTCCATGTATCACAACATTTTACACTCCACCCCACGCGGAACCATACGATCTCCTGGGAGAGGCAAAAAAACAGATAAAAACCCAAGCCAATTGAGGAAACAAATCTGGGAAAATTCCTCTCCGACCCATCCAGGCGATTGAAACTAGTCCAGGAGATCACTCTGGCCGTATTAGATTCCCTGAAGTACTTACCATCATATCTGCACCAGACAATAAGAGCTTATCCAGTCTAACCCCACTTACCAGCTCTAGGCCGTAACCAACCACCTTTTAAATGCGGTGAGGGTTTCTGTCTCTACCACCTTTCCAGGCAGTGAGTTCCAGACCCTCACAACCCTCTGTGTGAAGAAGCTTCCCCTCAAATTCCCTCTAATCCTTTCACCAACCACCTTAAACCTATGCCCCCTTGTAATTGACCCTTCCACCAAGGGAAATAGGTCCTTGCTATCCACTCTATCCAGGCCCCTCAAAAGTTTATACACCTCAATGAGGTCTCCTCTCAAAAATTGCTGAACATTATCGTTTCGGAATACGAGATCAGTTAACTGATGAAAGTATCAGTGAGTATCATTGTAACATTAAAGACGCTATCTATTCACTGTCATTTCGGTAACTTTCAGGACCAAGCATTGTATGACCACTTTGTTTGTGGGATGAAAAATGAAGCAATCAGAAAAAAATTGCTGACCACTCCTAACTTGATTTTTGATTTAGCTTGTCAGACAGCTATGTCAATGGATATGGCCGACCAATATTCCGAGAATGTCGCACCATTTCCAGTCGTCAGACAACCGAGGTGAATCGCCTGCAGGTTAAAAGTAAAAGGCAGTTGGGCCCCAAGGCCTCAGTAACTGGCCAAGGTAACAATATATTGAAGTCATGCTATCAATGCCTGAGATAACACATTGCTCAAAGTTGTCCATATATGAAGGCAGAGTGTTTCTTCTGCAGGAAAACTGGGCATCTTGCGAAGGCATGCCGACTGAAGAGTAAACCAACTTTCAAGGCTATAAGTAGAAATCCCCAGAGACTACATAGCATGGAAGAAAAGCAACAGGACGAGGAAGTTTTGTAGATACACGTCATCAGGAGCACGAGGGTATCTAACAGCGATTCGCAAAGTATCGTTAACCATGTAGACGTTGCAGGAACCAGGCTACCCACGGAAATCGACACTGGTGCATCAGTGAACATAGTACCGGAATCGCTATATCTCGAAAAATTGCGTGATTTCCCATTGGAGAAATCCATGGTAAAGCTGCGGGGCTACTCAGGAGAGTAAATTCTTGTGGTAGGTCTATCAGCACACTGGTGAAATACAAGGATCAATTTCAGAGCTTGCCTCTCTTAGTGGTGGCAGGAGACAAGCCTGCCTTACTAGGAAGAAATTGGTTGGGATCACTGAAGCTGGACTGGAATGAGATTTTTCGTGTTGAAATGAATTTTGCATCAAAGGATGATGTCCTCAAGAAGTATCCAAAGGTGTTCTGCAAAACAGACAGTCCGATCCAAGGTTTTAAGGCAAGTGTCAGGGTTCAGAATGACACTACACCAGTTTACTGCAAACCACGTCCTGTACCATATGCACTCAAGGAGAGAATTGAGCAAGAACTCAAAAGACGAGAGACTGAGAACATTATCTCTAAGATAGATCTATGTAATTGGGCGACACCCATTGTTGTTGTACCTAAGTCAAATGGTAAAGTAAGGTTGTGTGCGGATTGTGAAGTAACCGTAAAGCGAGTTCGAGAGGGTAATCTACCCAATACATTGCCAAATGTAGATGATTTGTTCATAACGCTGACAGGTGGTCAGATCTTCACAAAGTTTGATCTCACAAATGCCTACTTACAACTTGAACGAGATGAGGAGTCAGAGACATGCTTGACTATAAATACTCATCTAGGCCTATATCAATTTAATAGGCTACCGTTTCGGCTGCTCCCAAAAGTTCGTCACCATCCTCCAACTGCTCCACGATGATATGTAAGCTGCGATCCTTACCAATGGATCCATTACAGACCCAATCCATGTCCGGACCGGGGTCAAACAGGGCTGCATCATCGCCCCAACCCTCTTCTCAATCTTCCTCTTTGCCATGATCCACCTCACACTCAACAAGATCCCCGCTGGAGTGGAACTAAACTACAGAAACAGTGGGAACCTGTTCAACCTTCATCATCTCCAGGCCAGATCCAAGACCACCCCAACCTCTGTCATCGAGCTACAGTACGCGGATGACGCCTGCGTTTGCGCACATACAGAGGCTGAACTCCAGGATATAGTCGACGTATTTACTGAGGTGTTCGAAAGCATGGGCCTTACACTAAACATCCGTAAGACAAAGATCCTCTACCAACCTGTCCCCGCCGCACAGCACTGCCCCCCAGTCATCAAGATCCACGACATGGCCCTGGACAATGTGAAATGTCCCCCTCCAGTGCGCCAGTGCAACCTTCGGCTGCCTGCGGAAAAGAGTGTTCAAAGATCAGGCCCTCAAATCTGCCACCGAGCTCATAATACCCTCCCTCTTGTATGGCTCGAAGACATGGACCATGTACAGTAGACACCTCAACTCGCTGGAGAAATACCACCAACGATGTCTCTGCAAGATCCTGCAAATCCTCTGGGTGGACAGACGCACCAACGTTAGCGTCTTTGACCAGGCCAACATCCCCAGCATCGAAGCACTAACCACACTCAATCAGCTCCGCTGGGCAGGGCACATTGTTTGCATGCCTGACACGAGACTCCCAAAGCAAGCGCTCTACTCAGAACTCCTTCAGAGCAGACAAGCCAAAAATGGGCAGAGGCAACATTTCAGGGATGCCCTCAAAGCTTCCTTGATGAAATGCAACATCCCCACCAACACCTGGGAGTCCCAGGTCAAAGATCACCCTAAATGAAGGAAGTGCATCCGGGAGGGCGCTGAGCACCTCAAGACTCATTGACGAGGGCGCGCAGAAACCAAGCGCAGGCAGCGGAAAGAGCATGTGGCAAACCAGTCCCAGCCATCCTTTTCCTGAACGACTGTCTGTCCCACCTGTGACAGGGACTGTGGTTCTCATATTGGACTGTTCAGTCATCTAAGAACTAATTTTTAGAGTGGAAGCAAGTCTTCCTTGATTCTGAGGGACTGCCTATGATGATGATGATGATTTGGGGTGTCTTCCGCCCCCGCCATATTTCAAGGGGTGATGAACCAGATTCTCATTGTTAAAACCAAACTTGGCACAATCCATAGAACATAAACAATTAAGACAGAAAGCAAATTATGATAGAGGTTGAATAAGAGAAAGAAGTGTGAAATTAAATCAGAAGATAAGAGTGAAGAACCTTCATTATAAATGTTTAAAGTGGTTACCAGCAAGAGTGGTGAAGATATGTGGTCCTCGCACATATTTGGTCAAGATGTTTGATCATGTATAGGTTAGGTTTGTTCACATTGATCATATTTTAACGACAGGAAGGAGTTGAAATTTTGAATGATTCAATTATTTCTGACATCAGATAGTCTTATTACAAGTATAGTAACAAGTCTAAGAGAAAGTCAGAATTTAAGTCTGAGTCCAAGTTAGGCAGACAAACAGTCTCAAGTTGTAGAGAGTTCAAATGTAGATCGAGGGCATCCCTTGGAGGAAAACTTTCCTCAGGCTCAGCCTAGAATGAGTCTAAGTTGGACACCATGTTTGGAAAGTTCTGTTTGAGTGCAAAGGTATCCTCTTCGAAACAGAAAACCAGTGGTAAAGTTTTCTTTGTAAATAAGGCATAATAAGTACATATATTTTGTTATGTATAACCATGCAAGGTATGTATGATGATTGTTTGTTGCCATTATTTCTTCATTAAGGAGGGAGAAATGCAATATAGTTCCACCTTATGGAGTACTGCTCAACATAGTGGACTACTGTGGTAATACAGTCATTGCTATTTACAAGAATAAACAGATAAGGAACCTGACATGTTCCTGAGTTAACAGCCATCTTGGAGTCTGTGTGTTTGTGAGGTCATAAAGAATATATCACACTACCAAGCCAGTCTTGGTTAGGGACATTGAAGTCCCCCACCCAAAGTAGATTCTATGCTCTTGCTGCTCATCGTGCCTTTGCCAAGTGGTATTCAACATCAGCAAAGGGAGGTGGTGGGTGGTAATCAGCAGGAGGTTTCCTTGCCTGTCTTTGAACTGAAGCCATGAAATTCATGGGGTCCATAGAAACATAGAAAATAGGTGCAGGAGTAGGCCATTCGGCCCTTCGAGCCTGCACCACCATTCAATAAGATCATGGCTGATCGTTCACCTCAGTAACCCTTTCCTGCTTTCTCTCCATACCCCTTGATCCCTTTAGCCGTAAGGGCCATATCCAACTACCTCTTGAATATATCTAACGAACTGGCATCAACAACTCTCTCCGGAAGAGAATTCCACAGATTAACAACTCTCCGAGTGAAGAAGTTTCTCCTTATCTCGGTCCTAAATGGCTTACCCCTTATCCTTAGACTGTGACCCCTGATTCTGGACTCCCCCAACATGAGGAACGTTCTTCCTGCATCTAACCTGTCCAGTCCCGTCAGAATTTTATATGTTTCTATGAGATTCCCTCTCATTCTTCTAAACTCCAGTGAATACAGGCCCAGTCGAACCAGTCTCTCCTCATATGTCAGTCCTGCCATCCTGGGAATCAGTCTGGTGAACCTTCACTGCACTCCCTCAAGAGCAAGAATGTCCTTCCTCAGATTAGAAGACCAAAACTGAACACATTATTCTAAATGAGGCCTCACCAAGGCCCTGTACAGCTGCAGCAAGACCTCCCTGCTCCTATATTCAAATCCCCTAGCTATGAAGGCCAACATGCCATTTGCCTTCTTCACCACCTACTGCACCTGCATGCCAACCTTCAATGACTGATGTACCATGACACCCAGGTCTCGTTACACCTCCTCTTTTCCTAATCTGCCGCCATTCAGATAATAATCTGCCTTCGTGTTTTTGCCACCAAAGTGGATAATCTCACATTTATCCACATTATACTGCATCTGCCATGCATTTGCCCACTCACCTAACCTGTCCAAGTCACCCTGCAGCCTCTTAGTATCCTCATCACAGCTCACGCCACCACCCAGCTTAGTGTCATCTGCAACTTGGAGATATTATTCTCAATTCCTTCATCTAAATCAATAATGTATATTGTAAAGAGCTGTGGTCCCAGCACTGAGCCCTGCGGCACCCCACTAGTCACTGCCTGCCATTCTGAAAAGGACCTGTTTATTCCAACTCTCTGCTTCCTGTCTGCCAACCAGTTCTCTATCCACGTCAATACATTACCCCCAATGCCATGTGCTTTAATTTTGCACATCAATCTCTTGTGTGGGACCTTGTCAAAAGCCTTTTGAAAGTCCAAATACACCACATCCACCGGTTCTCCCTTGTCCACTCTACTAGTTACATCCTCAAAAAATTCTAGAAGTTTTGTCAAGCATGATTTCCCTTTCATAAATCCATGCTGACTTGGAATGATCCTGTCACTGCTTCCACATGCGCTACTATTTCATCTTTAATAATTGATTCCAACATTTTCCCCACTACTGACGTCAGGCTAACCGGACTATAATTACCCGTTTTCTCTCTCCCTCCTTTTGTAAAAAGTGATATTACATTAGCTACCCTCCAGTCCATAGGAACTGATCCAGAATCGATAGACTGTTGGAAAATGATCATCAATGCATCCACTATTTCTAGGGCCACTTCCTTAAGTGCTCTGGGATACAGACTATCAGGCCCTGGGGATTTATCGGCCTTCAATCCCATCAATTTCCCTAACAATTTCCTGACTAATAAGGATTTCCTTCAGTTCCTCCTTCTCACTCGGCCCTCGGTCGCCTGGTATTTCCAGAAGGTTATTTGTGTCTTCCTTCTGTGAAGACAGAACCAAAGTATTTGTTCAATTGGTCTGCCATTTCTTTGTTCCCCATTATAAATTCAGCTGATTCTGACTGCAAGGGACCTACGTTTGTCTTCACTAATCTTTTTCTCTTCACATATCTACAAAAGCTTTTGCAGTCAGTTTTTAAAGTTCCCAGCAAGCTTTCTCTCACACTCTATTTTCCCCCTCCTAATTAAACCCTTTGTCCTCCTCCTAAATTTCTCCCAGTCTTCAGGTTTGCTGCTTTTTCTGGCCAATTTATATGCCTCTTCCTTGGATTTAACACTATCCCTAATTTCCCTAAGGTTGCACACCAAGGTTGAGCCACCTTCCCAGTTTTATTTTTACTCCAGACAGGGATGTACAATTGTTGAAGTTCACCCATGTGCTCTTTAAATGTTTGCCATTGCCTATCCACCGTCAACCCTTTATCATTCGCCAGTCTATTCTAGCCAATTCACGTCTCATACCAGAGTCAATCTTGAGGGCTCCCAGGGCCACTGCCCTGCCCCATCCTCTCACTGTTTATCATTCTGCTGCCACCTCTGATTGGTCTGTCCTGCCAGTGAAACAGGAATGGTGATGTAGGAGTCTGGGAGGTTGGCCGAGGCATACGAAAGCATGGGCCTTACGCTAAACATCTGTAAGACATAGATCCTCCACCAATCTGACCCCGCCACACAGCACTGCCCACCCAGTCATCAAAATCCACAGCGCAGCCTTGGACAACCTGGTCCATTTTCCATACCTCGGGAGCCTATCAGCAAGGGCAGACATCGATGACGAGGTCCAACACCGCCTCCAGTGTGCCAGCGCAGCCTTTGGTTGCCTGGGGAAGAGAGTGTTTGAAGACCAGCACCTCAAATCTGGCACCAAGCTTATGGTCTACAGGGCAGTAGTGATACTCGCTCTCCTATATGGCTTAAAAACGTGGAGCATATACAGCAGACATCTCAAAGCGCTGGAGAAGTATCACCAATGGTGCCTCCACATGATCCTGCAAATCCTTTGGGAGGATAGACTCACCAACGTCAATGTTCTCGCTCAGGCCAACATCCCCAGCACTGACCACGCTCGACCAGGTCCGTTGGGTGGGCCACATCGTCCGCATGCCCGACACGAAACTCCTTAAGCAAGCACTCTACTCGGAACTCCTACATGGCAAGCGAGCCCCAGGTTGGCAGAGGCAACGTTTCAAGGACACCCTCAAAACCTCCTTGATAAAGTGCAACATCCCCACCGACACCTGAGAATCCCTGGCCTAAGACCGCCCAAAATGGAGGAAGAGCATCCAGGAGGATGCTGAGCACCTTGAATCTCGTTGCCGAGAGCATGCAGAAATCTAATGCAGACAGCGGAAGGAGCATGCGGCAAACCAGACTCCCCACCCACCCTTTCCTTCAACCACTGTCTGCCCCACCTGTGACAGAGACTGTAATTCTTGCATTGGACTGTACAGCCACCTGAGAACTCACTTTTAGAGTGGAAGCAAGTCTTCCTCGATTTCGTGGGACTGCCTATGATGATGATGATAGGTATGATTCTATGAGTATGACTGTCAGGTTGTTGCCTGACTAATCTGTGGGACAGCTCCCTCAATTTTGGCACAGATGTCAGTGAGGAGGACCTTGCAGGGATGACTGGGCTGGATGCATCTTTGCTGTGTCCGAATCAGATGCCTATGTTTTAGCCGAGTGGTCCATCCGTTTTTATTCTTATTGTAATGCTTTGTTGAGTTTTGATATAAGTGTGTAGTATGCCATTTCACATTGCAATTAAGAGTCGATCACATTGATGTGGCTCTGGGTAAGGCTGGCAGGTTTTCTTTCCTAAAGGGCATTAGTGACCCAGTTGGATTTTTAACGACAATCTGATAACTTCATGTTCAGCATGGTCACAGAACCAGTTGGGTCAGTTTACGCGATTTTAATATTTTAAACCTGCCCCTCCTCCCACCCTTTCCTGTCCATCAGAGGATGGGGAGAGCGTTAATATTGAGGCTAAAATGATTAATGAGTATGCGGATAAGGCAGTGACTGGCAGGTTTCATAACTCGAGACCGAGCAAATGGACCACGATAAACCTTTCCTGTTATGTAGATTCACCAGATTTAATACTACGAAAAACAAAATAAAAGTTTACCTTTTCATATTGTCGTCTATATTTGAAGACCTCCTTCTGGAAAAGATCCACTGACTCCAGCAGGTCAGCCTTAAATTTGGGTTGGACTTGCACCAACTCATCCTGCACATTTCTCTGTTAAGACAAATAATTACACCACAGGATCAAACAAGTTATACTGCTAGGTCTTGCAATGTCTTAGTGTTGGCAAATAATTTGACCTGGCTAGTCAAAAATAAACAATCAGAATTGTAAAGGCTAGTGAAACAGAGTGAACATTTTTGCTATGAAAACTGAAAGAAACTATTAGTAGTACAGCTTAAAATCTACAAAAAATAGTTGATCAAATCCAGTAATAAATTTTGGTGGAATTCGAGAGGTAATTATACAAGAATGCGGAATGTATCAAATATATATTTATTATAGTTATGGTACATAAAGTGTAAGTGACAATTTTAGTAACATATATAAATATATATATCTAATATAAATACATATATATATATATATTTGGTTTGAGCCATGGTGAAACTTTAGTATATTAAATTCATTAATATTGTAACTCAAAGCTTAAAACACCACGAATACTGCTCCTCAATGACTCAGCTTTTTCTATTGTTTCATGGGATGTGGGCATTGATTTCAAGGCCAGCATTTATTACCCATCCCTAATTGCCCTTGAAAAGGTGGTGGTTAGCCGCTGCAGTCCATATGGTGAAGGTACTCCATAGCGCTGTTAGGTAGAGAGTTCCAGGATTTTGACCAAGCGACAATGAAGGAATGGCGATATATTTCCGAGTCAGGTTGGTATGTGAATTGCAGGGGACCTTGGAGGTGATGATGTTCCCATGTGCCTGCTGCCCTTGAATTCTAGGTGGTAGAGGTCACGGGTTTGGGAGGTGCTGCCTATTGTGTATGGAGAAAGAGTCAGACTGAACACTGTGAGCTCAAAGTAAAGTGTGACCGTAGTCTTTTATTGCAGAGTGCCTCTCCAACCTGTGAAGCCTCCTTAAATACCTGTGCTCCCAAGGGATTATGGGATCCCTTGGGACTCCAGGGGATGAGCCCTCTGGTGGCTGTACAGAGTAAATACAAGTTCACATATATAACAACATTCCCCCCCAAAGTCAATAGTGTAACTATTTACAATGTGAGTCAATCTGGGGCCCTTCTTGCCCTGGTTGATCATCTCGATGTAAAAGCTGGTGTTGTTGAATCATTTGTTGGGCCCTCGCTGGGCTGCTGTGCAGCTGGCCTTGCAGGGCTGCCTGGTGTGTTGGGCCCTGCAGGGCTGCTGTGGGTGATGGGTTCTGCTTCGTGGTCAACCGTGGTGCCGGTTGCCACTGGTGTGTATGCTGGAGGATCAAAAAGGTAGGGTCCAAGGTGGGTTGCTCAGGATAGTCCGTGAATCTGAGTTTGATTTGGTCCAAGTGTTTCCGGTGAATGAGTCTATTTGAAAATTTGACCCGGAACACCCTGCTTCCGACTTTGGACACAACTGTGCCTGGAAGCCACTTGGGACCTTGTCCATAATTTAAAACAAATACAGGATCATTGATTTCAATCTCGCGTGACACATTTGCGCTATCATGGTATGCACTTTGTTGAAGCTGCTACTCTCTACCTGTTCATGTAGATCAGGGTGAATTAACGAGAGCCTTGTCTTGAGTGCCCTTTTCATGAGCAGTTCAGCAGGTGGGATCCCAGTGAGTGAGTGGGGTCTCGTGCGGTAGCAAAGCAGGACTCGGGGTAGGCAAGTCTGCAGTGAGCCTTCAGTTACCCTCTTCAAGCCTTGCTTGATGGTTTGCACTGCTCTCTCTGCCTGACCATTGGACGCTGGTTTAAACGGGGCAGATGTGATATGTTTGATCCTGTTACGGGTCATGAATTCTTTGAACTCAGCACTGGTAAAACATGGCCCGTTGTCACTCACCAGGACATCAGGTAAGCCGTGTGTGGCAAACATGGCCCGCAGGCTTTCAGTAGTGGCAGCGGACGTGCTAGCCGACATTATCTCACATTCAATTAACTTGGAGTATGCGTCGACAACCACAAGGAACATTTTACCCAAGAACGGGCCTGCATAGTCGACATGTACCCCAGACCACGGTTTGGAGTGCCAAGACCATAAACTTAGCGGCGTCTCCCTGGGTACATTCCTTAACTGCGAGCATGTATTACATCTGTGAACGCAGGACTCTAAGTCCGCATCGATCCTGGATGTGGGATCTGGCTATCGCTTTCAGCATTACGATGCCTGGTTGGGTACTGTGAAGGTCATTGATGAAGGTGTCTCTGCCCTTCTTGGGGACCACTACTCGATTGCCCCACAGAAGGCAGTCTGCCTGTATAGACATTGCATCTTTGCGCCGCTGGAATGGCTTTATCTCTTCCTGCATTTCCACTGGGACACTGGACTGCTCCTGTGAAGCACACAGCTTTTAACTAGAGATAATAAGGGGTCCTGGCTTGTCCAGGTTTTGATCTGCCAGGAAGTGACGGGTGATTGCTCACTCTCAAATGCTTCCATAACCTAGATCTGCGGGCTGCGCCATTTCCACCCCCGTGGTGGGCAATGGCAGCCTACTGAGAGCATCGGTGCAGTTTTCTGTGCGTGGCCTGTAGCGGATGGCATAGTTGTATGTGGACAACGTGAGCACCCATCTCTGGATGCGGGCCAACGCGTTGGTATTCGTCCTTTTACTCTTGGAAAACAGGGATATAAGTGGTATATGGTCAGTTTCCAATTCGAATTTTAGCCCAAACAGGTATTGATGCATTTTCTTTACCCCACAGACACACGCTAATGCTTCTTTTTCAATCATGCTGTAAGCTCTCTCAGCCTTAGACAGACTTCTGGATGCATAAGCAACAGTTTGCAATTTCCCGAAATTGTTAGCTTGTTGCAATACACACCTGACGCCATATGATGATGCATCACTAGTACCAAATGCTTACATGGATCATACAACACAAGCAATTTGTTTGAGCATAACAATTTTCTCGCTTTTACAAAGCCATTTTCTTGGCTTTTGCCCCAAACCCATTCACCCCCTTTTCGTAGTAAGACATGTAATGGTCCTAGCAATGTGCTGAGACCCGGTAAGAAGTTACCAAAGAAGTTCAAGAGTCTCAGAAATGACCGCAGCTCCATCACGTTCTGTGGTCTTGGTGCATTCTCGATTGCCTCCGTCTTCGCGTTGGTAGGCCTGATGCTGTCCGCCGCAATCCTCCTTCCCAAGTGCGCCACGAAAACGCACTTTGAGCGTTTTAACCTGAGCCCCACACGGTTGAGTCAACTCAGAACCTCCTCCAGGTTTTGCAGGTGCTCGACTGTGTTCCGACCTGTGACCAAGATGTCGTCCTGGAAGACCACGGTGTGCGGGACCGACTTCAGTAAATTTTCCATGTTTCTCTGGAATATCGCTGCCGCTGATCGGATTCCAAATGGGCATCAGTTATAAACAAAAAGACCTTTGTGCGTGTTGATGCAGGTGAGGGCCTTCGATGATTCCTCCAGTTCTTGTGCCATGTAGTCTGAAGTCAGATCCAGCTTCGTGAATGTCTTTCCTCCCGCCAGCGTTGTAAAGAGGTCGTCGGGCTTTGGTAGTGGGTATTGGTCCTACAGGGAGAAACGATTGTTAGTTACATTGTAATCGCCACAGATTCTGACGGTGCTGTCTTCCTTGAGGACTACGACAATAGGACTGGCCCACTCGTTGAACTCAATCGGTAAAATGATGCCCTCTCGTTGCAGCCGGTCTAGCTCGATCTCTATCCTTTCTCTCATCATGTACGGTACTGCTCTCGCCTTGTGATAGATGGGTCACACCCCCAGAATTAGATGGATCTGCACTTTTGCTCCTTGGAATTTCCCAATGCCTGGTTCGAACAGCGAAGGAAATTTGTTTAAGACCTGGGCACACAAAGTGTCGTCAGCGGGCGATAGCCCTTGGAAGTCGTCCCAGTTCCAGCATATCTTTCCCAGCCAGCTCCTGCCGAGCAGCGTGGGACTATCGCCCGGTACCACCCAGAGTGGTAGCTTCTGCACCATTCCATCGTAGAAGACCTTTAGGTAGCACTGCCGATTACAGGAATCAGTTCTTTTGTGTATGTTCTTAGTTTCGTGCGAACTGGAATTAAGACTGGCCTTGAGGCCTTGTTGCACCACAACCTTTCGAAAGTCTTTTTGCCCATGATGGACTGGCTCCATTGACACCGGGAGTTCATTTCGTTCAACATTCAGCATTATCGGGGGACAATTCATGGTGAATGTGTGCACCTCATCTATCTGTGGCTCTGGTTCGTCGTGATCCTCCGTGGATCTGTCCTCCTCTGCAACATGGTGGTTTTCAGGTTTAACAGGCTTAGCAGCTAACCTGCACACTCGTTGGAGTTGTCCCATTGTTCCACAGTCCTTGCAAATGTACACTTTGAATCGGCATGAATGGAAACGATGATCACCCCCGCAGTGCCAACACGTTGTTAATGGCCTTGCATTCATCACCCCTGATGGTGGACTCTGAGTCAACTGCGGACGTGCAGCTGCAAGTATGTGTGACCTGCCCTGTACATTATGATTCGAAAGCAACATCACTTTGTTCACAGTACTTGTAGCAGCACTTGTGTGCTGAGAGATTTGCTGCGTATTGTCACTGGTGGCAATGAACACCTGGGCTATCGCTATGGCCTTACTCAAGGTTGGGGTCTCTACAGTCAAATGTTTGTGAAGTATGGTTTCGTGGCCAATGCCAAGTACGAAAAAGTCTCTGAGCATGTGCTCCAAATGTCCTTCAAATTCGCAATGTCCTGCAAGGCGTCTTAGCTCGGCGACATACCTCGTCACTTCCTGGCCTTCAGATCTTTTGTCGGTGTAGAACCGGTTCCTCGCCATCAGAACGCTTTCCTTTGGGTTCAAATGCTCTTGGACCAGTGTGCACAAATCATCATACAATTTCTCCGTGGGTTTCACTGGAGTGAGCAGATTCTTCATGAAGCCATACGTTGGTGCCCCACAGACGGTGAAGATGATCGCCCTTCGTTTGGCAGCGCTCTCTTCCCCACCTAGCTCGTTGGCCACGAAGTAATGGTCGAGTTGCTCTACAAAAGTTTCCCAATCATCTCCCTCCAAAAATTTCTCCAGGATGCCCACTGTTCTCTGCATCTTTGGATTCACTATCTGCATCTCATCGTCAGTCATTGTGTGTGGAGAAAGAGTCAGACTGACCACTGTGAGCTCAAAGTAAAGTGTGACCTTAGTCTTTTATTGCAGGTCTCCAGAGTGCCTCTCCAACTTGTGAAGCCTCCTTAAATACCCGTGCTCCCAAGGGATTATGGGATCCCTTGGGACTCCAGGGGAAGAGCCTCTGGTGGCTGTACAGAGTAAATACAAGTCCACATATATAACACTGCCAAAGAAGCCTTGGCAAGTTGCTGCAGTGCATCATATGGATAGTACACACTGCATCCATGGTGCGCCGGTGATGGAGGGAGTGAATGTTGAAGGTAGTAGATGGGGTGCCAATTAAGCGGGCTGCTTTCATCCAAGTGGAGAGTATTCCATTACACTCCTGATTTGTGACTGGAGAGTCAGGAGATGAGTCACTCACCGCAGAATGCCCAGCCTCCGTCCTGATCTTGCAGCCACAGTATTTATGTGGCTGGTCCAATTAAGCTTCTGGTCAATGGTGACACCCAGGATGATGACGGTGGGGTATTCGACGATAATGCCCTTGAATTTCAAGTGTCGGTGGTTAGAATTTCTCATGTTGAAGGTGGTCATTGCCTGGCAATTGTGTAGCACGAATGTTACTTGCCATTTGTCAGACCAAGCCTGAATATTATTCAGGTCTTGCTGCATGTAGGCTTAGACTGCTTCATTATCTGAGGAGTTGCAAATGGAACTGAACACTGTGCAATCATCAATGAACATTTCCACTTCTGATCATATGATGAGGGAAGGTCATTCATGAAGCAGCTGAAGATGATTGGGCCTGGGGCATTGCACTGAGGAACTCCTGCAGCAATCATAGAATCATCGAAATTTATGCCACAGAAGGAGACCATTCAGCACATTGTGTCTGTGCCGGCTGAAAAAGAGCTAACTAGCCTAATCCCACTTTCCATAGCCTTGTAGGTTACGGAGCTTCAAGTACATATCCAAGTACTTTTTAAGTGTGATGAGGATTTCTGCCTCTACAACTCTTTCAGACAGTGAGTTCCAGAACACTGCTGTCCTCTGGGTGAAAAAACTTCTTTTCAACTTCCTCCTAATTCTTCTTCCAATTATTTTAAATCTATGCCCCCTGTTATTAACTTCTATGCTAAGGTAAATAGGTCATTTCTATCCACTCTATCTAGGTCCCTCATAATTTTATATAGCTCAATTAAGTCTCCCCTTAGCCTCCTCTGCTCCAAAGAAAACAACCCCAGCCTATCCAGTCTTTCTTTAGAGCTAAAATTCTCCAGGCCTGGCAACATCCTTGCAAATCTCCTCTGTATCCCCTCCAGTGCAAGCATAACCTCCCTGCTCTTATATTCTTTGCCTCAGCAAACAAAGGAAATTATCCTGTCAGCCTTTTAAACCACGTTATCTACCTGTCCTGCTATCTTCTGGGATCTGTGGACACGTACTCTTCACGATTCTCTGTTCCTCTACATTTTGCAGCATCCTACCATTTATTGTGTATTTCCTTGCCTTGTTAGCCATCCCTAAATGCATTACTACACACCTCCCGATTTAATTCTATTTGCCACTTACCTGTCCACCTCAGCAGTCCATTGATATCATCCTGCACTCTACAGCTTTCTTCCTCACTATCAACCACACGGCGAATTTTTGTATCATCTGCAAACTTCTTAATCATGTCCTCTACATTGAAGTCTAAATCATTAAAAAATACCGCAAAAAGCAAGGGACCTAGTACTAAGGCCTGTGAAACCCCACTGCAAACAGCTTTCCAATCAAAAAAAAAACTGTTCACCATTACCCTTTGCTTCCTGCCACTGAGACAATTTTGGATCCAATTTGCCATTTTCCCTTAGATCCCATGGGTTTTTACTTTTAAGAACATAAGAACATAAAAAATAGGAACAGGAGTTGGCCATACGACCCCTCGAGCCTGCTCCGCCATTCACTAAGATCATGGCTGATCCGATCATGGACTCAACTCCACTTCCCTGCCCGCTTCCCATAACCCCTATCCCTTTATCATTTAAGAAACTGTCTCTTTCTCTCTTAAATTTATTCAATGTCCCAGCTTCCACAGCTCTCTGAGGCAGTGAATTCCATAGATTTACAACCCTCTGAAAGAAGAAATTTTTCCTCATCTCAGTTTAAATGGGCCCCTTATTCTAAGATTATGCCCTCTAGTTCTAGTCTCCTCTATCAGTGGAAACATCCTCTCCGCAGCCACCTTGTCAAGCCCCCTCAAAATCTTATACGTTTCGATAAGATCACCGCTCATTCTTCTGAATTCTAATGAGTAGAGGCCCAACCTACTCAACCTTTCTTCATAAGTCAACCCCCTCATCTCCGGAATCAACCTAGTGAACCTTCTCTGAACTGCCTCCAAAGCAGTATATCCTTTCATAAATATGGAAACCAAAACTGCACGCAGTATTCCAGGTGTGGCCTCACCAATACCCTGTATAGCTGTAGCAAAACTTCCCTGCTTTTATACTCCATCCCCTTTGTAATAAAGGCCAAGATTCCATCGGCTTTCCTGATCACTTGCTGTACCTGCATACTAACCTTTTGTGTTTCATGCACCAGGACCCTCAAGTCCTGCTGTACTGCAGCACTTTGCTATCTCTCTCCATTTAAATAATAACTTGCTCTTTGATTTTTTTTCTGCCAAAGTGCATGTCCTCTCACGTTCCAACATTATACTCCATCTGCCAAATTTTTGCCCACTCACTTAGCCTGTCTATGTCCTTTTGCAGATTTTTTGTGTCCTCCTCACACATTGCTTTTCCTCCCATTTTCTGGCAGTCTGCCATGTGGGACCTTGTCAAAAGCCTTGCTAAAATTCATGTGGACTACATCAAACACGCTACTCTCATCGACCCTCCTTGTTACCTCCTCAAAAATTCAATCAAGTTAGTCAGATACAACCTTCCCTTAACATCATCGGCGGACCCTCGTATCGAGGATGAATTGCTTCCGTGCCAGAAAGGGATGAGTTCACACGTGTTTCAATGAAGGACCGACATGTTGAAGGGTGGAAGATGCCTGCGTATGGATTGTTTTAACGTGTGGTGGCCGTTGCATACCAGCCACCACATGGACTTGACAGAGTTACGTCTTTTTCCAGTGGCAAGGATTAACCAAGACAACTGGAGACCTTCCCTTAACAAATCTATGCTGATTGTCTTTGATTAATCTGTGTCTTTCCAAATGATGCTTAATACTGCCCCTCAGAACTTTTTCAATTAATTTTCCCACCACTGAGGTTAGGCTGACTGGCCTGTAATTACTCAGTCTATCCCCTTCTCACTTTTTAAACAACACTACAACATTAGCGATCCTCCAGCACCATGCCTGCAGCCGAAGAGGATTAGAAAATGATGGTCAGAGCGTCCGCTATTTCCTCTCTTGCTTCTCTGGACAGTCTGGGATATATTTCATACTGGCCAGCCGATTTATCTCCTTTCAAATATGCTAAATCCCTTAATATTTCCTCTCTCATTATGTTTATCTCATCTAATATTTCACACTCCTACTCCTTAACTATAATGTCTGCGTCGTCACTCTCTTTTGTGAAGAAGACACAAAGTATTGATTAAGAACCATACCCACATCTTCCACCTCCACAAACGGATTACCTTTTTGGTCTCTAATAGGCCCTACTCTTTCTTTAGTTATCCTTTTGCTCTTTATGTATTTATAAAACATCTTTGGGTTTTCCTTGATTTTGCTTGCCAATATTTTTTCATGCCCTCTCTTTGTTTTCCTAATTTCCTTTTTAATTTCACCCTGCACTTTCTATGGGCTCAATTTTCCACATTGCTGATTTTTGGTGCAGTTGTAGAGTTACGGCAAATTTTTTTAGTGGCTGACTGCACCAAAAAAAAAAGTTGCTAGTTTCGCTGGAATAAACTTTCATTTTGGAGCAGTGCACATAGACCTTAAGCTCCTTGGGTGGAGCTTAAGGTCTGCGCCAAGGTAACGAGGGACACACTGAAGGGGAGACTGGAAAGTCAAACAAGCACAAGACATAAGCAATTGTGGAACCCAGGTGCCGCTCCTATCCCAGGCCGAAAGGCCCCCTGCCCCCGGTGCCGTTCCATTACCGCAAGAATAAACAGACACAACTGCAATTTGTTGTTTCAACTGAGCTCTATGTATAATTTGAAGTAACTGCTTTCCATCATCCTTGACTGCCTCTGGGCAGCTCATTGTATAAATAACAACAGAAACTTGCACAAGCACCTTTCTGTAGCAAACCTCTTCACACTTCTATCCCAGGCCGAAAGCCCCCCCGTGCCAGTGCCGTGCCTATCCCGGGCCGAAAGGCCCTCCCCCCATCCCCGCCACTCCTATCCCGGGCCGAAAGGCCCCCCGCCCTCAGCACCGCTCCTATCCCGGGCTGAATGCCCCCCCGCCACCGCCGCTCCTATCCCGGGTCGAATGGCCCCCCCTCACCCCGGTGCCACTCCTACCCCGGGCCGAAAGGCCCTCCCCCACCCTGCCGCTGCTATCCTGTGCCGTGGAACTCAATCTTCTGCGCAGATTTTCTTAAGTTAGGTAAGGTTTTTCAGAACGATACACTGCACCGTTTTTGAAAACATCATAGTTGGCCAAACTCGCTTAAATGGTCAGAAATAGCGTGGCTGGCACTCGGCTCCTCCAGTGAGGTCAAAACATCGGGAACTAAAAAAAATCAGCCATAACTAGTTTATGATGGCACTGAATGTTCGGTGAAACGTGGAGATTTTAGTTTGCTCCAAAAAATACAGCGGATGCAAATTAAACGGCGCAGAATGGTGGGGAAAATTGAGCCCATTTATACTTCTCTAGGCTTATTGCAGTAGTTAGCTCTTGGTATCTGATATAAGCTTCCCTTTTTGGCCTTATCTTACCCCTTAACATCCAGGGAGCTCTCGATTTGTGAGTCCCACTATTTTTCTTATTGGAACATATCCTAAATGCATTTTAAATATTCTGCATCCTCTATAACTTTTACACTGAAATCTCCCACTATTACTTCCCTCATTTTTTTGCACTTCTCAAAAATATGCGAAAATATTTGCTCTTCTATCTCCCTCTGAATATTTGGAGGGCTATAATGTGATATATTTACGACATCACAAACACGCACAGACACATGATGGCTCTACAGGAACTTGTCATGTGATCTTGTCATATGATCCTTTTATGATATACAGCAGTAGTTGCATTGCCACAGTAGTCCACCAGATGGAGCAGCAGTTCACTCGGGGGTGCTCAATATTATATACAGTGCACTCCCAGAAGTGCGATTGCCCCTTTTTTGATCTTCAGGTCAACCCATATGGCCTCATTTGATATATCATCCATCCTCACAGATGTGTTTGTTTCTTTAACCAATATTGCGATCCCTTCCTTTTTGATCTCCCTCTCAATGTACTGGGGCTGAAATGATTGGCCTCCAAAAACCACAACCATTTTCCTTTGTGCCAGATATGACTCCAGCCAGTGGAGATATTCCCTCTGATTTCCATTGACTTCAATTTTACTAGGGCTCCTTGATGCCACACTTGGTCAAATGCTGAAGTGACTGCCTTGATGTTAAAGGCAGTCACTCTTACCTCACCTCTGGAATTCAGCTCTTTTGTTCATAGAAACATAGAAACATAAAAATTTACAGGGCAGAAGGAGGCCATTTCGGCCCATCGTGTCCACGCAGGTCGTTAAAGAGCCGCAAGGCCCTTGGTCAGCAGCCCTAAAGGATACATATAAACCTATGAACAATGACGGAAAGGCAAAGAGCACCCAGCCCAACCAGTCCGCCTCACACAACTGTGACACCCCTTATACTGAAACATTCTACACTCCATCCCAACCGGAGCCATGTGATCCCCTGAGAGAGGCAAAAACCAGATAAAAACCCAGCCAATTTAGGGAGAAAAAAATTGGGAAAATTCCTCTCCGACCCATCCAGGCGATCAAAAGTAGTCCAGGAGATCACCCTGGCCATATTCGATTCCACCAATGGAAATAGGCCCTGACTATCTACTATGTCCAGACCCCTCAATATTTTGTACACCTCAATTAGGTCTCCTCTCAACCTCCTCTGTTCCAATGGCAGCAAACCCAGCCTACCCAATCTGTCCTCATAACTAAGATTCTCCATTCCAGGCAGCAGCCTAGTAAATCTCTTCTGCATCCTCTCTAGTGCAATCACGTCCTTCCTATAATACGGCGACCAGAACTGCACGCAGTACTCCAGCTGTGGCCTAACCAAAGTATTATACCATTTAAGCATAACCTCCCTGCTCTTATATTCTATGCCTCAGCCAATAAAGGCAAGCATTCCATATGTCTTCTTAACTGCCTTATCCACCTGGCCTGCGACTTTCAGGGATCTGTGGACAAGCACTCCAAGGTCCCTTTGTTCATCTAAACTATTAAGTGGCCTATCACTTAATGTGTATACCCTTTCCTTATTAGCCCTCCCAAAGTGCATCACATCACACTTCCCTGAATTAAATTCCATTTGCCACTGCTCTGCCCACCTGACCAGTAGATTGATATCCTCCTGCAGTCTATGACTTTCCTCTTCATTATCAACCACACAGCCAATTTTAGTGTGGTCTTCAAACTTCTTAATCATACTCCCTATATTCAAATCTAAATCATTGATATATACCACAAAAAGCAAGGGGCCCAGTACTGAGCCCTGTGGAAACATCCTTCCAGTCACAAAAACATTCATCAATCATTACTCTTTGCTTCCTACCTCCAAGCCAATTTTGGATCCAACTTACCACTTTGCCCTGTATCCCATGGGCTTTAACCTTCATGACCAGTCTACCATGTGGGACCTTATCAAAAGCCTTGCTAAAGTCCATATATACTACAGCATACGCACTACCCTCATCGACCCTCTTGGTTACCTCCTCAAAAAATTCAGTCAAGTTAGTCAAACACGATCTTCCCTTAACAAATCTGTGCTGACTGTCCCTAATTAATCCTTGCCTTTCCAAATGTAGATTTATCCTGTCTTTCAGAATTTTTTCCAATAATTTTCCCACCACTGAGGTTAGGCTGACAGACCTGTAATTACTTGGCCTATCCCTTTCTCCCTTCTTAAACAAGGGTACTACATTAGCAGTCCTCCGGCACCATGCCCAAATCCAAAGAGGACTGAAAAATGATGGACAAGGCCTCTGCTATTTCCTCTTTTACATTTGGATCCAGACCACATTACAATCTTGGTCTTTTACATTTAGATCCAGACCTCATTACGACCTTGGTCTTTTACATTTGGATCCAGACCTCATTACAACCTTGGTCTTTTACATTTGGATCCAGACCTCATTACAACCTTGGAACCCAAACTGAGCATTGGTGAGCAGGTTATTGATGAATAAGTGCCGCTTGATAGCACAGTTGATGACACCTTCCATCACTTTGCTGATGATTGAGAGTAGATTGATGGACTGGTAGCTGGCCAGAGTGGAGTTGTCCTGCTTTTTGTGGACAGGATATATGTGGACAATTTTCACTGTCAGGTAGAGGTCAGTGTTGTACCAGAATGGAACAGTTTGGCTAGAGGCAAGTTTTGGAACACAAGATTTCAGCACTACAGCCAGGACATTGTTTGCGCCCCTGGCCATTGATGTGTCCAGAATTTTCTTGATATCACTTATAAATATAGCAAATAACTGAGCCATACATTTCATAAAGCTATAAGTTCCATTCCCAGACTGTATTGAGTTAGCTCATCTCAGTCAGGGTGGCAGTAGTGTTATTAAAATCGGTTTCAATTACCCTAGGCTAGGGAGGGGAATGTAAGCCAGTTTTTCATTTCTAATTACAATCTGGTAACTTCTGCTGGAATGTTGGCTGTCCCCGCCATGATCATAATTTATTGTTTATGCTCGCACATGAAGAATGCATGACGATTACTCATCCAAATCGTTGTAAAATTAACTAGTAATTTGTTCTCAATATCAAATCATTACAAACGTTTATGTATTAGATGCTCAAGGCTCTAAATTAAGTGACACCCATGGCTCAGTGGGTAATACTCTCATCTCTGAGTCAGAAGTGATTTCAAGTCCCACTCCAGAGACTTGAGGACAAGAATTTAGGCTGACATCCAGTGCTGTGTTGGAGGTGCTGTTTATCAGATGAGATATTAAACCTCTGCTCTCTCAGGTGGATGTAAAAAATCCCATGGCACTATTTTGAAGAAGAGCAGGGGAGATGCGTCCAGTGTCCTGACCAATATTTATCCCTCAATCAACATAACAAAAAACGATTATCTGGTCATTATCATATTGTTGTTTGTAGGAACTGTGCGCAAATTGTCTGCCACATTTCCTACATTACCGCTCTTCTGTATGGCTCAGAGACATGAACCATATACAATAGACACCTCAAATCGCTGGAGAAATACCACCAACGATGTCTTCGCAAGATCCTGCAAATCCCCATGGAGGACAGACACACCAATGTCAGTGTTCTCGATCAGGCCAACATTCCCAGCATCGAAGCACTGACCACACTCGACCAACTCCGTTGGGCGAGCCACATCGTCTGCATGCCCAACACAAGTTTCCCAAAGCAAGTGTTCTGCTCGGAACTCCTACATGGCAAACGATACCCTGGTGGGCAGAGTAAACGTTTCAAGGACACCCTCAAAGCCTCCATGATAAAGTGCAACATCCCCACCGACACTTGGGAATCCCTGGCCAAAGACCTGGCCAAAGTGGAGGAAGTGCATCCGGGAGAGCGCTGAGCACCTCGAGTCTCATCACCGAGAGCATGCAGAAAACAAATGCAGGCAGCGGAACGAGCGTGCGGCAAACCAGGCTCCCCACCCACCCTTTCCTTCAACGACTGTCTGTCCCACCTGTGACAGAGACTGTAATTCCGTATTGGACTGTACAGTCACCTGAGAACTCACTTTTAGAGTGGAAACAAGTCTTCCTCGATTTCAAGGGACTGCCTGTGATGATGATGGCTGTTTGTGGGAGCTGTGCTCAAATCGTCTGCCACATTTCCTACATTACAACAGTGACTACACTTCAAAAGTACTTCATTGACTGTAAAGTATTTTCCTGAGGTTGTGAAAGGCGCTATATAAATGCAAGGCTTTTGTTTTTCTCTTCTAAAGCAGTGGTCTAATTTTCTATCGTGGGCTTGACCCATCATCTTGTCACTTGAGCCTGGATTTTGCTGGCACTCAGAGGGGAGGTTTGGAGGCGGGTCCGTTGTCAAAATCTAAAATATTGACAGCGGGGTGATATCCCGCTGTGAACCCATCTCCATGTCAGTTTCCCAAGTGTCTGCGCTTTACAGACCCGACACTAAGCGGCATGGGAGCCAATTGAGATAGGTAAGAAGGTGTTTAAAGGCACTTAAACAGTATTTTAGCATCTACCTCCCATTTTTCCAGCTTTTTCACCAGGTTCTCACTGCTTGGGGATCACATCAGGTAAGTTGGTTGGGTTTTCAATGTCTCTCCATTCTTCCGAAAAGGTAACAGCTGCAAAAGTGGTATAAAAGTGACCATTTCACAGCTGTTCACTTTCCAATCTTAGAAGCTGGAGGTTTCAGGATTTGGAATACACTTTTGAGCTTTAGGAAGGTTGGAAGTGCTTGGAGTAAATGCTCTATCCATTGTCACCTCCTTGGAGCAACCTCTCTCACCATTGACAGATCACTTCTGTCATCTCAACTTCAGCTGCCATCTATTCCAGCAGCATCGATGCTCTTGAAAAAAAACTCACCTTGGTCTTCAGTAGCCCACCACGAACAGCCCCTACACCAACATCACCAGGCACACCAGCATCACTAGGCACACTGGCAGCACCAACAACACCAACTTTCTTCGCAATCACCTGATGCTGCACAGGACACAGGGCATCAGCAACTGACCACATTGCTGCCCAGGAGGCCAGGGCTGGCCTCGCCATGGCCAGAATTACTTCAGTTGATACTGTACACCCTGGCTATCACATGATGCACCAGGTTGGTACCACCCCACACTGACACCACTCCTTCAACATACAGCTGGAGTGCGACCATACTCAGTGCATCATGCAAGTCAATATCCGATATCCTGGCAGCAGTCATGATGCCTTCATTCTGTGGCAGTTCTTTGTGCTAGCTGCATTTCAGGCACCACGGCAAACTAAAGAGTGGCTACTGAGCGACAAGGTCTATCCGCTGATGACATGGCTTATGACCCTGGTCTGCAACCCACACACTCATGCGCAGCATGCATACAATGAAAGCCATGCTGCCACACAAAATGCTTCATGTTGAAACAATGCTTCGCTACCTGGACCACTCTGGAGGAGCCTGCAGTACACAACAGAGTGAGTGCCAAGTGTCGTCGTCGTATGCTGCATGCTGCACTTCCTCGCCATCATGATGGCACAGCCCTTGCCACCAGCTATACAGCGAGCAGCTGAGGAGTAGAACATGAGGTGGAGGAGGAGGAAGTGGAAGAAGAGGAAGGCAGGAGGCAATATAGACAGCCTTTATCTGCCCGGGCTATCTGTGAAGGATTCATCTGAGTGCGATACCAGTAACCGCAAGCCCAATTCCCCATTCACCAACAGTACCTTACCTTCTTTCTGTCATTGACCATCACAGCGTCCGCTTGGCCACAATGAAAAAATAAAATTTGGAATAAAAAGCATGAAACTACTGGATTGTTGTAAAAATCTGCCATCCTTACCTGATCTGATCTATATGTGATAATAATATGGCCTAGAAAGCAAGTTGTACTAAACCGCTACAAAGAAATATACGATGAATAAAACCTCCCAGCATCGACCCACGCAGTGGACATGACAAAGGTGTATCTAAATGTTAAGTGCCAAACGAGTGAAACTGCAACATTGGCTAAACACTGAAAACAGTATGCTATACACAGTGCTAAGCGATCCCACAACCAACGGATCAGGTCAAAGCTTTGCAGTGCTGCCACATCCAGACATGAATGGTGGTGAACAATTAAAGATCTCACGGGAGTAGGAGGCTTCATTAACATCCTTATCCTCAATGATGGCAAAGACCAGCAAGTCAGTGCAAAAGAAAAGGCTGAAGCATTTGCAACCATCTTCAGCCAGCGGTGCCGAATGTATGATCCATCTCAGCATCCCCCCGACCTGCGAGAAGACAGCATTGGCAGGCAGGGGTATAAGTATCAGAGCTAGCCACTGCAGGGAGCGGCACGAGCTGACCCAGGAGTGCGATCACTTCTACAAGGGCGACTGGACTGACATCATTGGAGTCCAGGTAGCCCATTGGAGCGCCGTCTGAGCCCAGCGAGGGCTGAGAGCTAGGCCCAGCAGGAGCAGAGGTCGAGCCCAGCGAGGGGCTGAGATCCGGGCCCAGCGAGTGGCGGTGTTCGAGCCCAGTGAGGGGCGGTGCAGCATTTAACAGCGACGGGGCCGTGGCTCAGGAGCAGCGCAGCATTTAACAGTGTTGGAGCAGTGGCCCAGGAGTAGTGCAGCATATAACAACAGAGGGGTCATGGCCCAGGAGTGATGCAGCATTTAACAGCGGCGGGGCCATGGCCCAGGAGCGGCATAACAGAGGGGTTGTGTAAAGTTCTTACTCTACAGCATGAAACCATACAAGGCACATTCTGGGGACAAGGTCACTCTGTGACCTGCTCTCTTTATTTACAGGACTCCAAAGACGATGACCCTGCGTGGGATCTCCCTTTTTATACCTGTGTGATCAGGTAAGGAGTGTCTCCCACAAGTTCACCCCTTGTGGTCAAGGTATGCATCTAGGTTGAGTGTATACAGTAATACAGTGGTGTTACATTGTGGTTACATACATGACATCACCTTCCCCCCCAAAGTCTTATTGGGATCATAGGTTTCAGGTGGTCTACGCTCGTGGAGTGCCGCAGTTGGGGCTCTGGTTGTTGGACACTGAAGTGAGTATCTGTCACCTGTGGTGATTCCGGCCTGGCCGGGCTGACCACAGGGACTGTGCATTCTTCTGAGTGCTCTTGTTGCTCATTCACTGGCGGCGTTGTGAACTCCATCTCATGGTCTTCTTCAGGTTCCTCCGTGTCGGTGCTGAACCTTTTTTTTACTTGGTCCAGATGCTTACGGCATATCTGACCATTGTTGAGTTATACCACGATGACCCTATTCCCCTCTTTGTCAATTACAGTGCCCTCAAGCCATTTGGGCCCCATGGCGTGATTGAGGACGAATACATAATCATTTATTTCTATACATCTCCCCCTCGAATTACGGTCATGGTACTCGTTTTGTGACTTGCGCTTGCCCTCAACTATGTCGGTCAGGACTGGGTGAATGAGCGACAACCGGGTTTTGAGTGTTCGTTTCAATAGTAGCTCTGCGGGCAGGACCCCCGTGAGCAACTCGGGATCTATAGGCCAGCAGGAGGCGCGACAGGCGGCATTGTAGGGAGGGTCCTTGAATCCTGCGCATCCCTTGCTTTAAGATTTGGACCGCACGTTCTGCCTGGCCATTGGAGGCCGTCTTGAACGGCGCAGTCCTGACGTGATTGATGCCATTGCCCGACATAAACTCTCGGAATTCGTAGCTTGTGAAACATGGGCAGTTATCACTAACCAGGATGTCCGGCAAGCCATGGGTTGCAAAGATCACACGTAGGCTTTCCACGGTGGTGGATGACTGGCATGAATTCAGAATGATGCACTCGATCCATTTCGACTACGCATCTACCACAATAAGGAACATCTTACCCATGAACGGGCCCGCATAGTCAACATGAATGCGTCACCATGGCCTGGTGGGCCAGGGCCATGGGCTGAGCGGGGCCTCCCGGGGGGCATTGCCCAGCTGGGCACACGTCATGCACCTGCGAACACAGAGTTCCAGGTCTGAATCAATTCCAGGCCACCAAACGTGTGACCGGGCAATGGCCTTCATCAGCACAATGCCTGGGTGCTCGCTGTGGAGTTCCCTGCCCTTCTGGGGCATAACCACCCGGCTGCCCCATAGTAGGCAGTCGGCTTGGATGGAGAGCTCATCCATCGGTCTGTGGAATGGTCTGACCTCCTCAGGGCATGCTCCGTGTGCAGGCGTCCAAACCCCAGTCAGCACACATTTCTTAATCAGATAGGAGGGGATCTCTGTTTGTCCAGATTTTGATCTGGCGGGCTGTGATGGGGGAGCCTGCGCTGTCAAAGGCATCGACAGCCATGACCATCTCGGCGCTTTGCTCCGCTGGCCCCTCAGTGGTGTCCAGTGGAAGCCTGCTGAGCGTGTCAGCGCAATCTTCAGTGTCAGGCTGGTGCCGGATGGATTAGTCATTGGCAGCCAACGTGAGAGCCCATCAGTGTATGCGAGCTGATGCGTTGGCATTGATAGCCTTGCTGTCTGACAACAGGGATGTTAATGGCTTGTGGTCCGTCTCTAATTCAAACTTCCGACCAAAGAGGTACTGATGCATTTTTTTTACACCATAGACACATGCAAGCACTTCCTTCTCAACCATCCCATATCCCCGTTCTGCTTAAGAGAGCGACCTGGAGGCATAAGCCATAGGTTGTAGTTGACCCTCAGCATTGACCTGCTGCAACACGCACCCAAACCCATAGGACGATGCATCACATGTCAGAACCAATTTTTTACAGGGGTCATACAGGGTCAACAACTTGTTTGAACAAAGTATGTTTCGCGCCCGATCAAAAGCCCGTTCCTGACAGTCCCCCCAAAACCAATCGCAACCCTTACGCAGGAGCACGTGTAGCGGTTCCAACAACGTGCTCAAGTTCGGCAGAAAATTCCCGAAATAGTTCAACAGTCCCAGGAATGAACGCAACTCCGATGTGTTGCAGGGCCTGGGTGCTTGTTGAATCGCCTCTGTTTTGGATACAGTGGGCCGAATCCCATCTGCAGCAACCCTCTTGCCCAGAAACTCAACCTCAGGAGCTAAGAACACACATTTAGATTTCTTGAGTCGCAGGCCTACCCGGCCCAGTCAGCGTAGCACCTCCTCCAGGTTGTGGAGGTGTTCCTCGGTGTCTCGACCCGTGATCAGGATGTCGTCCTGGAATACGATCGTTCCAGGAATGGATTCAAGCAGGCTTTCCATGTTTCGTTGAAAAATTGCGGTCGCTGATCGAATGCCAAACGGGCACCTGTTATAAACGAACAGTCCCTTGTGTGTGTGGTGATGGTGGTCAGTAGTTTAGATTCGTCGGCTAGTTCCTGGGTCATATAGGCTGAAGTGATGTCCAACTTGGTGAACAGCTTGCCGCCTGCCAGCGTGGCGAAGAGGTCCTCTGTTCTCGGGAGCGGGTATTGATCTTGTAGGGACACCCGATTGATGGTGGCCTTGTAGTCGCCACAGATCCTGACAGAGCCATCCTCTTTTCGGATGGGAATGATGGAGCTTGCCCAGTCGCTGAATTCAACAGGTGAGATGATGCCCTCTCTCAACATCCAGTCCAATTCACTCTCGATCTTTTCTTGCATCACATACGGCACTGCTGTGGCTTTGTGGCCTGGCGTCTGGGGTGATGTGTATCACTACCTTAGTGCCTTTGAAAGTCCCGACACCAGGTTGGAATAGTGAATCGAATTGTTGTCGGATTTGTGAGCATGAACTTCGCTCCACAGATGACATTGTGTAAACATCCCCCCATTTCCAGTTCATCTCAGCTAACCAGCTCCTCCCCAACAGTGCGGGACCATTGCCCGGGACAATCCAGAGCGGCAGCCGATTGTGTGTGTGTGACAGCCAACATTGCACTGCCTAGCATCAGAATGATTTCTTTAGTGTAAGTCCGTAATTGTGTCTCGATACATGCTAATTTGGGTCTACTGGCTTTAAGCAGTCATAGCTTCTCAAATTGCTGAACTCCCATGAGTGACTGGCTGGCCCCAGTGTCCAGCTCCATGTGTACAGGGATACCGTTTAATAAAACCCTCATCATCATTGGTGGTGCTCTTGTGTATGAACTGTGAATATTCGCCACATGGACCAGCTGAACCTCGGCGTCCATTGATTTGCCCCAAAAGTCATCCTGCCTCAAAGAACCCTCTTCTGGTCCATCCGCCTCATATATTAGTCTGGTTGCAGACTTCCTGCACTTTCGAGCTAACTGGCCACTGAGATTGCAGTTCCTGCAGACAAACTGTTAAAATCTGCAAGGTCCAGCTGAGTGTTTTCCCCCACACCTCCAGCATGAGTTAAAGTTTCCATTGTTGGGAACAAAGGGAATATGACCAAGTATTCCGCGCTGACTGTCCCTTTGACTGCTCTTAAGTACCCTATTCGTGGATGTCAATGGCCCCATCCCGGGCCACATTGTCCACTGTGATGGCGTGAATGTCCTTCAGCCTGCCATTGTCTCTGTTGAAGTCCGACTCTGGGGTCTATTGCTGCCTGGGGAATGTCGGACTGCCCCTGCCTGCCTGTGGAGCTCTGAGTCGCATTGATGATGTTGACTCCCTGATTCATCGCCATGTTAGAGGCAGAATTGCGCGTGTATATTATTTTCATCTCTTCCTCCCCCGCCATGAAAGTTTGAGCCATCAACGCCGCTGCTTCCAAGGTCAAATCCTTGGTCTCAATTAATTTGCAGAAAATTCCCGCATAACCGATGCCCTCGATAAAGAAGTCCCTTAGCATCTCCTTCCTGCAGGCGTCTGTGAACTTACAGAGGCTGGCCAAACGCCGGAGGTCCGTTACGAATGTTCTGTCCTTCACGACGTCGGTGGGTGTAGAATCTGTGTCAGGCCATATGTATGCTACTCGCCGGTTTGAGGTGCTCCCCGATCAATTTGGTCAGTTCTTCAAAGGTTTTGTCCCTCGGCTTTTCAGGTGTTAGTAAGTCCTTCATGAGCGCGTAAATCTTTGGTCCACAGCTGGTCAAAAGATGAGCCCTTCGCTTGTCGGCCGCTGCATCCCCCAGCCATTCTTTCGTAACAAAGCTTTGCTGAAGCCTCTCGACAAAATCGTCCCAGTCTTCCCCAACACAATACCGTTCAAGGGTCAAGGATGTCTCGGAGCGGGTGCAGGACATTCTGAAAAGGGAGGGTGAACAGCCAGTTGTCGTGATGCATATAGGTGCCAACAATATAGGTAAAAAACGGGATGAGGTATTATGAGACGAATTTACGGAGCTAGGAGTTAAATTAAAAAGTAGGACCTCAAAAGTAGTAATCTCAGGATTGCTACCAGTGCCACGTGCGAGTCAGAGTAGGAATCGCAGGATAGCTCAGATGAATAGATGGCTTGAGAAATGGTGCAGAAGGGAGGGATTCAAATTCCTGGGACATTGGAACCGGTTCTGGGGGAGGTGGGACCAGTACAACCCAGACGGTCTGCACCTGGGCAGGATCGGAACCAATGTCCTCGGGGGAGTGTTTGCTAGTGCTGTTGGGGAGGAGTTAAACTAATATGGCAGGGGGATGGGAACCTATGCAGGGAGACAGAGGAAAATAGAAGGTGGGCAGAAGCAAAAGATAGAAAGGAGAATAGTAAAAGTGGAGGGCAGAGAAACCCAAGGCAAAAAGCAAAAAGGGCCACATTACAGCAAGATTCAAAAGGGGCAAAGTGTGTTAAAAAGACAAGCCTGATGGCTCTGTGCCTCAATGCGAGGAGTATTCGGAATAAGATGGATAAATTAACTGCGCAGATAGCAGTTAATAGATACGATGTGATTGGTATCACGGAGACATTGCTCCAGGGTGACCAAAGCTGGGAACTCAACATCCAAGGGTATTCAGCATTTAGGAAGGATAGACAGAAAGGAAAAGGAGGCGAGGTGGCGTTGCTGATGAAAGAGGAAATCAATGCAATTGTAAGGAAGGACATTCGCCTGGATGATGTGGAATCGGTATGGGTGGAGCTGCGGAATTCCAAAGGGCAGAAAACGCTCGTGGGAGTTGTGCATAGACCACCAAATAGTAGCAGTGAGGTTGGGAACAGCATCAAACAAGAAATAAGGGATGTGTGCAATAAAGGTACAGCAGTAATCATGGGCGACTTTAATCTACATATAGATTGGGCTAACCTAACTGGTAGCAATGCGGTGGAGGAGGATTTCCTGGAGTGTATTAGGGATGGTTTTCTAGACCAATATGTCGAGGAACCAACCAGGGAGCTGGCCATCCTAGACTGGGTGATGTGTAATGAGAAGGGACTAATGAGCAATCTTGTTGTGCGAGGCCCTTTGGGGAAAAGTGACCATAATATGGTAGAATTCCTTATTAAGATGGAGAGTGACAGTTAATTCGGAAACTAGGGTCCTGAACTTAAAGGAAGGTAACTTCGACGGTATGAGGTGTGAATTGGCTAGAATAGACTGGCAGGGGATACTTAAAGAGTTGACGGTGGATAAGCAATGGCAAACATTTAAAGATCACATGGATGAACTTCAGCAATTGTACATCCCTGTCTGGAGTAAAAATAAAACTGGGAAGATGGCTCAATCATGGCTAACAAGGGAAATTAAGGATAGTGTTAAAACCAAGGAAGAGGCATATAAATTGGCTTAAAAAAGCAACAAATCTGAAGACTGGGAGAAATTTAGAATTCAACAGAGGAGGACTAAGGGTTTAATTAAGAAGGGGAAAATAGAGTACGAAAGGAAACTTGCCGGGAACATAAAATCTGACTGCAAAAGCTTCTATTAATATGTGATGAGAAAAAGATTAGTAAAGACAAACGGAGGTTCCCTTGCAGTCGGATTCAGGTGAATTTATAATGGGGAACAAAGAAATGGCAGACCAATTGAACCAATACTTCGGTTCTGTCTTCACAAAGGAAGATACAAATAACCTTCCGAATGTACGCGGCGACAGTGGGTCTAGTGAGAATGAGGAACTGAAAGATATCCTTATTAGGTGGGAAATTGTGGTAGGGAAATTGATGGGATCAAAGGCCGATAAATCCCCGGGTCCTGATAGTCTGCATCCCAGAGTACTTAAGGAAGTGGCCCTAGAAATAATGGATGCATTGGTGATCATTTTCCAACAATCTATCAACTCTGGATCAGTTCCTATGGACTGGAGGGTAGCTAATGTAATGCCACTTTTTTAAAAAGGTGGGAGAGAGAAAGCGGGTAATTATAGACCGGTTAGCCTGACGTCAGTAGTGGGGAAAATGTTGTAATCGATCATTAAGGATGAAATAGCAGCCCATTTGGAAAGCAGTGACAGGATTGGACCGAGTCAGCATGGATTTATGCAAGGGAAATCATGCTTGACGAATCTTCTGGAATTTTTTGAGGATGTAGCTAGTAGAGTGGACAAGGGAGAACCAGTGGATGTGGTGTATTTGGACTTTCAAAACGCTTTTGACAAGGTTCTGCACAAGAGATTGGTGTACAAAATCAAAGCGCATGGTATTGGAGGTAATGTACTGACATTAGAGAACTGGTTGGCACACAGGAAGCAGAGAGTCGGGATAAACGGTTCCTTTTCAGAATGGCAGGCAGTGACTAGTGGGGTGCCGCAAGGCTCAGTGCTGGGACCGCAGCTCTTTACAATATACATTAACGATTTGGATGAAGGAATAGAGTGTAATATCTCCATGTTTGTGGATGACACTGAACTGGGTGGTGGTGTGAGCTGTGAGGAGGACGCTAAGAGGCTGCAGGGTGACTTGGACAGATTAGGTGAGTGGGCAAATACATGGCAGATGCAGTATAATGTGGATAAATGTGAGGTTATCCATTTTGGGGGCAAAAACACAAAGGCAGAATATTATCTGAATGGCAGCAGACTAGAAAAAGGGGAGATGCAGCGAGACCTGGGTGTCATGGTTCATCAGTCACTGAAAGTGGGCACGCAGGTACAGCACGCGGTAAAGAAGGCAAATGGTATGTTGGCCTTCATAGCTAGGGGATTTGAATATAGGAGCAGGGAGGTCTTACTGCAGTTATACAGGGCCTTAGTGAGGCCTCACCTGGAATATTGTGTTCAGTTTTGGACTCCTAGTATGAGGAAGGACGTTCTTGCTATTGAGGGAGTGCAGCGAAGGTTCACCAGACTGATTTCAGGGATGGCTGGGCTGTCATATGAGAAGAGATTGGATCAACTGGGCCTTTATTCACTGACATTTAGAAGGATGAGAGGGGATCTCGTAGAAACATATAAGATTCTGATGGGACTGGACAGGTTAGATGCGGGAACAATGTTCTCAATGTTGGGGAAGTCCAGAACCAGGGGACATAGTCTTAGAATAAGGGGTAGGCCATTTAGGACTGAGATGAGGAGAAACTTCTTCACTCAGAAAGTTGTTGACCTGTGGAATTCCCTGCTGCAGAGAGTTGTTGATGCCAGTTCAATGGATATATTCAAGAGGGAGTTAGATATGGCCCTTACGGTTTAGGGGATCGAGGGTTATGGAGAGAAAGCAGGAAAGGGGTACTGAAGGAATGATCAGCCATGATCTTATTGAATAGCGGCGCAGGCTCGAAGGGCCAAATGGCCTACTCCTGCACCTATTTTTTATGTTTCTATGTTTCTATGTTCCTCTGTGCTACCGGTGGCCATTCTCGTGGGCCGTGAATTCCCGTTTCTCGTCGCCAATGTAAAGTTCTTACTCTACAGCATGAAACCACATGAGGCATATTCTCAGGACAAGGTCACTCTGTGACCTGCTCTCTTTATTTACAGGACTCCAAAGACGATGACCCTGCGTGGGACCTCCCTTTTTATACCTGTGTGATCAGGTAAGGAGTGTCTCCCACAAGTTCACCCCTTGTGGTCAAGGTGTGCATCTAGGTTGAGTGTATACAGTAATACAGTGGTGTTACATTGTGGTTACATACATGACAGGTTGTGGCCCAGGAGTGGCACAGCATTTAACAGCATCAGGGTTGGGGCCCAGGGGAGGCGCAACAGAGCTTGGTCTCCAGTCGTCTTGTTCAATCGTCGCCACTGGACCAAGACCTAGCTCTGTCAAGCCCATGTGGTGGCTGGTATGCAATGGTCACCACACGTTAAAAAAATCCACGCACTGGCACCTTGTGCCCTTTACGATGTAACTCATTGTAACACCTGTGAGCCCATCTGTTTTTGGTGTGAAGAGCGTCATCCTCGTCATGAGGTACTGCCTAGTAATAGACCTCCTGAGGTGCCCACCATAACAGAAGCCAGTCTTCAGCTAATTTGATTCATTCCATGTGATATCAAGAAATAGCTGAGCACACTGGATACAGCAAAGGCTGTGGGCGTCAACAGCATCCTGGATGTAGTCCTGAAGACTTGTGCTCCAGAACTAGCCCGCCTCTAGCCAAGCTGTTCCAGTGTAGCTACAACACTGTCATAGAAACATAGAAGCATAGAAAATAGGTGCAGGAGCAGGCCATTCAGCCCTTCTAGCCTGCACCGCCATTCAATGAGTTCATGGCTGAACATGAAACTTCAGTACCTCCTTCCTGCTTTCTCGCCATACCCCTTGATCCCCCGAGTAGTAAGGATTTCATCTAACTCCCTTTTGAATATATTTAGTGAATTGGCCTCAACTACTTTCTGTGGTAGAGAATTCCACAGGTTCACCACTCTCTGGGTGAAGAAGTTTCTCCTCATCTCGGTCCTAAATGGCTTACCCCTTATCCTTAGACTGTGACTCCTGGTTCTGGACTTCCCCAACATTGGGAACATTCTTCCTGCATCTAACCTGTCGAAACACATCAGAATTTTAAACGTTTCTATGAGGTCCCCTCTCATTCTTCTGAACTCCAGTGAATACAAGCCCAGTTGATCCAGTCTTTCTTGATAGGTCAATCCCACCATCCCAGGAATCAGTCTGGTGAATCTTCGCTGCACTCCCTCAATAGCAAGAATGTCCTTCCTCAAGTTAGGAGACCAAAACTGTACACAATACTCCAGGTGTGGCCTCACCAAGGCCCTGTACAACTATAGCAACACCTCCCTGCCCCTGTACTCAAATCCCCTCGCTATGAAGGCCAACATGCCAATTGCTTTCTTATCCGCCTGCTGTACCTGCATGCCAACCTTCAATGACTGATGTACCATGACACCCAGGTCTCGTTGCACCTTCCCTTTTCCTAATCTGTCACCATTCAGATAATAGTCTGTCTCTCTGTTTTTACCACCAAAGTGGATAACCTCACATTTATCCACATTATACTTCATCTGCCATGCATTTGTCCACTCACCTAACCTATCCAAGTCACTCTGCAGCCTCATAGCATCCTCCTCGCAGCTCACTCTGCCACCCAACTTAGTGTCATCCGCAAATTTGGAGATACTACATTTAATCCCCTCGTCTAAATCATTAATGTACAATGTAAACAGCTGGGGCCCCAGCACAGAACCTTGCGGTACCCCACTAGTCACTGCCTGCCATTCTGAAAAGTACCCATTTACTCCTACTCTTTGCTTCCTGTCTGACAACCAGTTCTCAATCCACGTCAGCACACTACCCCCAATCCCATGTGCTTTAACTTTGCACATTCATCTCTTGTGTGGGACCTTGTCGAAAGCCTTCTGAAAGTCCAAATATACCACATCAACTGGTTCTCCTTTGTCCACTTTACTGGAAACATCCTCAAAAAATTCCAGAAGATTTGTCAAGCATGATTTCCCTTTCACAAATCCATGCTGACTTGGACCTATCATGTCACCATTTTCCAAATGCGCAGCTATGACATCCTTAATAATTGATTCCATCATTTTACCCACTACTGAGGTCAGGCTGACCGGTCTATAATTCCCTGTTTTCTCTCTCCCTCCTTTTTTAAAAAGTGGGGTTACATTGGCTACCCTCCACTCGATAGGAACTGATCCAGAGTCAATGGAATGTTGGAAAATGACTGTCATCTACCCGAAGTGGCACACCGCTCCAGCTCTTTTATAGCCTGACCTGCGGAGCTGTTCTTTTGCAGATCGGGCGGTGTACCACTTCAACCTCCTCCACTGTGATATGTGTGCTCATTAGGTCCGTGCAACAGAGCAAGTCTCCAGTCGTCTTGGTTAACCCTTGCCACTAGACCAATACCTAACTCTGTCAAGCACGTGTGGTGGCTGGTGTGCAACAGTCACTACACGTTAAAAAAATTCACGCTCAGGCATCTTCCACCCCCTCAATTGGAATTCAGGACTGGAACATCGGGTCCTTCAACGAAACACTTGTGAACGCGTGGAAGCAAGTCATCCTCGTTCGAGGGACCGCCTATGATGATGATCTACCCGTCAATGTGGAAAACTTCCCAGGTCTGTCCTGTCCACAAAAACAGGACAAATCACATCTGTCCAATTACTGCCGCATCAGTCTACTCTCAATCATCAGTAAAGTGATGGAAAGTGGTGTCGATAGTGCTATCAAGTGACAATTATTCAACAAGCAGTGAAGCACTGATAACACTCGATCAGCTCCACTGGGCAGGCCACATAGTTCGCATGCCAGACACGAGACTCCCAAAGCAAGTGCTCTACTCGGAGCTCCTTCACGGCAAACGAGCCAAAGGTGGGCAGTGGAAACGCTACAAAGACCCTCAAAGCCTCCCTGATAAAGTGCGACATCCCGACTGACAACTGAGAGTCCCTGGCCCAAGACCGCCCTCAGTGGAGGAAGTGCATCTGAGAGGGCACTGAGCACCTCGAATCTCAACGCTGAGAGCATGCAGAAATCAAGTGCAGGCAGCGGAAAGACATGCGGCAAACCAGTCCCACCCACCCCCACTTCCCTCAACGACTATCTGTCCCACCTGTGACAGAGTATGTGGCTCACAAATTGGACTGTTCAGCCACCAAAGAACTCGCTTCAGGAGTGGGTAAGTCTTCCTCGATTCCGAGGGATTGCCTATGATGGTGATTCACCAATAACTCGGCTCCGAACCTTATTACAGCCTTGGTCCGAACAGGAACAAAAGAGCCGAATTCTAGAGATCAGATGAGAGTGACTCGCCTTGACATCAAGGCAGCATTTGACCGAGTGTGGCATCAAGGGGTCCCAGTAAAATTGAAGTCCATGGGAATCAGGGGGAAAATTCTCCACTGGCTGGAGCCATACCTACTACAAAGAAATATGATTGTGGTTGTGGGAGGCTGATCATCTCAGCCCAAGAATTTGTTGCAGGTGTTCATCAGGGCAGTTTCCTCGGCCCAACCATCCTCATCTGCTGCATCATTGACCTTCCCTCCATCATAAGGTCAGAAATGGGGATGTTCACTGATGATTGCTGATGATGATTCACAACTTCTCAGATAATGAAGCAGTCCATGCCCACATACAGCAAGACCTGGTCGACATTCAGGTTTGGGCTGATAAGTGGCAAGTAACATTCGCGCCACACAAGTGTCAGGCAATGACCATCTCCAACAAGAGAGAGTCTAATACCGGCCCCTTGACATTCAAAGGCATTATCATCGCCGAATTCACCACAATAAACATCCTGGGGGGTCACCATTGACCAGAAACTTAACTGGACCAGCCACATAAATACTGTGGCTGCATGAGCAGGTCAGAGGCTGGGTATTCTGCAGCGAGTGGCGAATATGTGGCGTGTATCTCACCTCCTGACTCGCCAAAGCCTTTCCACAACCTACAAGGCATAACTCAGGAGTGTGATGGAATACTCTTCACTTGCCTGGACGAGTGCAGCTCCAATAACACTCAAGAAGCTCGACACCATCCAGGACAAAGCAACCTGTTTGATTGGCACCCCATCCACCACCTTAAACATTCACTCTCTCCACACCATGGCTGAAATGTGTATCACCTACAAGATTCACTATAGCAGCTTTCCAAGGCTTCTTAAACCCGCGACCTCTACCATCTAGAACGACAAGGGCAGCAGGCGCATGGGATCACCATCACCTCCAAGTTCCCTTCCAAGTTGCCTGCCATTCCTTCATCGTCGTTAGGTCAAAATCCTGGAACTCACTCCTGATGAGCACTATGGGAGTACCTTCACGGACTGCAATGGTTCAAGAAAGCAGCTTACCACCACTTTCTCAAGGGCAATTAGGGATGGACAATAAATGCTAGTCTTGTCAGCGATGCTCATCCAATGAATGAATAAAAAAAGGAGGAAGATCGCTGCCTTGTTAAGCTTCCCAGCGATTGGATCCCCACCCACCACAATCCGATGCTCACCCATGTCTTCCTAGGCCAATTGCAAACTCTTCCATAGGTCCTTCGCGATCGTCGCCCCTCTTCCCCCGATCTCTGCGGCAACCCAATGTTCTCCTCCCCTGATCTCTCTGGCCACCCCACGATTTTCTCACCTTCCATTTTCCAACATTCTATAGACTCTGGATCAGTTTATATGGATTGGAGGGTAGCTAATGTAACCCCACTTTTTAAAAAAGGAGGGAGAGAGAAAACAGGGAATTATGGACCGATTAGCCTGACATCGGTAGTGGAGAAAATGTTGGAATCAATTATTAAAGATGTAATAGCAGCGCATTTGGAAAGCAGTGACAAGATCGGTCCAAGTCAGCATAGATTTATGAAAGGGAAATCATGCTTGACAAATCTTCTAGAATTTTTTGAGGATGTAACAAGTAGAGTGGATAAGGGAGAACCAGTGAATGTGGTGTATTTGGACTTTCAAAAGGCTTTTGACAAGGTCCCACACAAGAGATTAGTGTGCAAAATTAAAGCACATGGTATTGGGGGTAATGTATTGACGTGGATAGAGAACTGATTGGCAGACAGGAAGCAAAGAGTAGGAATAAACGGGTCCTTTTCAGAATGGCAGGCAGTGACTAGTGGGGTACCGCAAGGTTCAGTGCTGGGACCCCAGCTATTTACAATATACATTAATGATTTAGATGAAGGAATTGAATGTAATATATCCAAGTTTGCAGATGACACTCAGCTGGGTGGCAGTGTGAGCTGTGAGGAGGATGCTAAGAGGCTGCAGGGTGACTTGGACAAGTTAGGTGAGTGGGCAAATGCATGGCAGATGCAGTATAATGTAGATAAATGTGAGTTATCCACTTTGGGGGCAAAAACAGGAAGACAGAATATTATCTAAATAGGGACAGATTAGGAAAAGGGGAGGTGCAACGAGACCTGGGTGTCATGGTACATCAGTCATTGAAAGTTGGCATGCAGGTACAGCAGGCGGTGAAGATGGCCAATGGCATGTTGGCCTTCATAGCGAAAGGATTTGAGTATAGGAGCAGGGAGGTTTTACTGCAGTTGTACGGGGCTTTGGTGAGGCCACACCTTGAATATTGTGTACAGTTTTGGTCTCCTAATCTGAGGAAGAACATTTTTGCTATTGAGGGAGTGCAGCGAAGGTTCACCAGATTGATTCCCGGGATGGCAGGACTGACATATGAAGAAAGACTGGAACGACTAAGCTTGTATTCACTGGAATTTAGAAGAATGAGAGGGGATCTCATAGAAACATATAAAATTCTGGTGGGATTGGATCGGTTAGATACAGGAAGAATGTTCCTGATGTTGGGAAGTCCAGAACCAGGGGACAAAGTCTAAGGATAAGGGGTAAGCTATTTAGGGCCGAGATGAGGAGAAACTTCTTCACTCAGAGAATTGTGAACCTGTGGAATTCTCTACCACAGAAAGTTATTGAGGCCAGTTCGTTAGATATATTCAAAAGGGAGTTATATATGGTCCTTACGGCTAAAGGGATCAAGGGGTATGGAGTGAAAACAGGAATGGGGTACTGAAGTTGCATGATCAGCCATGATCAGCCATGATCATATTGAATGGTAGTGCAGGCTTGAAGAGCTGAATGGCCGATTCCTGCACCTATTTTCTATGTTTCTATGTTTCTCTCCCGATCTCTACATCACCGCCCCATCGATGTCCCCTCATCCCCCGATCTCTCCAGTCACTCGATCTCTCCCCCCCTCCAATCTCTCCGCCCACCCCCCTCCCCCCCATCGATGCTCTCTCTGCCCCTAATCTCTCCAGGTCTCCCCCCCCACCACCCTACTCCATCGATGTCACCACCTCTTCTGAAACCTCCAGCCACCCGATCTCTCCTTCCTCCTCTCCTGATCTCTCCAACCACCCCATTGATGTCCCCTCTTCCCCTGACCTCTCCGGCCATTTAATCTTGCCCCCCTCCTCTTTCGATCTCTCTGCAACCCCGGTGTCTTGAAAGTTTTTTAGGAAAAAGATCCCATTAAATTTAAATTTAAATTAAATCATGTGGAGATAAAAAGTTTATTAGCCAAATTAAAGTATTAAATTACTTTGCACCTTTTTGCTCCTAAAGACCCCAATATGCTTTGCAGATGGCGCATGCACATATCTAGCTGAAAGTATGCCTTCTGCCATATTAGGAATTAAAAAAAAATAGATGTTGTTTATCCAGATGCAAATTAAGTGCCTAATGCCTGTCTGAGGCCCCTACTTTAAGAATGGATTGCCCTGAGGCAGCCACAGTTGGGACCTTGGGATCGCCTGCAACCTACAAGTTGTTTTTTACATTTATTTAGCTGAATGTGGAGCTGTCCGGTTTTAACAGAGGGAGCGTTGGGGTTGGGCGATTAACCTGCTCTTGAGAGGGGGATCCATTATTTAAATATGTTAATGAGGCTGCTGCCTGAAATTTTTAAAGACTTTCAAGTTTAACGGCTGCGGGTCAGGTTTCCCTGAGCTTGGAAAATATGGCAGCTGAAGGGAGGCGAAAAAGGCCTAATCTATCAGCTATTTCCTTTACAGCATTGCTTGTAGGCCAGGAGGAGCAGGAATAAAAACAGAAAATGCTGGAAATCTCAGCAGGTCAGGCAGCATCTGTGGAGAGGAAGCATAGTTAACGTTTCGGGTTGATGACCCTTCATCAGGATCAGGAGCGCTCTTCCGGCCCCCAAGCTAACCTGCGATCGGAGTTCCTCCCCTGCAATTGAACGCCAGACCCACGATTGAAACCCCCCTCTTTTGATCACCTTATTCTACGATTCCCATGCAGATGAAATGCTGCAGTCTCCAATTTCTAAAATAGTCCAGCTGTTAGATTTGGCGCAGTTCACTTATAGCTACATATCCTTGGAGATATTCTCCTTCCACTGGTACAAAGAGAGCCCGAGTTGACGGTTGGGGCAGGTTATGACCAGCATATGTAGCGGCAAAGATGTGGTTGGACAACTGGAGATCGTTTTTGAAATTACCGAAAAGCAAAGCTATTTCGCTTTCAGAAAGTTGGAGGAGCTGGATTACGCAGTCTATAATTGTATAATCAAGGCACTCACTGTGACAGCATTGAAAGGCACCACTGTACAAAAACCTGGTCTCGGGGAGATTTGCCCTTTCCGATCTCCCCGCCTTGGCCTTTCTGATCTCTCATTCCCCCCACCCCTGTCCAATCTCTCCCTCCCTCTCACTGCCGTCATGTGCCACTGACCTCTCAAACTGGTTGACTGCCGGCCAGGAAATGCAGACAAAAAATTTAAATGAGACTCTGCTGCTAAATTCGGCAGGACCTCCGGGTTACCTGCATTTCTGGGTTTCCAGGCCACTACGACATCCCCGTTCCCTCATTGGCTCCCCGTAAATATGAGGGCCAAAATCTCTTGTTATTTCACTCTGTTAAGAATTTTACCTTTTTGGGTATTCTTTCATTGTGTTGGCACAGAAATCCTGTTTTTTCCTTCCCGAGGGCGTTCGACTGGATTCTAGAAAAAAGAAGCGCACCTATCTGAAGCTGCTGCGCCCACGCGAGATCCCGGTCCTGAGGCCTCCCCTGACTGCGCGTCGCAGCGCGTGCACGGCAGGACATGCGCAGGGCTGGAGCTGGAGTCACATGGCTCTGGGCAGTCAATCAGGTATAGTATATTCTCATTCATAATAATGAGAACTCCGTAAGTTGGAGTTCCCATTATTATGAATGAGAAACAGCCCCCAAAACGCACATAACCAATAATGAAAGATAGAAAGCATGCACAATATATTTTTATTAATTTAAATTAAAGTTATTTATGCATTTAAAAAATATATATTTTTCTGAATTTTTAAAAAAGTTTTCTTAATTATGGTTTAAAATAAACTTACCTTAGTGGGGAAGATTTTTAACAATAAAATGTATTTTTAAAATGTTACTTTACAATGTGTTTGTGTGTTTTAAAACTCTTATGCCTGTAAATGTAGACTATGCGCCTGCTTTTATCAGGCGCAAGAGTTTAGAGGACATTTGCTGGGCAAGATATGGGTAAATCCTGCAATCCTGCCCATGCAAATGTCCTCGCTCGCAAGATGCGGAGGATCTGTCAAGCTCCAGCTTGACAGGTTGGAAAAGCTGGTTTTCAGAACATGCGCATTTTGCGCTGAAAACCGGATTTTCCAATGCCTTCCCAGGTCCATAGAAACTCTGTACGGACCCGGGGAGGCTGGGATCTCTGGGCAATTGTTTTTCCCCAAATATACCACTCCACATTTCTCTGCATTCTCTGCGACTGCCCAATATTAACTTGTCCACCCTGTAATCTCGTAATTCTTTTTACAGTTTGTAATTCTCCCATTCACATTCTTTTTTATCTATATCCCACTTGTGGCAATGTCCAAATCAGGTATATAAGTGGGAAACAAGAATTTCACATGAAAGTATTAACCAGTGTACTAACAATAGGTAACAGAGGAATTTCAATCTGTGAAGATTGCTGTTGTTTTGATAAATGACATTCTGTTGAATAAAAGTGTGATCTGATCATTTGGAGTTTGGTTTGCTCATCTATTCTGTGTGCTTTGGACTTCTATTAGTGTTTCATGTAACCTTCTATTAGCTCTTGTACTCACTTAATAAAGCTTATGTGCAATAATGGATTAATGCCACTTCAGAATATTATTCAACTTTCCCTCTGAAATATTCTCATAGATTAAGCATTGATTCATTTGACTTGAGCATTGTTTAAAGATAAAGATACAATACTCACAGCTTTAACTTGCACTTTGTTGAAAGAATATCTAAGTGTGTCTACTCCTTCTGCTTCCTCCTTTGAAATTTCCACTTCATACTTATTCAGGATACAATATGCTTCCTACATGGAAACCAGTAATAAAGCAACAACAGATAAAATCTAGTTACGATAAGATTTGTACATGTGCGAACCTCTATCAATATTAATTAAACACCAGATCTAATGGAAATTATTTATTAACTAAGCAATTGACAATACTAGACAACTGGATCATAGGAACATGAGCATTGCTAGACAAAAAAAAGACAAAAAAAGTCCAAGGTCCATTTAGCTGCCCTTCCCCCATCCTGGTAGTCACATGATACAACAATAATGGAATTGTTGACTAATCAGGGCAATAAATTTCTGTCAATTAATCTACAATGGTGTCGAGAGGGGTGACATTTTTCTTTTACTAATATCAGTGGACCGCTTGTTGTATTACTTACGTTGAGCAATTAGGAAGATGTAAACTATTTCCTCTGATGGGGAAATCCAGAACAAGTTGGCACAATCCTAAAATCAGAGCTAGGACATTTAGAAGTGAAATCAGGAAGGACTTTTTTCACACAAAAGGTAGTGGATATCTCAAAACGCTCTCCCCAAAAGGCTGTGCATGCTGGGTTATTTGAAATTTTCAAGACTGAGATCAATAGATTTTTGTGGGGTATGGGTATCATAGAATCATAGAATGAACACAGGAAGCCATTCGGCCCATCGTGCCCTCATCAAGGGATAAGGATCCAAGGCTTCTTATATAGTGGGTCAGATAGGAGTCTTGTGTACACTGTAAAAATGCCAACTCCTTCTCCTCTTTCATTTGCTTTCACTGCAAGTTTATTCCCCTTGATTATGAATCTGTGGGGGTAAAACTGGTCTTCAGAGAGAGTGCAAAACGAGTGATAACAAAACGGAAGTGATTTTGTTTTCCTTTCCCTCAGTTTCTTGCTGATGCTCTGTGCATTGCTGTGCAGGCAATTTAATAGAAACATAGAAACATAGAAATTAGGTGCAGGAGCAGGCCATTCAGCCCTTCGAGCCTGCACCACCATTCAATATGATCATGGCTGATCATTTGACCTTAGTACTCCTTTCCTGCTTTCTCTCCATACCCCTTGATTTCTTTGGCCGCAAGGGCCATATCTAACTCCCTTTTGAATATATCTAACAAACTGGCCTCAACAACTTTCTGCGGTACAGAATTCCACAGGTTAACCACTCTATGAGTGAAGAAGTTTCTCCTCATCTCGGTCCTAAATGGCATTCCCTTATTCTTAGACTGTGACCCCTGGTTCTGGAACTCCCCAGCAACGGAATCCTGTCAGAATTTTATATGTTTCGATGAGATCCCCTCTCATTCTTCTAAACTCCAGAAGATTCAAACCCAGTTGATCCAATCTCTCCTCATATGTCAGTCCTGCCATCCCGGGAATCAATCTGGTGAACCTTCGCTGTACTCCCTCAATAGCAAGAACATCCTTCCTCAGATTAGGAGACCAAAACTGAATACAATATTCTAGGTGTGGCCTCACCAAGGCTCTGTACAACTGCAGTAAGACCTCCCTGCGCATATACTCAAATCCTCTAGCTATGAAGGCAACATTTGCCTTCTTCACCACTTGCTGTACCTGCATGCGAAACTTCAATGACTGATGTACCATGACACCGAGTCTCGTTGCACTTCCCCTTTTCCTAATCTGTCACCATTCAGATAATATTCTGTCTTCCTCTTTTTGCCACCAAAGTGGATAACCTCACATTTATCCGCATTATACTGCATCTGCCATGCATTTGCCCATTCACCTAACCTGTCCAAGTCACCCTACAGCCTCTTAGCATCGTCCTCACAGCTCACACCGCCACCCAGCTTAGTGTCATCTGCAAACTTGGAGATATTACATTCAATTCCTTCATCTAAATCATTAATGTATATTGTAAATAGCTGGGGTTCGAGCACTGAACCCTGCGGCACCCCACTGGTCACTGCCTGCCATTCTGAAAAGGACCCATTTATTCGACTCTCTGCTTCCTGTCTGGTAACCGGTTCTCTATCCATGTCAATACATTACCCCCAATACCATGCTTTAATTTTGCACACAAATCTCTTGTCAAAAGCCTTTTGAAAGTCCAAATACACCACATCCACTGGTTCTCCCTTGTCCACTATACTAGTTACATATTCAAAAAATTCTAGAAGATTTGTCAAGCATGATTTCCCTTTCATAAATCCATGCTGACTCGGACTGATCCTGTCACTGCTTTCCAAATGCACTGCTATTTCATCTTTAATAATTGATTCCAACATTTTCCCACTATTGATGTCAGGCTAACCAGTCTATAATTCTCTGTTTTCTCTCTCCCTCCTTTTTTAAAAAGTGGGGTTACATTAGCTACCCACCAGTCCATAAGAACTGATCCAGAGTCAATAGAATGTTGGACAATGATCACCAATGCATCCACTATTTCTAGGGACACTTCCTTAAGTACTCTGGGATGCAGGCTATCAGGCCCTGGGGATTTATTGGCCTTCAATGCCATCAATTTCCCGAACACAATTTCCGACTAATAAGGACTTCCTTCCGTTCCTCCTTCTCGCTAGACCCGCGAACCCCGAGTATTTCCAGAAGGTTATTTGTGTCTTCCTTAGTGAAGACAGATCCAAAGTATTTATTCACTTGGTCTGCCATTTCTTTGTTCCCCATTATAAATTCACCTGATTCTGGCTGCAAAGGACCGACGTTGGTCTTCACCAATCTTTTTCTTTTCATATATCTATAGAAGCTTTTGCAGTCAGTTTTTAGGTTCCCTGCAAGCTTCCTCTCATACTTTATTTTCCCCCTCCTACTTTATTTTCCCTCTCCTAATTAGACCCTCTGTCCTGCTCTGCTGCATTCTAAATTACTCCCAGTCCTCAGGTTTGCTGCTTTTTCTGGTCAATTCATCTGCTTCTTCCTTGGATTTAACACTTTCCCGAATTTTTCTAGTTAGCCACGGTTGAACTACCTTCCCCTTTTTTACTCCAGACAGGGATATACAATTGTTGAAGTTCATCCATGTGATAATTAAATGTCTGCCATTGCCTATCCACTGTCAACTCTTTAAGTATCATTTGCCAGTCTATCGTAGCCAATTCACGTCTCATACCATCGAAGTTACCTTTCCTTAAGTTCAGGACCCTAGTCTCTTGATTAACACTGTCACTCTCCACCTTAATAAAAAATTCTACCATATTATGGTCACTCTACTCCAGGGGGCCTCACACAACAAGATTGAAAATTAGTCCTCGCTCATTACACAACACCCAATCTAGGATGGCCAGCTCTCTAATTGGTTCCTCAACATATTGGCCGAGAAATCCATCCCTAATACACTCCAGGGAATCCTCCTCAACCGCATTGCTACCAGCTTGGTTAGCCCAACCTATATGTTGATTAAAGTCACCCATGATAACTCCTGTACCTTTATTGCACACATCCCTAATTTCTTGTTTGATGCCATCTACTGTTTGGTGGTCTGTACACAACTCCCACTAGCATTTTCTGCCCTTTGGTATTCCGCAGCTCTACCCATACAGATTCCACATCATCCAAGCTAATGTGCTTTTTTGCTATTGTGTTAATTTCCTCTTTAACCAGCAAGGCTACCCACCTCCTTTTCCTTTCTGTCGATCCTTCCTGAATGTTGAATACCCCTGGATGTTGAGTTCCCAGCCTTGGTCACCCTGGAGCCATGTCTCAATAATCCCAATTATATCATAATCGTTAATGGCTGCCTGCACAGTTAATTCATCCACCTTATTATGAATACTCCTCGCATTGAGGCACAGAGCCTTCAGGCTTGTCTTTTTAACACTCTTTGTCCCTTTAGAATTTTGCTGCAATGTGCCTCTTTTTGATTTTTACCTTGGGTTTCTCTGCCCTCCACTTTTACTATTCTCCTTTCTATCTTTTGCTTCTGCCCCCATTTTATTTCCCTCTGTCTCCTTGCATAGATTCCCATTCCCCCGCCATATTAGTTTAACCCCTCCCCAACAGCACTAGCAAACACTCCCCCTCGGACATTGGTTCCAGTCCTGCCCAGGTGCAGCCCGTCCAGTTTGTACTGGTCCCACCTCCCCCAGAACCGGTTCCAATGTCCCAGGAATTAGAATCCTTCCCTCTTGCACCATTCCTCAAGCCAAGTATTCATCTTAGCTATACTGTTATTCCTACTCTGACGAGCATGTGGCACCAGTAGCAATCCTGAGATTACTACCTTTGAGGTCCTACTTTTTAATTTAACTCCGAGCTACCTAAATTCAGCTTGTAGGACCTCATCCCGTTTTTTACCTATATCATTGGTACCTATATGCACCACGACAACTGGCTGTTCACCCTCCCTCTCCAGAATTCCCTGCAGCCGCTCAGAGCCATCCTTGACCCTTGCACCAGGGAGACAACATACCATCGTGCAATCTCGGTTGCGACCACAGAAATGCCTATCTATCCCCCTCACAATAGAATCCCCTACCACGATAGCTCTCCCACCAACGATATAGGTAAAAAACGGGATGAGATCCTACGAGAAGAATTTAAGGAGCTAGGACCTAAATTAAAAAGTAGGACCTCAAAAGTAGTAATCTCGGGATTGCTACCAGTGCCACGTGCTAGTCAGAGTAGGAATCGCAGGATAGCTCAGATGAATACGTGGCTTGAGCAATGGTGCAGCAGGGAGGGATTCAAATTCCTGGGGCATTGGAACCGGTTCTGGGGGAGGTGGGACCAGTACAAATCGGACGGTCTGCACCTAGGCAGGAGCGGAACCAATGTCCTCAGGGGAGTGTTTGCTAGTGCTGTTGGGGAGGAGTTAAACTAATATGGCAGGGGGATGGGAACCAATGCAGGGAGACAGAGGGAAACAAAATGGAGACAGAAGCAAAAGACAGAAAGGAGATGAGTAAAAGTGGAGGGCAGAGAAACCCAAGGCAAGAAACAAAAAGGGCCACTGTACAGCAAAATTCTAAAGGGTCAAAGTGTAATAAAAAGGCAAGCCTGAAAGCTCGGTGCCTCAATGCGAGGAGAATTCGGAACCCAGGAGAGGGCTCTGAGCTAGTTAGAGTGGGTGAGAGCTCAGATGAACAGGACCCCAAGAAAGAATGCAAAAGGCAGGAGGCAACAGAGCAGAGTAGCACTGGGGTAAGTGTAAACCACAAGGTGATAGGAAGGGACAATATGTATGAATATAAAGGGGCTGCAGGAGGGGTCAAAACTAAAAATCATGGTTTAAAAACGAGTATTAAAACACTCTACCTAAACGCACGCAGCATTCGAAATAAAGTAAATGAGTTGACGGCACAAATCATTACAAATGGGTATGATTTGGTGGCCATTACAGAAACGTGGTTGCAGGGTAGCCAAGACTAGGAATTAAATATACAGGGGTATCTGACAATTCGGAAGGAGAGACAAGAAGGGAAAGGAGATGTGGTAGCTCTGTTAATAAAGGATGATATCAGGGCAGTTGTGAGAGATGATATTGGTTCTAATGAACAAAATGTTAAATCATTGTGGGTGGAGATTAGAGATAGTCAGGGGAAAAAGTCACTGGTGGGCGTAGTTTATAGACCCCCAAAGAATAACTTCACGGTGGGGCGTACAATAATCAAGGGAATAATGGAGGCATGTGAAAAAGGAACGGCAGTAATCATGGGGGATTTTAACCTACATATCCATTGGTCAAATCAAATCGCACGGGATAGACTGGAGGAGGAATTCATGGAATGATACGGGATTGTTTCTTCGGAAGTATGTGACAGAACCGACAAGGGAGCAAGCTATCTTAGATCTGGTCCTGGGTAATGAGTCAGGAATAATAAACGATCTCCGAGTAAAAGATCCTCTCGGAATGAGAGATCACAGTATGGTTGAATTTGTAATACAGATTGAGGGTGAGGAAGTAGTGTCTCAAACGAGCGTACTATGCTTTTTCAAAGGGGACTACAGTGGGATGAGGGCAGAGTTGGCTGAAGTAGACTGGGAACACCGACTAAACGGTGGCACAATTGAGGAACAGTGGAGGACTTTTAAGGAGCTCTTTCATAGTGCTCAACAAAAATATATCCAGTGAAAAAGAAGAGTGGTAAGAGAAAGGATAACCGGCCGTGGATAACCAAGGAAATAAAGGAGAGTATCAAATTAAAAACCAATGCGTATAAGGTGGCCAAGGTTAGTGAGAAACTAGAAGATTGGGAAAATTTTAAACGACAGCAAAGAACAACTGAGAAAGCAATAAAGAAAGGAAAGATAGATTACGAAAGTAAACTTGTGCAAAACATAAAAACAGATAGTAAAAGCTTTACAGATATATAAAATGGAAAAGAGTGACTAAAGTAAATGTTGGTCCCTTAGATAAGGGGGATTTAATAATGGGAAATGTGGAAATGGCTGAGACTTTAAACAATTATTTTGCTTCGGTCTTCACAATGGAAGACACAAAAACCATGCCAAAAATTGTTGGTCATAGGAATGTGGGAAGGGAGGACCTTGAGACAATCACTATCACTAGGGGGGTAGTGCTGGACAGGTTAATGGGACTCAAGGCAGACAAGTCCCCTCCCTGGTCCTGATGAAATGCATCCCAGGATATTAAAAGAGATGGCGGAAGTTATAGCAGATGCATTCGTTATAATCTACCAAAATTCTCTGGACTCTGGGGAGGTACCAGCGGATTGGAAAGCAGCTAATGTAACGCCTCTGTTTAAAAAAGGGGGCAGACAAAAGGCAGGTAACTATAGGCCGGTTAGTTTAACATCTGTAGTGGGGAAAATGCTTGAAACTATCATTAAGGAAGAAATAGCGGGACATCTAGATAGAAGTAGTGCAATCAAGCAGACGCAGCATGGATTCATGAAGGGGAAATCATGTTTAACTAATTTACTGGAATTCTTTGAGGATATAACGAGCATGGTGGATAGAGGTGTACCGATGGATGTGGTGTGTTTCGATTTCCAAAAGGCATTCGATAAGGTGCCACACAAAAGGTTATTGCAGAAGATAGAGGTACGCGGAGTCAGAGGAAATGTATTAGCATGGATAGAGAATTGGCTGGTGAACAGAAAGCAGAGAGTCGGGATAAATGTGTCCTTTTTGGGTTGGAAATCAGTGGTTAGTGGTGTGCCACAGGGATCGGTGCTGGGACCACAACTGTTTACACTATACATAGATGACCTGGAAGAGGGGACAGAGTGTAGTGTAATAAAATTTGTAGATGACACAAAGATTAGTGGGAAAGCGGGTTGTGTAGAGGACATAGAGAGGCTGCAAAGAGATTTAGATAGGTTAAGTGAATGGGCTAAGGTTTGGCAGATGAAATACAATGTCGGAAAGTGTGAGGTCATCCACCTTTGGAAAAAAAACAGTAAAAACAGTGAATGGGGAGGAATTACAACATGCTGCGGTGCAGAGGGACCTAGTGGTCCTTGTGCATGAAATTCTTTTGAGTTTACCTGAAAAAAAACATAAACATTAAACCGTGCCACCCGCCTGGGTGACACAGCAGACATTTTCAAGGCCCCTTTTTTTTTTTTTCCTTTTTTTGTGTGTTTTTTTTTTGTTTTTCTTTTTTTTTTGTTTTTTTTTGGGCACTAAAATCACATTTTTCCAAGTGCCCCCTATAAAAGGGGAGGGGGACACTAAAAGCACCGGCAATTAAAACAAATTAAGCTTTAAAACGTAAAATCAAATTAAAATTTGGTTGCCAGGCGTGATGATGCACTCCAGTCCCTCCGGTGCCCACCTCTCGCGGAAGGCCGCGAGCGTACCGGTGGACACCGCGTGCTCCATCTCCAAGGATACCCTGGCGCGGATGTACGCGCGGAAGAGAGGCAGGCAGTCAGGTTGAACGACCCCCTCGACCGCCCGCTGCCTGGACCGGCTGATGGCACCCTTGGCCGTGCCTCCTTGTGCATGAAACTCTTTTGAGTTTACCTGAAAAAAAACATAAACATTAAACCGTGCCACCCGCCTGGGTGACACAGCAGACATTTTCAAGGCCCCTTTTTTTTCCTTTTTTTGTGTTTTTTTTTCTTTTTCTTTTTTTGGTTTTTTTTGGGGCGCTAAAATCACATTTTTCCAAGTGCCCCCTATGAAAGGGGAGGGGGACACTAAAAGCACCAGCAATTAAAACAAATTAAACTTAAAAAATGTAAAATCAAATTAAAATTTGGTTGCCGGGCGTGATGATGCACTCCAGTCCCTCCGGTGCCCACCTCTCGCGGAAGGCCGCGAGCGTACCGGTGGACACCGCGTGCTCCATCTCCAATGACACCCTGAACCGGATGTAAGAGCGGACGAGAGGCAGGCAGTCAGGTTGAACGACCCCCTCGACCGCACGCTGCCTGGACCGGCTGATGGCACCCTTGGCCGTGCCTCCTTGTGCATGAATCCCAAAAAGTTAGTTTGCAGGTGCAGCAGGTAATCAGGAAGGCGAATGGAATGTTGGCCTTCATTGCAAGAGGGATGGAGTACAAAAGCAGGGAGGTCCTGCTGCAACTGTATAGGGTATTGGTAAGGCCACACCTGGAGTACTGCATGCAGTTTTGGTCACCTTACTTAAGGAAGGATATACTGGCTTTGGAGGGGGTGCAGAGACGATTCACTCGGCTGATTCTGGAGATGAGGGGGTTACCTTATGATGATAGATTGAGTAGACTAGGTCTTTACTCGTTGGAGTTCAGAAGGATGAGGGGTGATCTTATAGAAACATTTAAAATAATGAAAGGGATGGACAAGATAGAGGCGCAGAGGTTGTTTCCACTGGTAGGGGAGACTAGAACTAGGGGGCACAGCCTCAAAATACAGGAGAGCCAATTTAAAACCGAGTTGAGAAGGAATTTCTTCTCCCAGAGGATTATGAATCTGTGGAATTCTCTGCCCAAGGAAGCAGTTGAGGCTAGCTCATTGAATGTATTCAAGTCACAGATAGATAGATTTTTAACCAATAAGGGAATTAAGGGTTACGAGGAGCGGGCGGGTAAGTGGAGCTGAGTCCACGGCCAGATCAGCCATGATCTTATTCAATGGCGGGGCAGGCTCGAGGGGCTAGATGGCCTACTCCTGTTCCTAATTCTTATGTTCTTATGTACTCGTTGGAGTTCAGAAGGATGAGGGGTGATCTTATAGAAACATTTAAAATAATGAAAGGGATGGACAAGATAGAGGCAGAGAGATTGTTTCCACTGGTCGGGGAGACTAGAACTAGTGGGCACAGCCTCAAAATACAGGGGAGCCAATTTAAAACCGAGTTGAGAAGGAATTTCTTCTCCCAGAGGGTTGTGAATCTGTGGAATTCTCTGCCCAAGGAAGCAGTTGAGGCTAGCTCATTGAATGTATTCAAATCACAGATAGATCGATTTTTAACCAATAAAGGAATTAAGGGTTATGGGGAGCGGGCGGGTCAGTGGAGCTGAGTCCACGGCCAGATCAGCCATGATCTTTTTGAATGGCGGAGCAGACTCGGGGGGCTAGTTGGCCTACTCCTGTTCCAAATTCTTATGTTCTTATGTTCTTTTTTCTTTTTCTCTTATTTAATTACGCTTGCTTTTATTATTACTTTAAATAACCTTTTCAAATCTCTGAGTCTTTTTATTACCTTTATTTCTTTTTGCACTCCAAACTTTGCTTCATCCCAGCTTTTTATTATCCTGACCAAAGATTGAGTATTTACAGACAACCTCATTTATGCAGAGGAAGAGCAAGTCTGGGAGGCAACCTGGAAGCAGAAACTTGTGAGGCTGTGTCAGTGGCTCAGTGGGTAGCAGTCTCACTTCTGAATCAGGGGTCATGGGTTGAAATCCCGTTCCAGAAAATTGATCCCATAATTCAGGCTAACATTCCCAGTGCAGTACTGAAGGACTGCTGCACTGTCGAAGGGTGCCGTCTTTCAGATGAGGCATTAAACTGGGCCCGATCTGCCCTCTCAGGTGGGTGTAAAAGATCCCATGACACTTTTTCAGAGAAGAGCAGGGATGTTAGAATCATAGAATGGTTACAGCATAGCAGAAGGCCATTCAGCCCATCGAGCCCGTGCTGGCTCTCAGCTCGTCCCACTACCCCGCCCTTACCCCGTAGCCATGCAATTTTTTTTTCCTTCAGCTACTTATCCATTTCCCTTTAGATAGATAAGATTGACTCTGCCTCCACCACCCTTTCAGGCAGCGCATTCCAGATCTTAACCACATGCTGCGTAAAAAAGTTTTTTCTTACGCTGCCTTTGGTTGTTTTGCCAATCACCTTAAATCTGTGTCCTCTGTGTCTCGACCCTTTTGCCAATGTTTCTCTCTAACTACTTTGTCCCAGACCCCTCATGATTTTGAACACCTCGATCAAATCTCCTCTCAATTTTCTCTGCTCCAAGGTGAACAACCCCAGTTTCTCCAGTCTATCAATGTCACTGAAGTCCCTCATTCCTGGAAACATTCTCGTAAATCCTTTCTGCACCTTCGCTAAGGCCTTCACATCCTTGCCCAGAATTGGACACAATACTCCACTTGGGGCCAAACCAGTGGTTTATACACATTCATCGTAATTTCCACACTTTTGTACTTTTACCTCTACTTATGAAGCCAGGATCCTGCAAGCATTTTGAATTGCTTTCTCAAGCTGCCCTACCACCTTCAATGACTTGTGCACACATACCCCCAGGTCTCTCCATTCGTGCACCCACTTCAGGATTCTACCATTTCGTTTATATGTCCTCTCCTCATTCTTTCTACCAAAATGTATCAGTTCACACTTTTCTGTGTTAAATTTCATCTGCCACATATCTGTCCATTTTGCCAGCCTGTCTATGTTTTCCTGAAGTCTATCCCTCTGCTCCTCACTGTTCACTATACTTCCGAATTTTGTGTCATCTACAAATTTTGAAATTGTGCCCTGTACACCCACCTCCAAGTCATTAATATGTATCAAGAAACACTACTGTATACCATCCTCCGTTCCAAAAACCAACTGTTCACCACTACTCTCTGTTTCCTATCACTAGGCCATATCCATGCTGCCATTTTTATTCCATGGGCTTCAACTTTGCTGGAAAGCCTATTATGTGGCACTTTGTCGAACACATTTTGGAAATCCATGTATACTACTCAACCACATTACCCTCATCAACCCTATCTGTTACCTCATCAAAAACTCTATCAAGTTGGTTGAGCATGATTTGCCTTCAACAAAATCTAAGAGTCTCTGATTACTATTTCCAAATGCTTCCCCACTACCGAGGTTAAACTGGCTGGCCTGTAGCTGCTGGATTTATCTTTACAGCCTTTGTTCAATAATGGTATAACATTTGCAATTTTTCAGTCCTCTAACACCACCGCTGTATCTTAGGAGGATTGGAATATTATGGCCCATACCTCCACGATTTTCTCCCTCAATTCCCTTCGGCATGTGTGACCTGCCCTGTACATTGCAATTTGAAAACAACATCACTTTGTTCACAGTACTTTGTTCACAGTAGCAGCACTTGTGTGCTGAGAGATTTGCTTAGTATTGTCACTGGTGGCAATGAACGCCTGGGCTATCGCTATGGCCTTGCTCAAGGTTGGGGTCTCTACAGTCAAAAGTTTGCGAAGTATGGTTTTGTGGCCAAAGCCAAGTACGAAAAAGTCTCTGAGCATGTGCTCCAAATGTCCTTCAAATTTGCAATGTCCTGCAAGGTGTCTTAACTCGGCGACATAACTCGCCACTTCCTGGCCTTCAGCCCTTTTGTAGGTGTAGAACCGGTACCTCACCATCAGAACACTTTCCTTTGGATTCAAATGCTCTCAGACCAGTGTGCACAAATCATCGTATGATTTCTCCGTGGGTTTCGCTGGAGTAAGCAGATTTTTCATGAGGCCATATGTTGGTGGCCCACAGACGGTGATGAGGATCGCCCTTCGTTTGGCAGAGTTCTCTTTTCCAGCTAGATTGTTGGCTACGAAGTATTGGTCGAGTCACTCCACAAAAGTTTCCCAATCATCTCCCTCCGAGAATTTCTCCAGGATGCCCACTGTTCTCTGCATCTTTGGGTTCGCTATCTGTATCTCGTCGCCAGTTGTTAAGTATGGAAAAAGAGTCAGACTGCACACTGTGAGCTTAAAGTAAAGTGTGACCTTACTCTTTTATTGTAGGTCTCCAGAGTGCCTCTCCAAACTGTGGGACCTCCTTAAATACCTGTGGTCCCAAGGGATTATGGGATCCCTTGGGACTCTAGGGGATGAGCCCTCTGGTGGCTGAGTATATACAAGTATACATATATAACAAGGCCCATGCTTTCGCATACCTCAGAATGTGGCACCTTATCGAATGCCTTCTGGCAATCCAAATACACCAAATCCACTGGTTCTCCCTTATCCACCCTCCTCATTACATCCTCAAAGAATTCCAGAAAATTTGTCAAACATGATTTCCCTTTCATAAAACCATGCTGACTCTGCTTGATTGAATCATGCTTTTCCAAAAGTCCCGTTACTTCTTCCTTAATAATGAACTCCAGCATTTTACGAACAACAGATGTTAGGTTAACTGGTCTATAGTTTCCTGCTTTTTGTCTGCCTCCTTTTTTAAATAGGGGCATTAATTTTGTGGTTTTCCAATCTGCTGGGACTGCCCCAAAATCCAGGGAATTTTGGTAGATTATAACCAATGCATCCACTATCTCTGCAGCCACTTCTCTTAAGACCCTAGGATGTAAGCCATCAGGTCCAGGGAACTTGTCCACCTTGTGTCTCATTATTTTACCTCGTACTACTTCATTAGTAATAGACCCTACCTATAGACCCTTTACTATCTATGGGGATGTTTTTAGTGTCTTCTACCGTAAAGACTGCTACAAAATATTTGTTCAACGTCTCTGCCATTTCCCTGTTCTATATTAATTCCCCGGTTTCATCCTCCAGGGTACCAACATTTACTTTAGCCACTCGTTTCCTTTTCATGTACCTGTAGAAACTCTGACTATCAGTTTTTATATTTCGGGCTAGTTTACTTTCATAATCAGTCTTCTCTCTCTTAATAACTTTTTTAGCCATTCTCTACTGGCTTTTAAACATTTCCCAATCCTCTGCCCTCCCACTAGTCTTTGCCACATTGTATGCCTTTGTTTTCAATTTGATAGCCTCCCTTATTTCCTTAGTTAGCCACGATGGTTATCCCTTCTCTTACAATCTTTCTTTCTCATTGGGATATATTTTTGTTGCGAGTTCTGAAATATCTCCTTCAGTGTCTGCCACTGCTCATCAACCATCCCATTCTGTAATGGCTATCAGATCATACACATTTCTATCTATTTATGCTGTCAACTCATCTATTTTGTTATGAATGCTATGTGCATTTAGACAAAGAGCTTTTAAATTTGTTTTTTAATCTTTTTTCCTGCTTGTTTCCTCTGTCCTTCAAACTCATTTTCTAAATTTTGCTTCCTAATTCCAGCTTTACTTACCTCCCTACTGAATCGATCCTCAGGTTCCCATCCCCCGGCCAAGCTAGTTTAAACCCTCCCCAACAGCACCAGCAAACCCCCGCGAGGATACTGGTCCCGGCTCTGTTGAGGTGCAACCCGTCCGGCTTGTACAGGTCCAACCTCCCCCAGAAGCAGTCCCAATGCCTCAGGAATCTAAAATCCTCCTTCCTGCACCATCTCTCCAGCCACGCATTCATCTGCTCTATCCTCCTATTGCTGTACTTACTAGCTCGTGACACTGGGAATAATCTGGAGATTACTACCTTTCATGTCCTGCTTTTTAATCTCTCTCCTACCTCCCTAAACGCTGCCTGCAGGACCTCATCCCTCTTTCTACCTATGTCATTGGTCCCGGTATGGACCACGATATCTAGCTGTTCACCCTCTCCCCCCAGAATGCCCTGCAGCCGCTCGGTGACATCCTTGACCCTGGCACCAGGGAGGCAACATACTATCCAAGTCATGAAAGGCACTATATAAATGCAAGTTCCTTTTAAAACGGAAATGAGGAAGAATTTATTCTCTCAGAGGGTCGTGAATCTTTGGAATTCTCTACCCGATAAGAGTTGTGGAGGCGGGGTCATTGAATAATTTTAAGGGAGAGATAGATAGATTTTTGAAGGATAAAGGAGTCAAGGGATATGGGGAGAGGGCAGGGAAGTGGAGTTGAGGCCAAGATCAGAGCAGCCATGATGTTATTAAATGGCGGAGCAGGCTCGAAGGGCCAGATGGCCTACCCCTGCTCCTATTTCTTATGTTCATATGTTCTAAGACTTTCTTTCCTTCTTTCTTTTCATTCTTTTCCTTATTTTGCTCCTGTCCTTCTTTCTTTCTTCTGTGCCATGAATTTCTATGATTCTATATTGATAATATATAAATGACAATCTTGCATTCTGACGGTCGGTTGATTGCCTGCCCCTGATCCACCTCCATTAAAACTGCAAGCAGGTGGGTTGGAGGCGGCTTGGGGTCGATTTTGAGATTTTCTAAATTTTCACATCTCACCTGAACCAAGCCCACCTGCTTTTGGGCCTCAATATTCCACCAGGCCAGATGAAATTTAATACAAAAAAGTATGAAGTGATAAATTTTGTTAGGAATAATGAAGAGAGGCAATATGAACTAAATGGTAAAAGTTTAAAGACCTGGAGGTGTATGTACACAAATATTTTAAGGAAGAGAGGGAAGATAGATTATGAAAGTAAGCTAGCACAAAATATAGAAACAGATAGTAAGAGTTTCTACAGGTACATAAAAAGGAAAAGAGTGACGAAAGTAAATGTTGGTCCCTTTGAGGATGAGACTGGGGAATTAATAATGGGGAGCAGGGAAATGGCAGGGACGTTGAACAAATATTTTGTATTGGTCTTCATGGTAAAAGACACTAAAAAATCCCAATAGTGGATAATCAAGGGGCTATAGGGAGGGAGGAACTTAATATAATCACCATCACTAAAGAAGTAATAATCGGTAAAATAATGGGACGAAAGGCGGACACGTCCCCTGGACCAGATGGTTTGCATCCTAGGGTCTTAAAAGAAGTGTCTGCAGAGATAGTGGATGCATTGGTTGTAATCTACCAAAATTCCCTGGATTCTGGGGAGGTCCCAGCAGATTGGAAAATGTAACGCCCCTATTTAAAAAAGGAGGCAGACAAAAAGCAGGAAACGATAGACCAGTTAGCCTAACATCTGTCTTTGGAAAATGCTGGAGTCCATTATTAAGGAAGCAGTAGCAGGACATTTGGAAAAGCATAATTCAATCAAGCAGCGTCAGCATGGTTTTATGAAAGGGAAATCATGTTTGACAAATTTGCTGGAATTCTTTGAGGATGTAATGAGCAAGGTGGATAAGTGGGAACCTGTGGATGTGGTGTATTTGGATTTCCAGAAAGCATTTGAAAAGGTGCCACATTAAAGGTTACTGCACAAGATAAAAGTTCACGGGGTTGGGGGTAATATATTAGCATGGATAGAGGATTGGGTAACTAACAGAAATCAGCAAGTCGGGATAAATGGGTCATTTTCCAGTTGGCAAACAGTAACTACTGGGGACAGTGCTGGGGCCTCAACTATTTACAATCTATACTAATCACTTGGATAAAGGGACTGAATATAATGTAGCCAAGTTTGTTGATGACACAAAGATGGGTGGGAAAGCAAATTGTGAGGCGTTCACAAAAAATTTGAAAAGGGATCTAGACAGGCTAAGTGAGTGGGCAAACATTTGGCAGATGGAGTACAATGTTGTAAAATGTGAGGTTATCCACTTTGGCAGAAAAAATCGAAAAGCAAATTATAATTTGAATGGAGAAAAATTGCAAGGTTCTGCAGTACATTGGGACCTGGGGTCCTTGTGCATGAAACATCCCTGTCTGGCATAAAAATATAAAAGGGAAGGTGGCTCAACCGTGGCTATCAAGGGAAATCAGGGATAGTATTAAAGCCAAGGAAGTGGCATACAAATTGGCCAGAAATAGCAGTGAACCTGGGGACTGGGAGAAATTTAGAACTCAGCAGAGGAGGACAAAGAGTTTGATTCGGGCAGGGAAAATAGAGTATGAGAGGAAGCTTGCAGGGAACATTAAGACGGACTGCAAAAGTTTCTATAGATATGTAAAGAGAAAAAGGTTAGTAAAGACAAATGTAGGTCCCCTGCAGTCAGAATCAGGGGAAGTCATAACGGGGAACAAAGAAATGGCAGACCAATTGAACAAGTACTTTGGTTCGGTATTCACTAAGGAGGACACAAACAACGTTCCAGATATAAAAGGGGTCAGAGGGTCTAGTAAGAAGGAGGAACTGAGGGAAATCCTTATTAGTTGGGAAATTGTGTTGGGGAAATTAATGGGATTGAAGGCCGATAAATCCCCAGGGCCTGATGGACTGCATCCCAGAGTACTTAAGGAGGTGGCCTTGGAAATAGCGGATGCATTGACAGTCATTTTCCAACACTCCATAGTCTCTGGATCAGTTCCTGTGGAGTGGAGGGTAGCCAATGTAACCCCACTTTTTAAAAAAAGAGGGAGAGAAATCAGGGAACTATAGACCGGTCAGCCTGACATCAGTAGTGGGTAAAATGATGGAATCAATTATTAAGGATGTCATAGCAGCGCATTTGGAAAGAGGTGACATGATAGGTCCAAGTCAGCATGGATTTGTGTAAAGGAAATCATGCTTGACAAATCTTCTGCAATTTTTTGAGGATGTTTCCAGTAGAGTGCACAGGGGAGAACCAGTTGATGTGGTGTATTTGGACTTTCAGAAGGCTTTTGATAAGGTCCCACACAAGAGATTAATGTGCAAAGTTAAAGCACGTGGGACTGGGGGTAGTGTGCTGACGTGGATTGAGAACTGGTTGTCAGACAGGAAACAAAGAGTAGGAGTAAATGGGTACTTTTCAGAATGGCAGGCAGTGACTAGTGGGGTACTGCAAGGTTCTGTGCTGGGGCCCCAGCTGTTTACATTGTACATTAATGATTTAGACGAGGGGATTAAATGTAGTATCGCCAAATTTGCGGATGACACTAAGTTGGGTGGCAGTGTGAGCTGCGAGGATGATGCTATGAGGCTGCAGAGTGACTTGGATAGGTTAGGTGAGTGGACAAATGCATGGCAGATGAAGTATAATGTGGATAAATGTGAGGTTATCCACTTTGGTGGTAAAAACAGAGAGACAGACTATTATCTGAATGGTGACAGATTAGGAAAACGGGAGATACAACGAGACTTGGGTGTCATGGTACATCAGTCATTGAAGGTTGGCATGCAGGTACAGCAGGCGGTTAAGAAAGCAAATGGCATGTTGGCCTTCATAGCGAGGGGATTTGAGTACAGGGGCAGGGAGGTGTTACTACAGTTGTACAGGGCCTTGGTGAGGCCACACCTGGAGTATTTTGTACAGTTTTGGTCTCCTAACTTGAGGAAGGACATTCTTGCTATTGAGGGAGTTCAGCGAAGGTTCACCAGACTGATTCCCGGGATGGCGGGACTGATATATCAAGAAAGACTGGATCAACTGGGCTTGTATTCACTGGAGTTCAGAAGAATGAGAGGGGATCTCATAGAAACATTTAAAATTCTGACGGTTTCAGACAGGTTAGATGCAGGAAGAATGTTCCCAATGTTGGGGAAGTCCAGAACTAGTGGTCACAGTCTAAGGATAAGGGGTAAGCCATTTAGGACCGAGATGAGGAGAAACTTCTTCACCTAGAGAGTGGTGAACCTGTGGAAATCTCTACCACAGAAAGTTGTTGAGGCCAATTCACTAAATATATTCAAAAAGGAGTTGGATGTAGTCCTTACTACTAGGGGGATCAAGGGATATGGCGAGAAAGCAGGAATGGGGTACTGAAGTTGCATGTTCAGCCATGAACTCATTGAATGCCGGTGCAAGCTCGAAGGGCCGAATGGCCTACTCCTGCACCTATTTTCTATGTTTCTATGTTTCTATGTTTCGAAACACAAAAAGCAACAACAAGTAATCAGGAAGGCGAATAGAATGTTGGTCTTTATTGCAAGGGGATGGAGTATAATAGCAGAGAAGTCCTGCTACAACTGTATAGGGTATTGGTGAAGCCATACAAGGAAGAGGCATTTCAGCATGGATTTATGAAAGGGAAATCATGCTTGACAAATTTTCGAGAATTTTTTGAGGATGTAACTAGTAGAGTGGACAAGGGAGAACTAGTGGATGTGGTGTATTTGGACTTTCAAAAGGCTTTTGACAAGGTCACACACAAGAGATTAGTGTGCAAAATTAAAGCAGATGGTATTGGGTGTAATGTATTGATGTGGATAGAGAACTGGTTGGCAGACAGGGAGCAGAGTGTATGGATAAATGGCAGGCAGTGACTAGTGGGGTGCCGCAGGGCTCAGTGCTGGGACTCCAGCTATTTACAATGTACATCAATGATTTAGACGAAGGAATTGAGTGTAATATCTCCAAGTTTGTAGACGACACTAAGCTGGGTGGTGGTATGAGCTGTGAGGAGGATACTAAGAGGCTGCAGGGTGATTTGGACAGGTTCGGTGAGTGGGCAAATGCATGGCAGATGCAGTATAATTTCGATAACTGTGAGGTTATCCACTTTGATGGCAAAAACATGAAGGCAGAATATTATCTGAATAGTGGCAGATTAGGGAAAGGGGAGGTGCAACAAGACCTGGGTGTCATAGTACATCAGTCATTGAAAGTTGGCATGCAGATACAGCAGGCGGTGAAGAAGGCAAATGGCATGTTGGCCTTCATAGCTAGGGAATTTGCGTATAGGAGCAGGGAGGTCTTAATGCAGTTGTACAGGGCCTTGGTAAGGCCTCACTTAGAATATTGTGTTCAATTTTGATCTCCTAATCTGAGGAAGGACATTCTTGCTATTGAGGGAGTGCAGCAAAGGTTCACCAGACTGATTCCCAGGATGGCGGGACTGACATATGAGGAGAGACTGGATCGACTAGGCCTGTATTCACTGGAGTTTAGAAGGATGAGAGGGGATCTCATAGAAACATATAAAATTCTGAGGGGACTGGACAGGTTAGATGCAGGAAGAATATTCCCGATGTTGGGGAAGTCCAGAACCAGGGGTCACAGTCTAAGGATAAGGGGTAAGCCATTTAGGACTGAGATGAGGAGAAACTTCTTCACTCAGAGAGTTGTTAACCTGTGGCATTCTCTACCGCAGAGAGTTGTTGATGTCAGTTCGTTAGATATATTCAAACAGGAGTTAGAGATGGTCCTGATGGCTAAAGAGATGAAGGGGTATGGAGAGAAAGCAGGAAAGGGGTACTGAGGTACATGGTTAGCCATGATCTTATTGAATGGCGGTGCAGGCTCGAAGGGCCAAATGGCCTACTCCTGCACCTAATTTCTATGTTTCTATGTTTTTATACCTACAGTACTCCATACAGTTTTGGTCTCCATATTTAAGGAAGGATATACTTGCAATGGAGGCTGTTCAGAGAAGGTTCATTCAGTGGTTCTGCAAATGAGGGGTTTGACATATGAAGATAGGTTGAGTAAGTTGGGCCTATACTCATTGGAGTTCAGAAGAATGAGGGTTGATCTATCGAAATGTATAAGATAACGAGGAGGCTCGACAAGGTGGATGCAGAGAGAATATTTCCATTTATAGGGGAAACTAAAACTAGGGGACATAGGTTTTCATGAGCTGCAAGGCCCGTCCATTGCCGCTCAAAGGACTGCTGGGGGGGTACTTTGCCTGAAAGATTCCTCTAAAGGAGGTGGCAGTACCGCCCAGGAGTAAAATAACGGCTTACACCATCAATCTGGGCAGCAGCGAGCGGGAGCTCTCAATCTCGGCGGCAAAGGAGCTTGTCGCACAAATGGAGTCAGGCCCTGGGAGGGTGGAAGACCTGAAAAGTAAAAACTTCACAAAAAAAAATCACCGGAACACCTTCAGGGGACCCCATCCAGGTAAGTCGCTGTAAAATTTTTTTTTAAAATATGTTCTCTAACCTTCTTTTGCAGGTCTTCATACCTACCGTTGGGGCTAGAACAACCTCCATGCAGCGTTCCTGCTCCCTGCTGGCACCGAATCCCGCCTGCACCAATCTGGCATCTCGGTGGGCGGGAGACCACTTACGCAACTTGGCCGCCAGAGGACATCAGCGGATGGTTCCCGGTGATACTCCCCTCCCGCCCGTTGCAGCCCAAGTGGAAACTGGGAGCAAGAAGAAAACCGCAGGAAAACTCGGTGGCAGTCGGCGGCAGTGAGCGATAAGGCCACCATTATGGAGCCCACAGTCTCAGAATAAGTGACCGCCCATTTAAAGCTGAGATAAGGAGGAATTTCTTCTCTCAGAGGGTTGTAAATCTATGGAATTCTCTGCCCCAGAGAGCTGCGGAGGCTGTGTCATTGAATATATTTAAGTTGGAGGTAGACAGATTTTTGAGCGATAAGGGTGGGTTATGGGGTGTGGGCAGGCAAGTGGAGCTGAGTCCATGATCAGATAAGCCATGATCTTATTAAATGGCGGAACAGGCTCGAGTGGCTCCTGCTCCTTATATTCTTATGGCAGGACAAGTTGAGAAGGCTGTTAAAAAGGCATATGGGAACTTGTCTTTATTAATAGGGAATAAAGTGCAAAAGCAAGGAAGTTATACTAAACTTTTATAAAGCACATGTTAGACCTCAGCTGGAGTATTGTGTTCAATTCTGGGCACCTCGCTTTAAGAAGGATGTCAAGGCCTTGAAGATAGTGCAGGATTTACGATAATGGTACTGTGAGGGACTTCAATTGAGTGGAGCAGCTGGCCAGCACGGGCCAGTCCACACTACGATATGTGTGCGCACTAGGTCTGTGCAGCAGAGCTGGTCTCCAGTTGTCTTGGTTAATCCTTGCCACTGGACCAAGACCTAGCTCCATCAAGCCCGTGTGGTGGCTGCTGTGCAACGGCCACCACACGTTAAAAGAAACCCATGCACAGGCATCTTCCACCCTTCAGGGTTTAGTTCGGACCTGGAATTTTAAGTTCTTCATTGAAACATCTGTGAACTATTTGATGTGGAAGCAAGTCATCCTCGGTTTGAGGGACTGCCTATGATGGAGCAACTGGAGAATCTGGGGTTGTTCTCCTTAGAGCATAGAAGGTAAGAAATGATTTGATAAATATTTACTTTGATAGAGTAAATAAGGAGAAACTTTCCAGTGGCAGAAGGTTTCGTAACCAGAGGACACAGATTCAAGGTGATTGGCAAAAGAACCAGAAGCGATATGAGGAAACATTTTCTTTACACACGAGTTGTGGAGTTGTGATCTGGAATCCACTGCTAGCAGATTCAATCGTAACTTTCAAAAGAGAATAGTATCAATACTTTAAGGGAAATAATTCACAGGGCTATGGGCAACTCGCAAACCCACAAACTCTACCACCTCAAAGGACAAGGGCAGCAGGCGAATGGGAACACCATCACCTGCAAATGCCTCTCTAAGTCACACCCCATCCTGACTTGGAAATATATCGTCGCTGGGTCAAAATCCTGCAACTCCCTCCGTAACAGCACCATGGGTGTACCTTCACTGCATGGACTGCAGTGGTTCAAGAAGGCAGCTCATCACCAGCAACACACACATCACGTGAATTATTATTTTTTTAAAACAGGGGAGTGGGATTAATTGGATAGATTTACCAAAGAGCCGACAGAGGTACGAGGGGCCAAATGTCCTCCTTCTGTGCTGTATCATTTTATGATAGAACCTAATATTTGTGAGGCATACCTGAGTCAGGCAGAAATCCTCAACATACTTAAAAAGTACTTGGATATGTACTTGAAGTGCCGCAACCTACAAGGTCACGGGCCAGAGCTGGAAAGTGAGATTAGACCGGATAGCTCTTTGTCGGCCATCACTGGGGCCAAAAGGACTGCTTTAAATTTCTATGATCCTTTGAAATGTGTAGAAGACATGCTCTTAAAGAGAAGGACACATACCTCAATAGGTCCCAAAGTCATATCCATCTGTATTTCGTTTCTTCGTATTTCCGCTAAACACTCCATGGCAAATCTAACATCATCCAGATCCTGAATAGGTCGTGCCAGATTTTTCATTTGTTCACCGATAAATGTTGTTATTGCTAACATTTTTCCTTTGTACTTTTCATTTAAGAACCGACAAAGTACCATTTTCCAAGCTTTGGCTTCCACTAAAAGAGCCATTTTCATGGGTTCTAAGAGGGATGCAGAAATAGGTAACTATTAAAGTAAATTCAATTTTATGCTCTTTATTTAGTATAAAAACACAAAGTATTCTGACCCCAAAAGTTCTCAGGCTATGTTCCCAATAATTAAACTGGGATCATATCCTCCAGTGACCTCCAGCACTGACCTGCCAGAGAATGCAGGGTTGGGAAGATCACAGCAATGGTTGCAGCTCTTTTGGATCACTTAGAAGAAATTCCAGCTGTATCCAGGTCGTTTTCCTGTATTGGACCACTTGGTGGGACCCACTTCTGAAGATTCTGAGGAACCTTATGCGAGGTCCCACTGAAGGAAGTCCCTGCTGCCAACCCCATCCCCTCTGACATGAATCATGTTTAGTGGACAGAGATAATGCCTCAAACAAAGTCCCACAGGAAGTATCAGTTAAGGCAGGATCTAATGGGCCAGATCTGGGTTCTAGCCCACTTCTAAGACCTTCTGCACTCCTGGCTGAATTGTAGCAAGAGTGTGCTGTATGGTCCATGCAATTTCAGAGCCTTTATTCTGTTAAAAACACAATTCCATTACTGGAGTCACATGTAGACCAAATCTGGTAGGGATGGCAGGTTCCTTTCCCAAGGTGAAAGCCTTGATCTGGAACTGTGGGATTGGTCCTCTTGCCTCAACAGGACGAGTCCTGCATGCTGGGGGTGGCAGTTGTGCCTTAGAAGGCAGTGTGCTGAACCTGGAGAAGACAAAAGTCAGTCAGCGAAATGCCTGCACTGAGCCTATGACAAGTCTGAGAGAGGTGAGGGAGATCAGTGGCCAGCTGTGGCCATCAATTTCAGTGTGGACCCAGAAAGACCTTTTTTAACTTATCTTTTTGTGGCAATGTGGTTTGGCTGCTTTAGTCCTGAGGATAGGGGAGTCCCCGGCAGTGAGGAGCCTACCGGGGGGGGACTTTTGTTGCTCCCGAGGGCAGTGAGCCATCCCTGGAGGGGTGAGGGGCTGTACCAGCCCAGTAAGCACCACCCAAAGCTCGGGGGACACCTTGGCAGGGGAGACAGAGGGGCCGGCCCAAGAGGCCAAAGGAGAGGTGGTCTCCCCCCTACATTCCCCCGCATAAAAGGAAAACCAAGGAGCGTCCCAGGGATTAGCACAGCCACCCGGGAAGGGTGGCAAGCAGGTTAAAAAGGAGAGCAGTAGGTGTGTACATATTTATATAAAGTTTTCTCTCGTGTAGTGGGGCTCAGGTGGCCTCTGCAGTATAGGGAGTATAACAGTGAGGCTTTTGAGTCAATAGGATAGGGAGCCTGGACTTCTTTTTTTCTCTCACTTCCTCTTTTGTGTAAGGTTTGTTTGTTGTTTCAAGTGTTTATTAGTTGAAACCCCTTGACTTCCACAGTAAAATAGGCACACACAGTTTAAACCCGTGCAGGGGTACTGTGAGGTGTAGACAGAGTGGAAAATGGGGGAGGGATAAGCCAGGGGGCTCAGGGTTTTTGAACCAAATGAGGTTTTGTTTTTCAGAAGAGGAACCAGAGATGAGGAAAATTCTGTTCCTGTGCACCTACATCAGAATGTGCATCGGCTACCGGGAAGAGACTGAAGAAGCCATCATTTTTGGATGCTCAGGGGGGCAGGCACCGACTGTCACCACAGGAGAAAGGACACCAGGGGTAGAGGGGACCACAATATATACCCACAGGGGAAGGTGGCCAGGGTGGTTGGGGTCCAATTCCACTCGATACTCCAGCCACCCCGGCGTCACGTATGGGGAAGCATCAGTCTCCTGCCCCAACATTGAGGTGACCGCATCCCGGGTTAGGGTAATGGTTGGGAAAGGGTTCCCCTGACCTTTAAGGGGCACATCCCGGTGGGAAGGTGGTGGTGGCTCAGGAAGCTGAGCAAGGACATGGGAAACCCGACAGCAGATTGGGAGAGACTGAACAACAGCACCCACCGGACCATCACGGGCACCCAAGGGGGAGTGAGTGTGTGTTGGGATAAATCGTGGGAGGCGGAGTGAGGCGTGTATGTGTGCATGTGAGGATCAGAGAAGATATGCACGGCAGGCATCTCCATAGCATTCTCCCGACAGTGGCGGGATGAAGGGGATGGGATGGGACCGGAGCATGGTCGCATGCATAGTAAGCCACCCCAGTTCCATCCACGCCACCGAGTTAAACGCACACCCCAGACAGCCCCTGCCCACAGCCCCGACCGAACCAACTGACATGGACAGATGCCCTACCACCACCCAGGGACCAGAGAATGGTTTGGTTTTGGTTCCCACGGACAAGCTGCTATACCAGGGGGTGCACTACGCCGTGGCCTCCATCATCCTAAACCTTACTGAGGTGCACCTACCTGAGTGGTGCCCAAATGAGACAGAACACCTCTACCAGGCTCTCCTTCGAGAAATGTTCAGGACATTCTACGAGCTCGATTTTGGCTATTTGAATAAGACTTTGCTGTACTGTCTACAACCCAAAGACAACGTCAAACCAAAAAGACGCAGAAGAGGGATATGGAATGATATTTTTACCGGTTTCAACACCGGGGCATCAATGATTAATAGCATGGACAATTATGTAGCACATTTCGGATACCATTCCATTTTTACCAGAGCACCTGACAGATCTGTTCAAAGCAGCACAAAAATCCCAGAAACATTATTTCACCCTACAACAAAAAAACAGTAACATTGGGAGCCCAGATAGCTGACTTAAATTCAAGGCCCTAGTGGGATTGGGAGTTGGACGTAGAAGTCCTGGCCTGGGACCGCATCCTCTCTCACGCCCTGGCAGTGGCACAGCTGATCATCGTAGCCTATTTGCTGGTGATCCGCTGCCAGCTTAGGAGAAAGGGCCGTTGTTTAAAAATTTGAGAAAGCCATGCGGGAGACCAAGTCAAAGGCCAAACGAAAAGGGAGGGCTAGCAAAGTCTATGCAGTATGATGGGACTGATTGTACGAGCTGAATGTATTGCACTGTAAAGAAAAGTTTATACCTTGTAAAAGGTCCGTACCTCCCTATCTGTAATACTATGATGTGTGATACTATGTACTATTATGATTTTGGTGAAGGGTATTGGTTGAGAAGCATTTTTGCATTTTCAGTATTGTGTTGATTCCAAATGTATGAATACCATGGATGTATTTTAATGTTTTATCTTGGATTTAGGTAAGATTTGGGGAAGATTGGCTCTGTGAGAGGGAAAAGGTTTTGCTTCACATTTTGAAAACATGCTGAGACAGAGTGTTTTAATGGGGGAGTGTAAGGTTTGAAAATCCACGGCTGCATTTTATTGAAACACCCTAAGAACAAGAAAACTAACATGGGATCGTTCTATTCATTTTAAATGAACATTTTTTGGCCACCAAACCCTCAGATCAGGCAGGCTGGGAAATGTGTGGGCGGGTACAGACATTGTGGAGTCTGGCTCACAAGCGAGACAGAGGCACTGACCAATGGGGAAAAAGTGCTTCCTGGCAGGCCAATCAGGGGTCGAGTCGAGCCTGAAGCGGGGAAATCCTCAACCAATAGGGACTACCCGGCCCAGTTTGAAAATATGACTCACCCCTAATGAATGTGGACCATCATCTACCTAATTAATATGGACAGTGGACAATCACTGCAGTAATGGCCCATCAAAGGGGAGGCCCAAACCAATTGACTCCCAGGACTGTAACAAAGGACCAGCAGACTTTTAGGCACCAATGTGCACTGAAACAATACCCCTGTCCTCACACCTATCTGTACCTGTGACATCTTCTGATTAAATATTCAAAGCTATCTCCCCGCCCAAACTTACACAATGGACCACCAACTGAGTTTGAGCGTGAAAAGGCCAGAACTAAATTGGTTATAGGACCTACAGAACCACCGGGGGTGTAGAAGCAGCAGGGTGTGGAGAGCTTGGAGCTTGGAGCTGGCAGCTTGCAGCTTGTACCCAGAAAGAACTCTCTCTCCCTCTCGCTCTCACTCCACCAGAGGAAGAAGCAGCAATTTCGCAGACGAAGCCACCGAGACTGAAAACCAACAGGCAGTGGCAGTGACTTCCCACAGCTGAGCTGAGCAAGGAAACCAACCAGAGGTTGGAGGTTGGAGTCAGCTTTTGGGAGTTGAGGCAGCTTTTCACAGGGCCCTCGCTCTGGGGAAGGTGTGCTTAACTCCAGCAGCTTTTTGCTTCGGAGCCAACCGAAAGGAAAAGAGAAGAAACCGACGCAACATCGAGGAGGAAAACCGAAATGACCAACAACGTAAAAACCCACCCCAGAGGGACCCCGAACTGAAATAAGTGTCCCCAGAACCCCGGAGTTGATAGGATTGTGAGCATAGCCCAAACCCCCTCACAGACTCAATTTAGGATAGGAATTGGTAAGAAGGGTGGAAGTGGGAGGTGTGGTCGTGTGTGAGTGGAATGTTTTAACCTCTTATTTTCCCCTTCCCTGTTGCGAGATTTTTCGTGTTGTTGAGTGAGATTGTGCCATTACTGCTATCTATGACCTCTTCCTATGCCCTCTATCTTGGTGTTTACTATTCTAAATAAACAACATTAGCCATTTTGTACTCTTACCCACTATATCTGGTGCCTTGTTACTCACCCATCCTCATAAATTGCATGTACAGAACCCCCGGGGAGTGTGGATTCGAACCCACATCCCAAGCTCCCCTTACACAAGGTACATGTATGATGATCAAATATGGGAAAGAAACTTGAAACAAGTGTTAGGCCTTGGATTTGCACAGGAAATATGCTAATGGTGGTTACTGGTGTGCGACCAGGCAACTCTGGAGTGTTGTAACTAATTTAGCAGGCAGCCCTCTCCTGATATGGAATGAGCCTGTGCACACCGCAAGCCATATTGGACTCTTCAGTGCCTGTTTTTGCACCCAATAAACGGGCGCTTCACATTGCAAATTCTAGAAAATTCAATGTTATACAAATAGACGATTTAGCCATCAAATCTGTGCCAATATTTTGTTTCACCAAAAACCTAATCTAATTCTGCTCTGACAAAAGTTGAATTCTGATTCAGCGGCAATTTGTTTAAATCCAGCCACAGCATGTTAAATCCCAGTACTGTTTATTTGGAAGCTTCATCTCTTACAAGCTAGAATAGAATCATGTAAACTTAAGCAATGCTTTTGATTTGGTTCAGATTGTACAACCCTAATTTTAACTTGGCTAGAATCGTGTAAGCGAGCAGCAAGCCTCCCGTGTCATCGGCAATGTAAGGCCCGAACTATACCCATTTTCACAGTGCGATTTCTAGCAGGCCACCCAATTATTATTTAAAGCAGGAATGCGCCTCTTAAAGCGAGAGATGGACAGAGCAGGAGGCGGGAGTTCGTGAGCCCTATAAAGGCCCAGCGGGAGTCCGGGGATCGGCGGCAGCATTGAGAGGCGGAGCGGGAGTTTGTGAGGCCTATAAAGGCCGAGCAGGAGTCCAGGGATCGGCAGCAGCGGCGAGCGGCGGAGCGGGAGTTCGTGAGGCCTATAAAGGTCCAGCGGGAGTCCGAGGATCGGCAGTAGCGTCAAGCAGGAGGTGGATCGAGAGTTCAGGAAGCCTATAAAAGCCAGATGGTGCAGGGGCAGAAGGTAAACAAAGAAGTAGAAAGAAATCAAAAGGTGATGTCACAGCCAAGGGGGTAAGTGATTGGCTGGTGATTGATGAGTAGTTTTTCTTTTTCTTTTCCTTATCAGTAGGTAACCTTTATCATTGTTGTTGCCAAATTGTTAATCTAGGGTTTAAGTCATGGCAGGAGTGTTATGCTCTTCCTGTGCTATGTGGGAATTCAGGGACGCTGACGGCTACATGTCGACTGACGACTAGAAGGGTATCCGTCTGCAGCACCTGACAGACCGCATTGCGGCACTGGAGCTGCGGGTGGATTTACTCTGGAGCATTCGCGATGCTGAGGATGTCGTGAATAGCACATTTCATGAGTTGGTCTTACTGCAGGTAAAGGGTACACAGCCATATAGGGGATGGGTGACATAACAGGAAGAGCAGTGGAAGGAAGGTAGTGCAGGAGTTCCCTGCAGTCATCCCCCTGCAAAACAGATACACCGCTTTGGGTACTGTTGAGGGGGACGACTCATTAGGGGAGAGCAGCAGCAGCCAAGTTCATGGCGCCATGGGTGGCTCTGCTGCACAGGAGGGCAGGAAAACGAGTGGGAGAGCTATAGTGGTCGGGGATTCTACTGTAAAGAGAATAGATAGACGTTTCTGCGGCCGCAATCGAGACTCCAGGATGGTATATTGTCTCCCTGGTGCAAGGGTCAAAGATGTCTCGGAGCGGGTGCAGGACAATTTGAAAAGGGAGGGTGAACAGCCAGTTGTCGTGGTGCATATAGGTACCAACGTTATAGGTAAAAAAGAGGATGAGGTCCTACAAGCTGAATTTAGGGAGTTAGGAGTTAAATTAAAAAGTAGGATCTCACAGGTAGTAATCTCAGGATTGCTACCAGTGCCATGTGCTAGTCAGAATAGGAATCGCAGGATAGCTCAGATGAATGCGTGGCTTGAGGAGTGGTGCAGAAGGGAGAGATTCAAATTCCTGGGACATTGGAACCGGTTCTGGGGGAGGTGGAACCAGTACAAACCGAACGGTCTGCACGTGGGCAGGACTGCAACCAATGTCCGAGAGGAAGTGTTTGCTAGTGATGTTGGGGAGGGGTTAACTAATATGGCAGGGGGATGGGAACCTATTCAGGGAGACAGAGGGAAGTAAAATAGGGGCAGTAGCAAAAGATAGAAAGAAGAAAAGTAAAAGTGGATAGCAGAGAAACCCAAGGCAAAATTCCAAAAGGGGCCACATTGCAGCAACATTATAAAAGGGCAAAGTGTGCTAAAAAGACAAGCATGATGGCTCTGTGCCTCAATGCGAGGAGCATTCATAATAAGGTGGACAAATTAACTGCACAGGCAGCAATGGATGAATATGATATAATTGGCACAGAGACATGGCACCAGGGTGACCAAGGCTGGGAACTCAACATCCAGGGGTATTCAACATTTAGGAAGGATAGACAGAAAGGAAAAGGAGGTGGGGTAGCACTGCAGGTTAAAGAGGAAATTAACACAATAGTAAGGAAGGGTATTAGCTTAGATGATGTGGAATCTGTATGGGTGGAGCTGCGGAATACCAAAGGGCAGAAAACGCTAGTAGGAGTTGTGCACAGACCACTAAACAGTAGTAGTGAGGTTGGGGACAGCATCAAACAAGAAATTAGGGATGCGTGCAATAAACGTACAGCAGTTATCATGGGCGACTTTAATCTACATATAGATTGGGCTAACCAAACTGGTAGCAATACGATGGAGGAGGATTTCCTGGCATGTATTAGGGATGGTTCTCTGGACCAATATGTCGAGGAACCAACCAGGGAGCTGGCCATCCTAGACTGGGTGATGTGTAATGAGAAGGGCCGAATTAGCAATCTTGTTGTGCGAGGGCCTTTGGGGAAAAGTGACCATAATATGGTAGAATTCCACATCAAGATGGAGAGTGACACAGTTAATTCAGAGACGAGGGTCCTGAACTTAAGAAACGGTAACTTCGATGGTATGAGACGTGAATTGGCTAGAATAGACTGGCAAATGATACTTAGAGGGTTGACGGTGGATAGGCAATGGCAAACATTTAAAGATCACATGGATGAACTTCAACAATTGTACATCCCTGTCTGGAGTAAAAATAAAAAGGGGAAGGTGGCTCAACCGTGGCTAACAAGTGAAGTTAAGGACCGTGTTAAATTCAAGGAAAAGGCATATAAATTGTCCAGAAAAAGCAGAAAACCTGAGGACTGGGAGAAATTTAGAATTCAGCAGAGGAGGACAAAGGGTTTAATTAGGAGGGGTAAAATAGAGTATGAGAGGAAGCTTCTGGGAACATAAAAGCTGACTGCAAAAGCTCCTATAGATATGTGAAGAGAAAAAGATTAGTGAAGACAAACGTAGGTCCCTTGCAGTCAGATTCAGGTGAATTTGTAATGCGGAACAAGGAAATGTCAGACCAGTTGAACAAATACTTTGGTTCTGTCTTCATGAAGGAAGACACAAATAACCTTCCGGAAATACTATGGGACCGAGGGTCAAGTGAGAAAGAGGAACTGAAGGATATCCTTATTAGGCGGAAAATTGTGTTAGGGAAATTGATGGGATTGAAGGCCGATAAAACTCCGGGGCCTGATAGTCTGTATCCCAGAGTACTTAATGAAGTGGCCCTAGAAATAGTGGATGCATTGGTGATCATTTTCCAACAGTCTATCGACTCTGGATCAGTTCCTATGGACTGGAGGGTAGCTAATGTAACACCACTTTTTTTTAAAGTGGGAGAGAGAAAACGGGTAATTATAGATTGGTTAGCCTGACATCAGTAGTGGGGAAAATGTTGGAATCAATTATTAAAGATGAAATAACAGCGCATTTGGAAAGCAGTGACAGGATCGGTCCAAGTAGGCATGGATTTATGAAAGGGAAATCATGCTTGACAAAACTTTTGGAATTTTTTGAGGATGTAACTAGTAGAGTGGACAAGGGAGAACCAGTGGATGTGGTGCATTTGGACTTTCAAAAGGCTTTTGACAAGGTCCCACACAAGAGATTGGTGTGGAAAATTAAATCACATAGTATTGGAGGTAATGTACTGACGTGGATAGAGAACTGGTTGGCAGAGAGGAAGCAGAGAGTCGGGATAAACCGGTCCTGTTCAGAATGGCAGGCAGTGACTAGTGGGTTGCCGCAGGGCTTAGTGCTGGGACCCTAGCTATTTACAATATACATGAATGATTTTAGATGGACGAAATGAGTGTAATATCTCCAAAGATGACACTAAACTGGGTGGCGGTGTGAGCTGTGAGGAGGACGCTAAGAGGCTGCAGGGTGACTTGGACAGGTTAGTGAGTGGGCAAATGCATGGCAGATGCAGTATAATGTGGATAGATGTGAGGTTATCCACTTTGGGGGCAAAAACACGAAGGCAGAATATTATCTGAATGGCAGCAGATTAGGGAAAGGGGAGGTGCAATGAGACCTCGGTGTCATGGTACATCAGTCATTGAAAGTTGGCATACAGGTACAGCAGGCGGTGAAGAAGGCAAATGGTATATTGGCCTTAATAGTTAGCGGTTTTGAGTGTAGGAGCAGGGAGGTCTTACTGCAGTTGTACAGGGCCTTGGTGAGGTCTCACCTGGAATATTGTGTTCAGTTTTGGTCTCCTAATCTGAGGAAGGACATTCTTGCTATTGAGGGAGTGCCGCGAAGGTTCACCAGACTGATTACCGGGATGACTGGACTGACATATGAGGAGAGACTGGATCAACTGGGCCTTTATTCACTGGAGTTTAGAAGGATGAGAGGGGATCTCATAAAAACATATAAAATTCTGACCGGACTGGACAGGTTAGATACAGGAAGAATGTTCCCGATGTTGGGGAAGTCCAGAACCAGGGGACACACTCTAAGGATAAGGGGTAAGGCATTTAGGACTGAGATGAGGAGAAACTTCTTCACTCAGTGAGTTGTTAACCTGTGGAATTCCCCAACGCAGAGAGTTGTTGATGCCAGTTCGTTGGATATATTCAAAAGGGAGTTAGATGTGGCCCTTACGGTCAAAGGGATCAAGGGGTATGGAGAGAAAGCAGGAAAGGGGTACTGAGGTGAATGATCAGCCATGATCTTATTGAATGGTGGTGCAGGCTCGAAGAGCCGAATGGCCTACGCCTGCAACTATTTTCTACGTTTCTATGTTTCTATGTCTGGAAGGTCATTGTCAGCATCATCATCCACAGGACCTAACTTCAGAGCACAAAGAGGTTCAGTAATCTCACAAGAGCAGCAAGAATGACACAAGGATGTGTCTCAACAATACATGCTAACACTCTTTTCACCCACTCCTGAAGCATCACATCCTTCAGCATACAAGAGCACAATGCAACATTTTTATCCTTATGCCAAACAAATTTACTTCTTCCTTTGTTATCTTCTCATCGCATACTAACACCATTCTCTTCGCACACCCTAGCTCTTGCACACCACCATTCCGCCCAATATTCATTCTTAGCCCTCCGCAAAGTAGAGCTCGAATCCCTGAAGATTAATGGCTTAGACAAAACCATGAGGATCAGGGAAGGCGAAGCTGGTAACTTATCTGATCAGGGTGTCTGCCTAGTACTCATAACTTTTCAATCATCCCAGCAAATATACAGCAAACTTCACAACTTCAAGCTGCATTCTGAAGACTGTCAGCTGCTAATGTCTAGCCTCTCGGTGTCATTATAACTCTTGTCCTTTTTCTGTTTCCTCTAGTTTGTTCTCAGCATCTGAACCCAGCATAAGAAGACACATCTGAGGATCATTGTCAAGTGCTCCATCCCTCCGAAGCACCAGGATAGACAGTGGCACTCCACATAGGTTAGTTAGTCAGCCAAATGGGTCTGCTAATGGTGAAAAACTGAGAATGAGCAACGGTATGTACTGGTGGCTGGGACAGCCCTGGACAAAGCTTTCCGGAGGGTGAGGCCCTGTCCCAGCTTTGTTGAGCACGACAGCGATGAAGACTTCAGGGATCCATCAATGAAAATAAAATGGCTTGCCTCTCACAAAGTTATAGCTGGTATTGGAAGGCCTGCCAATCAGTTTTAGCACCATGGCTGAAAGAATGGAGAAGTCCTCCTCCAGCCTATGTGGTGTCATCTCAATAGGCATCAGCACTCTGTAGTCTACCTTGGAGACTGTGGTCATCTCCAGAGACACTCCCACAAAATGAACCAGTATCATCAACCTTTGCAGCTTCGGTGGAAGCTCAAATAATGAAGCAGTCCATGCCGGCATGCAGCAAGACCTGGATGACATTCCTGTTTGGGCTGATAAGTGGCAAGTAACATTCACGCCACACAAGTGCCAGGTGATGACTATCTCCAACAAGCGAGAGTCTAACCATCTCCCCATGACATTCAACGGCATTACCATAACTGAAAATAAATTAAAATAAATAAAAATAAATAAAAATTTAAAAAAGCATCCTGGGGTCACCATTGACCAGAAACTTAACTGGACCAGCCACATAGATATTGTGGTTACAAGAGCAGATCAGAGGCTGGGTATTCTGCGACAAATGTCTCACCTCCTGACTCCCAAAGCAATTCCACCATCTACAAGACATAAGTCAGGAGTGTAATGGAATGCACTCCACTTGTCTGGATGAGCCCAGCTCCACCCAACACACAAGAAGTTTGACATCATCCAGGAAAAAGCAGCCCACTTGATTAGCTCCCCATCCACCATCTTAAAGATTCAATCTCTCCAACACAGATGCATAGTGGATGCAGTGTCTACCATGTACGATCTGCATTGCAGCAACTCACCAAGGCTTCTATGACACCACCTCCCAAACCCACCAACTCAAAGGACAAGGGCAGCATGCGCGTTGGAACACTAGCACCTCCAAGATCCCCTCCAAGTCACACAACATCCTGACTTGGAAGTATATCGCCATTTCATCATCGCTGGGTCAAAATTCAGAACATAAGAAGCATAAGCATAAGAAATAGGAGCAGGAGTAGGCCATTTGACTCCTCGAGCCTGCTCCGCCATTTAATAAGATCATGGCTGATCTGATCATGGGCTCAGTTCCACTTCCCTGCCCACTCCCCATAACCCTTTATTCCCTTATCGCTCAAAAATTTGTCCATCTCCGCCTTAAATATATGCAATAACCCAGCCTCCACAGCTCTCTGGGGCAGTGAATTCCACAGATTTACAACCCTCTGAGAGAAGAAATTCCTCTTCATCTCAGTTTTAAATGGCTGGCCCCTTATTATAAGGTTTTACCCCCTAGTTTTAGTTTCACCTATGAGTGGAAATATCCTCTCTGCATCCAACTTATCGAGCTCTCTCATTATCTTATATGTTTCGATAAGATCACCTCTCATTCTTCTGAACACCAATGAGTTTAGGCCCAACCTACTCAACCTATCGTCATAAGTCAACCACCCCATCTCCGGAATCAACCTAGTGAACCTTCTCTGAACAGCCTCCAATGCAAGTATATCCTTCCTTAAATATGGAGACCAAAACTGCACGCAGTACTTCAGGTGTAGCCTCACCAATATCCTGTACAGTTGTAGCAGGACTTCTCTGCTTTTATACTCTATCCCCCTTGCAATAATCGCCAACATTCCATTTGCCTTCCTGATTACTTGCTGTACCTGCATATTAACTTTTTGTGTTTCATGCACAAGGACCCCCAGGTTTCTTGGTACTGAAGCACGTTGCAATTTTTCTCCACTTAAATTATAATTTGCTTTTCTATTTTTTCCGCCAAAGTGGATAACCTCACATTTTCCAACATTATACTCCATCTGCCAAATTTTTGTCCACTTACTTAACTTGTCTATATCCCTTTGCACATTTTTTATGACCTCCTCACAATTTGCTTTCCCACCCATCTTTGTATCATCAGCAAACTTGGCTACATTACACTCGGTCCCTTCATCCAAGTCATTAATATAAATTGTAAATAGTTGAGAACCCAGCACCGGTCCCACTGGTTACCGTTTGCCAACTGGAAAATGACCTGTTTTCTGTTAGTTAGCCAATCCTCAATCCATACTAATGTGTTACCCTGAATCCCATGAATTGGCTAACAAGAGGCCCAGCTGAAAATCATGGTGTTAAAAAAGATGGACATTTCGCACATGCGCAGATACGTTCCAATCATCCCGGTCATAGATGAAACTTTAGGACGCACCGATTTATTTGCGCATGCGCAGATGAATCAACCCACTTCCATTACAGCAGGAGAGATGGCACAGCAGGAGGGAAGACAACGTGCATGCCGCTTCTCTTCAGCGGGTCTGAGGCATTAGTGTAGGCCATAGAGAGGAGGTGTCCTGCACTGCATCTAGTGAGTGGAAGGAGGCCCGTACACAGTCTCTTCAAAAGGATATTGAGGGAGATAACCCTGGAGGGGTCAGCGGCAGACACAGTGGCCAGAACTGGCACTCAAAGCTGTAAGAAGTTTAACAACCTCACAAGGGTTGTCAGGGTGAGTAGACTTCACATTTATGTAGGCCTGCCATGGTTGCAAGATCAGTGACTCACACAATGTTAAGTCTTTGATGGAGCTGCCTCTTCTCTATGGGTTCCAGGTCATGGTGTAGGTTGAGGCATGCAGCGGCCTGGCCCGGAAATCGGCGCGGTCCCGGCCTGCAAGACCATCAGCAGGCCGGGGCCATTGGAGGGAGCAGCGTGCGGCGGCATACCACTGAAGGGAGCAGCGCGTGCTGCTGTAGGAAAGCAACGGCTATGAAACCAGATCACTAATTGCAGTGCGGGCAGGCACAGCAGGAGGGGCGAAGGAGCGGCAAGAGTCCATAGAGGGAAGTGACCAGGACCCAGAAGAGGCGTGAATCTGGGGCTCAGAAGAGGCAAGGGCCCAGGGGCAGCATGGGCCAGCCCACACTGTGATACATGTGAGTTCAGTCTGAGCAGCAGAGCTGGTCTCCAGTTAGTCTTGGGTAATCCTTGCCACTGGACCAAGACCTAGCTCTGTCAAGTCCGTGTGGTGGCTTGTGTGCCACGGCCACCACACATTAAAAAAAATCCAAATACAGGCATCTTCCACTCTTCACGATGTAGTTCAGGATCTGGAATATTAGGTCCTGTGAACTCATCCATTTTTGGCTTGGAATCAAGTCATCCTCGCTTCGAGGAACTGCCTATGATGATGACGGTGGGTTGTAGAAGCCACCTTAAAGCTGTGGGCGCACAACTCCAGCCATGCCCTCTGCATTCAGGATGCACGTACCCTCTTAGAATCATAGAAATTTACAGCACGGAAGGAGGTCATTTCGTTCCATTGTATCTGCGCTGACTGAGCAGCAGCTATCCAGCCTAATCCCACTTTCCAACTCTTGGTCCGTAGCCCTGTAGGATATGGCATTTTAAGTGCACATCCAAGCATTTTTTAAATGTGGTGAGGGTTTCTGCCTCTACCATCCTTTCAGGCGGTGAGTTCCAGAACCCCACAACCCTCTGCGTAAAGACATTTCTTCTCAAATCCCCTCTAAACCGTCTACCAATTACTTTAAATTTATGCCCCCTGGTTGTTGACCCCTCTGCTAAGGGAAATAGGCCCTTTCTATCCACTATATTTAGGACCCTCATAATTTTATACACCTCAATGAGGTCTCCCCTCGGCCTCCTCTATTCCAAAGAAAACAAACCCAGCCTATCCAATCTGTCCTCATAGCTAAGATTCTCCACCCCCGGCAACATCCTCGTAAATCTCCGCTGTACCCTCTCCAGTGCAATCACGTCCTTCCTGTAATGCAGTGACCAGAACTGCACACAATACTCCAGCTGTGGCCTAACCAGTGTTTTATATAGTTCAAGCATAACCCACCTGCTCTTATATTCTATGCCTCGGCTAATAAAGGCAAGCATTGCGTATGCCTTTTTAACCACCTTATCCACCTCGCCTGCTATCATCAGGGATCTGTGGACATACACTCCCAAGTCCCTTTTTTCCTCTACACTTCTCAATATCCTCCCATTTAATGTGTATTCCCTTCCCCAAATGCATTACCTCACACTTCTGTGGATTAAATTCCATTTGCTACTGCTCTGCCCACCTGACCAGTTGATTGATATTTTCCTGCAGTCTGCAGCTTTCTTCTTCATTATCAACCACACAGCCTATTTTTGTATCATCAGCAAACTTCTTCGTCATATTGAAGTCTAGGGGCTAGACTTTCCACTTTTGTGCAGATCGGCCCAAAATGGGCGTTATTTCCAGCGTTGGCAGTTAATATGGGTTTTGAGATCACCAGATTATTGCCCGTTTTCAAAACCCCAACTTTCCACTTTATAATGGGCGTTACCGTGAGCGATGTGAAATGGGCGTTAGCGTTAATATTTTTGACCTTCTGCCGTAAACTGTCAGTGTCCATAGCAACACCATAGCAAAGGTCATTTCTCGTGTTTCAGGAGGTCAGGGGTCATCAATACATGCACAAAAGAGGAGAGAGAGAGGGAGCAGAGAGGAACTGAAAGCATGTGTAGGTGTGTTGTGTGGTTGGTTGGCTGTTTTGGGAGGTAGGGGGGAAAGTTACCAGCAGCAAAAAGAATTGTGAGCACAAATAATGTTGTTCCCACAGAGTTTTTTGGGGAAAAAAATATAGTTAAAATGGAAGGGATGGAGGAGGCGACACAGCAGGCTGTGGAGACTGAGGACGCTGGCGAAAGCAGTGAGGTGGGAGAGGAACTGTTGGGAGGACGAAAATGAGCTCGGAGATTCTCCGATGAGGCAAATGCCTCCCTCCTGCAGGAGATGGAGTAATGCTGGGGTCAATTGACCCAGTGAGGGAAGCCCACCCCAAAGGTCTACCAGAAGATATGGGCCGATATAGCTGAGGTGGTCTCGTCGGCAACCAACGAGGTGCGTGCGGGCAACCAGTGCCACAAGTGCTGGAACGGCCTAGTCGGATCCGCCAGAGTAAATATTACATTTATTTCCATTTACTTATATATTTATATGATTTGAATTGTAAGTGTAATGAGTGATTAAAATCAGATATGATGTCTTGCACTTATACTGGGAATGTTTTACTCAAAGCCTGCGTTGACAGTGTACGTCTTTAGGTAAATAATGATAATTTTCTTAATAAACATGATTACATCTGTCGGTTATGTGTTGTATCAGTCTCTGTGACAGTACCTAGCAATGATCTCATGCAATGATCTCATGCCATGTTGTGCTGGTGTTACCTTTTACAGAAGAGGCTTTCGAAGAATAGGGCTGAACAGAGGTGAATGGATGGCGGTCCACTAGTCATCAGTGAGCTCATCAACATTGAGGAGCGGGTGCTGGCGTTAGTGGGGAGCCACCCCGGTTGGCCATGCAAGCAGCAGCAGAAGCTGATGTGAGGCCACGTGAGTAAAGTATACACCATTGCGTGATGTAAAGTCAATAGATGCCACACCCACTCACATCCGACCAATAATATATGATAGATGATTGATAAAAGTATTCTCTAAATAATGATGGCCTCATGAGAATCATTGCAATGCAGAATTTTGTCATGGTCATGAAATATGATGTCTGTGATGATTTTGATAGCGGTGGTGCTTTTGATGTGCATATGCTGTGTATAGCGTTGGAATCACCTTGTGACCCGAGCACCACCTTCTCCTTTAATAACCTCATTTATGTTTTGTAGCTCAGCCAGCAGCGCGGTCCCATGCAAGAACACCGAGCTAAAAAGCTGGGGGTCCGGGGCCAGATTCGCCGGACGATCGTGCATCTGGTGCTGAGGAGCCTCGATTATCGCGCATGGAGCTGTAGGGTGCCTTCTCCAGAGTTGACAGTGCCGACTTTGAGGAGCATGCATCGCCAAGCTCCAAAATGCATTCAACACCGATTATATGCTTGGGGGAAGGGGGGTATCTTATTTTTTTGCATTTGTGTTCTTTGATTATGAAGTGTGTTGGAAATGTGAATACTTTTATGAATGATATAAATGTCATCAATTTGTTGTGGGGTGGGGTGGTTTTTACAGTTATAATTATGATTTTATACAAATGCGCTCATTAAATGTTTTTTATTTCATATAACCTTGTTGTGCATTGTTTCACGTGTTATTGGACAAGTTCAGATAAGACCGCTTCTCCCTGTAAGTGCGTGGGGTGTAAGTTCTCGTCCTCCTCCTCAGTATGCCACCTCTTTGACTGGGCACATAATGCTCTTGAATATACCTTCTGCCATCTCTAGTCTGCAGCATGTGCATAATCATCAAGTCAGGCTGAGAAATTACAGGCCCCATTACGATTCTTTGAGGATGTAACGAACAGGGTGGATGTAGGGGAACCAGTGGATGTGGTATATTTGGACTTCTAGAAGGCATTTGACAAGGTGTCACATAAAAGGTTACTGCACAAGATAAAAGTTCACGGGGTTGGGGGTAATATATTAGCATGGATAGAGGATTGGCTAACGAACAGAAAACAGAGAGTCGGGATAAATGGTTCATTCTCAGGTTGGCAATTAGTAACCAATGAGTTACCGCAGGGATTAGTGCTGGGACCCCAACTATTTACAATCTATATTAATGACTTGGAGGAAGAAACCAAGTGTAACGTAGCCAAGTTTGCTGATGATACAAAGATGGGAGGAAAAGCAATGTGTAAGGAAGACACAAAAAATCTGCAAAAGGACATAGACAGGCTAAGTGAGTCAGCAAAAATTTGGCAGATGCAGTATAATGTTGGACATGCGCTTTGGCAGAAAAAAATCAAAGAGCAAGTTATTATTTAAATGGAGAAAGATTGCAAAGTGCTGCAGTACAGCGGGCCAATGGAATCTTGGCCTTTATTGCAAAGGGGATGGAGTATGAAAGCAGAGAAGTCTTGCTACCGTTGTACAGGGTATTGGTGAGGCCACACCTGGAATACTGCATGAAGTTTTGGTTTCCATATTTACGAAAGGATATACTTGCTTTGGAGGCAGTTCAGAGAAGTTTCACCAGGTTGATTCCGGAGATGAGGGGGTTGACTTATGAGGAAAGGTTGAGTAGGTTGGGCCTCTACTCATTGGGATTCAGAAGAATGAGCGGTGATCTTATCGAAACGTAAAGATTATGAGGGGGCTTGACGGGGTGGATGCAGAGAGGATGTTTCCACTCATAGGGGAGACTAGAACTAGAGGGCATAATCTGAGAATAAAGGGCCGCCCATTTAAAACTGAGATGAGAAGAAAGTTCTTCTCTCAGACAGTTGTGGATCTGTGGAATTCGCTGCCTCAGAGAGCTGTGGAAGCTGGGTTATTGAATAAATTTAAGACAGAAATAGACAGTTTCTTAAACGTTAAGGGGATAAGAGGTTATGGAGAGCGGGCAAGGAAGTGGAGCTGAGTCCATGATCGAATCAGCCATGATCGTAATAAATGGCGGAGCAGGCTCGAGGGGCCATATGGCCTACTCCTGCTCTTATTTTTTATGTTCTTATGTTTTTATTAATCACAATCAGTCTTATACCTATTGTTCACAAACAATAAATTTACCTACGAAAACACCTAAAATAAATTAAATCGTCCACAGAATGAGAAGATTTTTGTTCAGATGTTCAAATCACCTTAAAAGAACTGCACAGTACATCAAAACTCCCCAGAAGTTGAAGCAGCCTCTAAAATGAACCGACCTCCGATTTACAACATGGCGTCCATACTGCTGGGCTTAGTTCAGGTGAGAGCAACTTTTTCTCAGCGTTTTTTTCGGCGAGCGTTATTTTCGGCGATATGTGGGCGAGGTGCCGAAAGTAACGCTCGGCAATATTATGGGCATTAGTTTCGCTCATTCTGGTGTTTATGGCAAAATTATGTAGGCGGGCGGTATTATTAATTCTCTGCGTTAACTACATGCCGAAAGTAACGCTGGGCGATAAGTGAGCGATACATGGACGTTAGTTTCCATTTTGTTGCTAAATGGCCGATATCTGGGCATTATACCTCATCTCAGCGTTAAAATGGACGGTAAGTGAGTGGCATCAATGCAAAAAAAGTGGAAAGTCTATGCCTAGATCATTGATGTAAACCACAACAAGCAAGGGACGTAGCACTGAGCCCTGCGGAACCCCACTGGAAACAGTGTATCTTTCCCTGCTTTCATCCGCTGATGACACTTCATGTGCCCAGGTCTGAAACAAGTTCCCTTCGTTGTTCGAACCAGGCATCAGGAAGTTCCAAGGAGCAAAAGTGCAGATCCACCTAATTCCGGGGGCGCAACCCATCCATCACAAGGTGAGAACAGTATCTTACATGATGAGAGAAAGGGTAAAGATCAAGCTAGACTGGCTGCAACGAGAGAGCATCATTTCGCCGATCGAATTCAACGAGTGGGCCAGTCCGATTATTCCAATCCTGAAGGGAGACGGCACCGTCAGAATCTGTGGTGATTACAAAGTAACTATCAATCATTTCTCCCGACAGGATCAATGACCACTACCAAAGTCTGATGACCTTTGTGCTATGCTGGCGGGACGAAGCTGGACTTGACCTTAGCCTAACTGATGCAGGAGCTGGAGGAATCATCGAAGGGCCTCACCTGCATCAACACGCACAAAGTTCTCTTCATTTATAACAGATGCCCGTTTGGAATTCGATCAGCAGCGGCGATATTCCAGAGCATCATGGAAAGCTTACTGAGGTCGGTCCCGCACACAGTGGTCTTCCAGGACGACATCTTGGTTACAGGTCGGGACACAGTCGAGCATCTGCAGAACCTGGAGGAGGTTCTTAGTCGACTCAACAGTGTGGGGTTCAGGTTAAAATGCTCGACCTGCGTTTTCCTGGCGCCTGAAGTGGAGTTCCTGGGAGGAAGAATCACGGCGGATTCAGGCCCACCGATTCGAAGAAGGAGACAATGGAGAATGCAGCGAGGCCATTGAACATGATGGAGCTGCGGTTGTTCCTAGGACTCCTGAACTACTTTGGTAACTTCTTACCGGGTCTCAGCACACTATTAGAACCACTGCACGCCTTACTGCGTAAAGGAGATGAATGGGTATGGGGCAAAAGCCAAGAAAATGCCTCTTTAAAAGCTAGAAAATTGTTATGCTCAAACAAATTGCTTGTGTTGTATGATCCATGTAAGCATTTGGTACTAGTGTGTGATGCGTCGTCGTACAGCGTCGGGTGTGTATTGCAACAAGCTAATGAATCTGGGAAGTTGCTTATGCATCCAGAAGTCTGTCTAAGGCTGAGAGAGCCTACAGCATGATTGTAAAAGAAGCGCTAGCGTGTGCTTATGGGGTAAAGAAAATGCATCAATATCTGTTTGGGCTCAAATTTGAACTGGAAATTGAGCATAAGCCACTGATATCCCTTTTTTCCTAAGTAAGGGGATAAATACGAATGCATCGGCCTGCATCCAGAGATGGGTGCTCACGTTGTCCGCATACAACTACGCCATCTGTGTAGAAAACTGTGCTGATGCTCTCAGCAGACTGCCATTGTCCACCACAGGGGTGGAAATAGCACAGCCTGCAGATTTAGTCATGGTTATGGAAGCATTCGAGAGTGAGCAACCACGCGTCACAGCCCAACATATTAGAACCTGGACGAACCAGGACCCCTTACTGTCCCTAGTAAAAAATTGTGTCCAGTGTCCCAGTGGAAATGCAAGAAGAGATAAAACAGTACCAACGGCTCAAAGATGAAATGTCTACGCAGGCAGACTGCCTTCTGTGGGGTAATCGGGTAGAAGAGCAGGGACACTTTCATCAGTGACCTCCATAGTACTCATCCAGGCATCATAATGATGAAAGCAATAGCCAGATCCTATGTGTGGTGGCCTGATATCGATGCAGACTTAGAGTTCTGTGTGCACAAATGTAATACGTGTTCCCAGTTAAGCAATGCACCCAGAGAGGCACCACTAAGTTTATGGTCTTGGCCCTCCAAACCGTGGTCCAAGGTCGATGTCGACTATGCAGGCCCGTTTTGAGTAAAATGTTCCTTGTGGTTGCAGATGCTTACTCCAAATGGATTGAATGTGAGATAAACACGTCCGCTGCCACCACTGAAAGCCTGCGGGCCATGTTTGCCACGCATGGACTGCCTGATGTTCTTGTGAGCGACATCGGGTCATGTTTACCAGTGCCGAGTTCAAAGAGTTCATGACCCGTAATGGAGTCAAACATGTTACATCTGCCCCATTCAAACCAGCATCCAATGGTCAGGCAGAGAGAGCAGTGCAAACTATCAAGCAGGGCTTCAAGAGGGTAACTGAAGGCTCACTGCTGACTCGCCTATCCCGAGTCCTGCTTAGCTACCACACGAGACCCCACTCGCTCACTGGGATCCCACCTGCTGAACTGCTCATGAAAAGGGCACTTAAGACAAGGTTCTCGTTAGTTCACCCTGATCTACATGAACAGGTAGAGAGCAGGCAGCTTCAACAAAGTATATATCATGATAACGCAAATGTGTCACGCAAAATTGAAGTCAATGATCCTGTATTTGTGTTGAACTATGGACAAGGTCCCAAGTGGCTTCCCGGCACTATTGTGGCCAAAGAGCAGGGTGTTTCGGGTCAAACTTTCAAATGGACTCATTCACCGGAAACACTTGGAACAAATCAAACTCAGATTCATGGACTATCCTGAGCAACCCACTTTGGAGCCCTATCTTCTTTGACCCCGCAACATACACACCAGTGGCACCCGACACCGCGGTTGACCACGAAGCAGAACCCATCACCCGCAGCAGTCCAGCAGGACTCACCACACCAGGCAGCCCAGCAAGACCAGCTGCACAGCAGCCCAGCGGGGGCCCAACAAACGAATCACCAAAACCAGCATTTGCACCGAGACAATCAACTGGGGAAAAAAAGGCCCCAGATCGACTCACCTTGTAAATAGTTACACTGGTGACTTTGGGGTGGAGTGTTGTTCTATCTGTAAACCTATATATACCTTGTATAGCCACCAGAGGGCTTATCCCATGTAGTCCCAAGGAATCCCACAATCCCTTGGGAGCACAGGTACTTAAGGAGGCCTCACAGGCTGGAGAGGCACTCTGGCGACCTGCAATAAAAGATTAAGTTCACATTTCACTTTGAGCTCACAGTATCCAGTCAGACTCTTTATTCAGGAGTGTCTTGAGAAGTGGTGCAGAAGGGAGGAATTCAAATTCCTGGGACATTGGAACCGATTCTGGGGGAGGTGGGACCATTACAAACTGGACGGTCTGCACCTGGGCAGGACAGGAACCAATGTCCAAGGGGGAGTGTTTGCTAGTGCTGTTGGGGACGGGTTAAGCTAATATGGCAGGGGGATGGGAACCTATGCAGGGAGACAGAGGAAAGTAGAATGGGGGCAGAAGCAAAAGATAGAAAGAAGAAAAGTAAAAGTGGAGGGCAGAGAAACCCAAGGCAAAAATCAAAAAGGGGCAAAGTCTGTTAAAAAGACAAGCCTGAAGGCTCTGTGCCTCAATGCGAGGAGTATTCAAAATAAGGTGGATGAATTAACTGCACAGGCAGCAATTAATGAATATGATATCATTGGCATCACAGAGACATGGCTCCAGGGTGACCAAGGCTGTGAACTCAACATCCAGGGATATTCAACATTCAGGAAGGATGACAGAAAGGAAAAAGAGGTGGGGTAGTGCTGCTGGTTACAGAGGAAATTAAAGCAATAGTAAGGAAGGACATTAGCTTGGATGATGTGGAATCTGTATAGGTGGAGCTGCGGAATACCAAAGAGCAGAAAACGTTAGTGGGAGTTGTGTACATACCACCAAACAGTAGTAGTGAGGTTGGGGACAGCATCAAACAAGAAATTAGGGATGCATGCAATAAAGGTACAGCAGTTATCATGGGCGACTTTAATCTACATATAGATTGGGCTAACCAAACTGGTAGCAATACGATGGAGGAGGATTTCCTGGAGTGTATTAGGGATGGATTTCTAGACCAATATGTCGAGGAACCAACTAGAGGGCTAGCCATCCTAGACTGGGTGATGTGTAATGAGAAAGGACTAATTAACAATCTTGTTGTGTGAGGCCCCTTGGGGAAGAGTGACCATAATATGGTAGAATTCTTTATTAAGATGGAGAGTGACACAGTTAATTCAGAGACTAGGGTCCTGAACTTAAGGAAAGGTAACTTCGATGGTATGAGACGTGAATTGGCTACGATAGACTGGCAAATGATACTTAAAGGATTGATGGTGGATAGGCAATAGCAAACATTTAAAGATCACATGGATGAACTTCAACAATTGTACATCCCTAGCTGGAGTAAAAATAAAACGGTGAAGGTGGCTCAACCGTGGCTAACAAGGGAAATTAAGGACCGTGTTAAATCAAAGGAAGAGGCAGAAATTTGGCCAGAAAAAGCAGCAAACCTGAGGACTGGGAGAAATTTAGAATTCAGCAGAGGAGGACAAAGCGTTTAATTAGGAGGGGGAAAATAGAGTATGAGAAGAAGCTTGCTGGGAACATAAAAGCTGACTGCAAAAGCTTCTATAGATATGTGAAGAGAAAAAGATTAGTGAAGACAAATGGAGGTCCCTTGCAGTCAGATTCAGGTGAATTTGTAATGGGGAACAAGGCAATGGCAGACCAGTTGAACAAATACTTTGGTTCTGTCTTCACGAAGGAAGACACAAATAACCTCCTGGAAATACTAGGGGACTAGTGAGAAGGAGGAACTGAAGGAAATCCTTATTAGGCAGGAAATTGTGTTAGGAAAATTGATGGGATTGAAGGCCAATACATCCCCAGGGCCTGATAGTCTGCATCCTAGAGTACTTAAAGAAGTGGCCCTAGAAATAGCGGATGAATTGGTGATCATTTTCCAACAGTCTATCGACTCTGGATCAGTTCCGATAAACTGGAGGGTAGCTAATGCAACACCACTTTTTAAAAAAGGAGAAAGAGAGAAAATGGGTAATTATAGAGCGGTTAGCCTGACATCAGTAGTGGGGAAAATGTTGGAATCAATTATTAAAGATGAAATAGCAGCGCATTTGGAAAGCAGTAACAGGATTGGTCCAAGTCAGCATGGATTTATGAAAGGGAAATCATGCTTGACAAATCTTCTGGAATTTTTTGAGGATGTAACTAGCAGAGTGGACAAGGAAGAACCAGTGGATGTGGTGTATTTTGACTTTCAAAAGGCTTTTGACAAGGTTCCACACAAGAGATTAGTATGGAAAATAAAAGCACATGGTATTGCGGGTAATGTATTGACGTGGATAGAGAATTGGTTGGCAGACAGGAAGCAGAGAGTCGGGTCCTTTTCAGAATGGCAGGCAGTGACTAGTGGGGTGCCGCAGGGCTCAGTGCTGGGACCCCAGCTATTTACAATATACATGAATGATTTAGATGAAGGAATAGAGTGTAATATCTCCAAGGATGACACAAAACTGGGTGGCAGTGTGAGCTGTGAAGAGGATGCTAAGAGGCTGCAGGGTGACTTGGACAGGTTAGGTGAGTGGGCAAATGCATGGCAGATACAGTATTATGTGGATAAATGTGAGATTATCCATTTTGGGGGCAAAAACACAAAGGCAGAATATTATCTGAATGGCGGCAGATTAGGAAAAGGGGAGGTGCAACAAGACCTGGGTGTCATGGTTCATCAGTCATTGAAAGTGGGCATGCAGGTATAGCAGGTGGTGAAGAAGGCAAATGGTATTTTGGCTTTCATAGCTAGGGGATTTGAGTATCGGAGCAGGGAGGTCTTACTGCAGTTGTACAGGGCCTTAGTGAGGCCTCACCTGGAATATTGTGTTCAGTTTTGGTCTCCTAATCTGAGGAAGGACGTTCTTGCTATTGAGGGAGTGCAGCGAAGGTTCATCAGACTGATTCCAGGGATGGCTGGCCTGTCATATGAGGAGAGACTGGATCGACTGGGCCTTTATTCACTGGAGTTTAGAAGGATGAGAGGGGATCTCATAGAAACGTATAAGATTCTGACGGGACTGGACAGGTTAGATGCAGGAAGAATGTTCCTGATTTTGGGGAAGTCCAGAACCAGGGAACATAGTCTTAGAATAAGGGTAGGCCAGTTAGGACTGAGATGAGGAGAAACTTCTTCACTCAGAGAGTTGTTAACCTAAGGAAATCCCTGCCGCAGAGAGTTGTTGATGCCAGTTCATTGGATATATTCAAGAGGGAGTTAGATATGGCCCTTACGGCTAAGGGGATCAAGGGGCATGCAGAGAAAGCAGGAAAGAGGTACTGATGGAATGATCAGCCATGATCTTATTGAATGCTGGTGCAGGCTCGAAGGGCCGAATGGCCTACTACTACACCTATTTTCTCTGTTTCTATGTTTCTATGAGATGAGGAGAAACTTCTTCACTCAGAGAGTTGTTAACCTGTGGAATTCCCTACTGCCGAGAGTCGTTGATGCCAGTTCATTGGATGTATTCAAGAGGGAGTTAGATATGGCCCTTATGGCTAAAGGGATCAAGGGGTATGGAGAGAAAGCAGGAAAGGGGTACTGAGGTGAATGATCAGCCATGACATTGAATGGTGGTGCAGGCTTGAAGGGCCGAATGGCCTACTCCTGCACCTATTTTCTATGTTTCTATAACAAAAAAACACTTTGTGATATGAAGTTCAGTCTCCTTAAATAAGCTTTTATTTTTTTTTGTTTGAGAGAATTCCTTCTCTGCATCGTTGCAAATTGTAGCCTCCTGTAGCGGACGGCTTCTGAAACAGCTATTTGGGATATTTATATCTGGAGTATTGTGTCCAATTCTGGGCACTGCACTTTAGGAAGGCTGTGAAGACCTTAGAATGGGTGCAGAAAATATTTACAAGAATGGTTCCAGGGATGAGAGACTTCAGTTACATCGATAGACTGGAGAAACTGGGATTGTTCTCTTCAGAGCAGAGAAGATTGAGAGGTGGTTTGATAGAGGCGTGCAAAATCATGAGGGGTCTAGACAGAGTAGATGGAGAGAAACTGTTCCTATTGGCGGAAGGATCGAGAACGAGAGAACACAGATTTAAGGTGATTGGCAGAAGGTCCAAAGGCGACATGAGGAAAAACTTTTTTACTCAGTGAGTGGTTATGATCTGGAATGCAAGGTCTGAAAGGATTGTGGAGGCACATTCAATCATGGCTTTCAAAAGGGAATTAGATAAGTCCCTGAGAAAAAAAAAATGCAGTGCTGTGGAGAAAGGGCAGGAGATTGGGACGAGCTGAAGTTCTCTTGCAGAGAGCTGACACTGGGTTGACAGGCCGAATTGCCTCCTTCTGTGCTTTAACAATTCTTTGATTCCATGATTCTGCATATGGGAATGCCCTTCGTGTACCACATAGAAAGGGTTCCGTGACAGAAGAATGGAGAGCAACAGTTCTCTCTGCCGAAAACTGTTGAAATACAGTTTGCAGAATCCTTTTAGTTACACCGCTGAGAATATTCTTTACAATCGCTTCAGTCAAAGCTGATGTTTTTAGACAAGGTTTGTGGCAATTCAAAGCTTGCTACCTCATCCTATATAGAACTACATAGAATCCATTGTCTTGAAACAGGCCATTTGGGCCAACTGATTTATGGCGTGTTTATACTCCACACAGACTCCTTCTAGTTGAATGACCTCTTTCTAGCCTGCCCATGTATCCTTCTAATTCCTTCTCCTTCATGTATGTATCAAGCCTCCCCTTAAATGCATCAATGCTATCTGCTTCAACTGCTCCATGTGGCAGTGAATTTAACATTCTCCCCACTCAGTGTAAAGAAATTCCTCCTAAATTCTTTGGGGCCCTATTTGCCCTTTTTTTGCGCCACGTTAGCGCCGCCAGAAGGAAATTGCATCTTCACCTGGGGGCAGGTGGTGGTGGAGCCTGGGGCAAAATTGCTCCCGAGATTTTGGGGACGATTTGGAGCGCCTAGAGATTTGCAACCTGGGCCGGCGCACAACCAGCGATGACGTCATAGCCGTGCATGCTGTTATATATGTAAACCTGTAAATACCTTGTGCAACCAACAGAGGGCTCATCCACTGGAGTTCCAAGGGATCCCACAATCCCTTGTGAGCCACTGGTACTTAAGGAGGCCTCACAGGCTGGAGAGGCACTCTGGAGACCTGTAATAAAAGACTAAGTTCACACTTTACTTTGAGCTCACAGTATCTGGTCAGACTCTTTATTCTTATACAACACATGCCGACCCCTCACTGCCCTGTGCCAACCCCTTTGTGCCCCTCGGAAGAAATTGCCCCACGGGGCGCTGGCATCCACCCGGGGCAACCCTTAAGGGGGAGGCCATGTGCGCCAGGGGCTACCATTTTTTTTTTGTCGGCCAACTTTTCCGTCAGCCTGACAATGGCGGCTCTCGTCTCAACTAAACTGCTATCATGTGGCCCGACACTGCTCTTTGCATGGCCAGCTGGCCAGGTCAAGACTGTCTCTGACGGTGACCACCAAAGGGCCATGCAGAGTCCGCAGTGCCCCTCCTCTTTAAATGAACAACTGACCTAAATCTAGTACTGAAAACAAGTGAATAAGAGCTGAAAGCCTATCTCATAGCAGGCAGTACCACAGCCATGAATGAGACAATGGCAATTTTTATGTGCATATTGAATGAATGAAGAAGAATCTTACTTGATGTGTAAAATTACTTTAGTTCCTACCTGTGTTCAGTTCAATAAAATCTACTGTAATGGTGGAGCTGAGTTCTTCAATCTCTTGTTGAAAAGTAGCATAGTACTCGATTTCTGTTCGGAGTTCATACAGGCTGGGATTACTAGCCATAAATGTCTATGTAGAAATGATCAGAAATAAATTATAAATTTAAATTAAACCCACAAAATATTTTCAGATACTGTATTTTATAAATGTGCAATTTACTGAAGATGGACATTATAATAAAAATATATTTCATAGTATGAAGTTTATAGATTTTCACTGACTGGTCTGTAATTGCCAGGTTTATCCTTCTCTCCTTTTTTGAACAAGGATGTAACGTTTGCAATCCTCCAGATCTTTGACATTACCCCCATATCTAAGGAGGATTGTGGCCACACCTCTGCAATTTCTTACCCTATTTCCCTCAGCAACCTAAGATACATCTCTTCCAGACTGGGTGATTTATCCACTTTAAGTACTGCTAGCCTTACTAGTACCTCCTCTTTTTCTATTTTTATCTCATCTAGTATCCCAGCAACCTCTTTGTTTACCTTAGCTTTGGCAAAAGGCCTCTTCCTTGGTAGATACTGATGCAAAGTACTCATTTAGTACCTTAGCTATGCCTTCTGCATTCTCCAATCCTTCTCCATTTTGGTCCCTAATTGGTCCCACCGCTCGACTGACAACACTTTTACTGTTAATATGCCTATAAAAGACCTTTGGATTCCCTTTTATGTTAGCCACCAGTCTATTCTGGTACTATCTCTTTGCCTCTCTTAGTTCCTTTTTCACTTCTCTATACTTTTTATATTCAGCCTGAGTTTCCCTTATATTATCAAGCGTCCCCCAGTTCTGATAAAAGATTATCGACCTGAAATATTAATTCTGTTTATTGCTGCTTAGTATTTCTAGCATTTTCTGTTTTTGTTTCAGAATGAACATGTTGGTGTAGGAGGCAGGGCTTTAAATTCCTGAGGCATTGGGACCACTTCTGGGGGAGATGGGACCTGTACAAACTAGACAGGTTGCACCTTAACAGTGCTGGGACCAATATCCTCACGGGGAGATTTGCTAGTGCAGATGAGAGAGTTTAAACTAGCTTGGCAGGGGGATGGGAACCTGAGAACAAATTCAACAGGGAAGGAAGTAAAGCTGAAATTGGAAAGCAAGAATGTAGAAAGTGAATCTGTAAGACAGAGCAAACAGTTAGTAAGTCATAATCAAGGAGGTCTTCCTCTGCTAAATTGTATATACTTCAATGCAAGGAATATAGTGAATAAGGTGGATGAGCTAAGAGCACAAGTTGTTACTTGGGAGTATGACATTATAGCCATTACAGAGACATGGCTGAAAGAGGGGCAAGTTTGGTAGCTCAACATTCCTGGTTACAGGATTTTTAGACAAGACAGAGAGGGGGATAAAAAAGTGGGGTGGAGCCTGCTCTCTGCGCCGAAAAATGCAGCTGGGCCTTCTGCGCATGCGCGGGAAAAAAAACGTAATGGACGCGCATGCACAGTAGAGCTCCAAGCTGGCAATCCAGACCGGGACCGGGGTCTCAAGTGGGCGCAGCTAGGAGAAGCAGAGAAAGAAAGGCACATTTATATATCCAAGGTAAGCATAAAGTAAGGCAAGAATGGGATGATTTATAGTCACTTTTAAGTTGCGTGTAATAAAGGAGAATATTGACTTATTTTGCCTTTAGTTATTCATGGAAATTATAGTCATACAGAAAACTGTGGACTTATGTTATGCTCGGTTATTCATTCATGTTATGTTGGTTTGGATGACCATGCAGGGCTAAAGAATTCCGATGTGATGTGATGATATAGGATTAAAGGACTTGTAATTTTTGTGAAGGTGGGGCTAAATGATGACAAAGGGAGATTGTTAAACTGTTGCAAACACTTTATTGATAAGTTGAGTTTGGATTCGTGCTTCTGCCGTCCCTGAGGAGTTATCTGAGTAATGGTCCTCCTGATACTCCATATTCTTTTACCTCCAAAACAGCAATGGCATTTCTGGATAAAACAGTTACTCCCTCCCCCGCCGATCCTCTCCGGTCCCCGAGTGAGTGCTTACTCGGTCTGCTCTGCTTCCCGCCCCAAGCCCAGGCTGAAGGGCTTGCCGGTAAGTGTGCTCCCTCTCCCACCGACCCTCTCGGGTTCCTGAGTGAGTGCCAGTCCTGGTCTGCTGTGGCCCTGAGTGAGTGTCGGTCAGTGCGCTCTCTCCCCCGCAGACCCTCTCCGGAGCCCGAGCGAGTGTCGGTCCTGGTCCGCTGTGGTCCTGAGTGAGTGCTGGTCGATGCGCTCCTTCCCCCACAGACCTTCTCCGGTCCCCGAGTGAGTGCCTGTCCTGGCCCGCTGTGGTCCCGAGTGAGTGCCGGTCAGTGCACTCCCTCCCTCGCCGACCCTCTCTGGTCCCTGAGTGAGTGTTGGTCCCGGTCCGCTCCAGTGCCCGCCCCAGCCCAGGCCAAGTGACCTCCGATTTACTTATCTGCGCCGATTTCTTTAACTCTCCACAAGGGTTTTCTCGAGAGGCCACATACGCTGGCCTAAGCAGAAATGGAGTAACTATCAGCTGGCCAAAGTTCTCTAAATGGCCAGAATTGGCGTAGGTGGCTGGTTACACCCCATTTGGATGAAAAAAAAACTTACCTAAAAAAAACATACCTAATGAGTTATGCTGGTGAAAATTGATTGGGGTAACTGTGAATTTTTAAGTTCGGCCAGAAAAATCAACTTTCTCCAAAGAAACGGCGCAAATCACTGGGGAAAATTGAGCCCATTGATTGCGACAAATATAGTGTGAAGGGTGCGGAATTCTTAAAATGCATTCAAGAGAACTTTTTTCATCAGTATGTAACACACCAAACATGAGAGATGGTGGTTTTGGATTTAGTTCTGGGGAATGAAGCTGGGCAGGTGGAGGGGCTATCAGTGGGAGAGCACTTGTATGCCAGTGACCATAATTTAGTCAGATTCAAGATAATTATGGATAAGGACAAGGATAGACCGGGAATAAAAGTCCCAAATTGGGCCAAAGCTAACTTTGCTAAGTTGAGAAGTGATTTGGTCACAGTGGACGAGAAACAGCTACTTGTAGGTAAATCAATATCGGAACAGTGGGAGGCATTCAAGGACATCTGTCGTTGGGAAAATGCTGGACTCTATTATTACGGAAGCAGTAGCAGGACATTTGGAAACGCATGATTCAATCAAGCAGAGTCAGCATGGTTTCATGAAAAGGAAATCATGTTTGACAAATTTGCTGGAGTCCTTTGAGGATGTAACGAGCAGGGTGGATAAGGGAGAACCAGTGGATGTGGTGTATTTGGATTTCCAGAAGGCATTCAATGAGGTACCACATAAGACGTTACTGCACAAGATAAAAGTTCACAGGGTTGGGGGTAATATATTAGCATGGATAGAGGATTGGCTAACTAACAGAAAACAGAATTGGGATAAATGGGTCATTTTCCAATTGGCATACAGTAATTAGTGGGTGCCGCAGGGATCGGTGCTGGGGCCTCAACTATTTACAATCTATTTTAATGACTTGGATGAAGGGACTTAGTGTAATGTAGGCAAGTTTGCTGATGATACAAAGATGGGTGGAAAAGCAAATTGTGAGGAGGACACAAAAAATCTGCAAAGGGATATAGACAGGTTAAGTGAGTGGGAAAAAAATTGGCAGATGGAGTATAATGTGGGAAAATGTGAGATTATCCACTTTGGCAGAAATAACAGAAAAGCAAATTATAATTTAAATGAGAAAAATTGCAAAATGCTGCAGTACATAGGGACCTGGGGGTCCTTGTGCATGAAACTCAAAAAGTTAGTTTGCGGGTACAGCAACTCATCAGGAGGCAAATGAAATGTTGGCCTTTAATGCAAGGGGAATAGAGTATAAAAGCAGAGAAGTCTTGTTACAACTGTACAGGGTATTGGTAAGGCCACACCTGGAGTACTGTGCACAGTCTTGGTCTCCGTATTTAAGGAAGGATATACGCATTGGAGGCTGTTCAGAGAAGGTTCACTAGGTTGATTCCAGAGATGAGGGGGTTGATTTATGAAGATATGTTGAGTAGGTTGGGCCTATACTCATTGGAGTTCAGAAGAATGAGAGGTGATCTTATCAAAACGTATAAGATTATGAGGGGGCGTGACAAGGTGGATGCAGAGAGGATATTTCTATTCATCAGGGAAACTAAAACTAGTGAACTAGCAGAAAATGGGGCCGCCCATTTAAAACTGAGATGAGGAGGTTGCAAATCTGTGGAATTCTCTGCCCCAGAGTACTGTGGAAGCTGGGTCATTGAATATATTTAAGGCGGAGATAGACAGATTTTTGAGCAGTAAGGGAGTAAAGGGTTATGGGGAGCGGGCATGGCAGTAGAACTGAGTCCATGATCAGATCAGCCATGATATTAAATGGCGGAGCAAGCTCGAGGGGCCAAATGGCCTACTCTTGCTCCAATGTCTTATGTTTTTATGTTCTTATGACGACCTTCTCTCAACAAATCCGTGCTGACTGTCCTTGATTAATCCGTGTCTTTCTAAATGAAGATTTATCCTGTCCTTCAGGTTTTTTTCCAATAATTTTCCCACCACTGAGGTTGGGCTGACTGGTCTGTAATTACTTGGTCTATCCCTTTCTCCCTTCGTAAATAAAGGTACCACATTAGCAGTCCTCCCTGGAGTAATGAGATAGGTCCAGTACAGTAATGAGCAGTAATGAGATGAGTACATTTTAAATAAAAAGAGGAGATATATTAAATAAACTAATCAAACTCAAACAGGATAAAACCTAGGGCTGGAATTTCGGTTCACTTGTGCCTCTGGTAGCGTCCCGGAGTGGCGGTAAAGGGTGTCTGAAGACGTTATGACGAATGGACAACTTTTATCACTCGGCCGGCAAATTCGATTCAGGGTTTGCGGCACCGCAAAAACTTTACGCCCCACCCTCTAATTTCAATGAAATCATGACATCAATCATGCAATGCTCCACGAGTGCCCCGGCTGCAAAATTATGCCCTAACGCCGTATCATACGCTCCAAGTGACTCCTTCTATGCCTCTGGCTCCTTCCAGGCTGCAGCAGGGCACATATGCAACATCTCTCAATATGTTGCACATTGTTGCATTCGTCATGTCACAAAGGTTCTCTACACCGACAGAATGGACTTCATAACGTTCCCAGTGAATGGCATGAGCCAGAATGAGTGGGCATGTGGGTTTGGTAGAATTACAGGCTTCCTGAGGGGTTAAGGAGTCATTGACTGCACAGATGTGGCCTTGTGAGCACCACTACACAACGCAGAGATATTCAGAAAGGGATACCACTCCCTAAACATACAGCTGGTGTGCGACCACACGCAACGCATCCTCGCAGTGAATGCCCACTATCCAGGGAGGGCACATGATGCTTTCCTTGTTTCAGTCACCAAGGGAACGGTGCGGCTGGCTGCTCAGAGACAAAGTATACAGCCTAGCCACCTGGCTCATGACCCCCCATCGCAACCCCATCTCAGATGCGGAGCAGCGCTACAATGAGAGTCATGCAGCCACCCGCAACATCATTGAACAGACAATTGGGGTGCTCAAGCAGCGATTCTGAAGCCAGGACCGCTCTGGAGGTAGCCTTCAGTAGGTATCTGAATTCATTGTGGTGTGCTGAATGCTGCACAACTTGTCCATCATGAGGGGCCAGGTATTGCCAGTGCGGATTGCAGGCCCACTTCAGGAGGAGGAGGAAGACGAAGAGGAGCCCGGCGAGGCCCCGATTGGACAGCCACACCATCCACGGGGGAGGCAGCATTGAAATGCTGCCAGGCCAAGAAGCGTACGTCGTCAACTCATAATGGATTGGTTCACTTGAATGGAGGAAGCTGAGGGACGGAGCTAATACTGGACATGCTACGTGCCACCATGAAGGCACATCTTTGGTGAACTTTGGAATGGTACACAAGACACAAATGATACAAAATGGTAAAAGTCACATTTTACTGGAACAAACTAACAAACTCCAAAAAATACCATGTAATATAAACCACTCTGTTGCAACGCACTTAACAACAATGAAGTGCATTAATTCACCTTAACTATTTACACGCGACATAAAGAAAAATCATGGCATCTCCTCAATATTGTCCTACACCTTAATCGGACTTGCCCAGAGCTTTGCCCCACAACCCTTTCCTCCCCTCCCACGTCTGCTGCTCCTCCTCAATGAAGCCTCAGTGCCTACAGCAAGGCTGCTTGAGGGTTGCTGTGATAGTGAGCCAAACAGTGTCGACGGCCTATGATGACACTCTGGACCAGCACTAGGCCTGGAAGACCTGGCTGCAGACTGCTCCGCCTCAGCATCAGTGGCAGCAGTCTGTGATGGAATGGGAGTGGACCGTTAGGTGCAAGGTTGGAGAGTCAGTGATGGGAGCCGGAATGCTGTCATCTTGAGGAAGGACAGTACCTTCCATTTCCCACTGACACTGACTCAAGGCTGAGTCTCGGCATCCGGAGCATGATGTGCGACGACAACTTGCTGACCTGCCTCCCTGAGGAACACAGAGAGAATGGCAGCAGTCAGTGATTGCATGACATCACCTAGCTGGAGCGTGGCTTGTGCCTGTGATGCAATCACTGCTGCCATGTCACCCATGGCACATGCCATCCTCTCTGGGACTCCACCATCGCTACTGGAGCCCATCTGCCTCTGTGAGTGGGCAAGGATGGGCTCGCTGGAGTCCTCAGATGCACAGACAATACAATGCATCAGGCGGCCTCCGCCACACTCACAGAAAGTGCGTTTATACTCTGCGGGACCCTACCCAATGCACCCATGAGCTCATAGTGCATTTCTGTGTTCTCCCTACATAGCCACCAAGTCCAAGTCCATGTCTGCCTATCTCTGAGCAGGACTACTGTGCCAACTCACCCTCCGGTGAGCTGGCCTCTGAGCTTCCCCTCCCACTGGGTGTTGCTGTAGGCCACTGGGGCCAGGAGCCTCAGAGTCTCCAACCCCTCAAAGTCACCCTTCTTCCCCAATATTGTGTCACCACATGGTGGGACAGATGGGGTCTCAATGCTCAGATAGCACACTGTCCTCCCCTCCCTCGTCGTCTCCTCCATGTCCAGATGTCGACAGTTCACGGAAAGGCTGCTGCGCTTCTGGCTGGTCATCTGTAAGCACAAAACAACAAGACATGTGGTTAGCAACAGGGGAGGGGGCAGGCAGATAAGAGGAAGGTGGCATTGGACATCTATATGTAAAGGGGAGCGGCCACTTGATATTAGGGGTCAAGGAAGTCACATCACTCTCAAATGCCATTCACATACCGTCACTACCCGTAGGGGGCTCGGCCTCACCACTGACTACCGTGGGAACTGGGGTGCCCCATGAGAGCCGACAATCTCTGCTCCACTTTGGTCAGCTCCTGCAGATCAGGCTGTCTACCTCTGGTCTGATGCTGCTCCCTCCAATTATGTGATAACTCTGCCTGCAATAAAAGCAAGAAGAAGGATTGGATAAATGTGCACCTCCTCTTGTGCCATGTGTCTTTCATAGTAGAATAGCTGCCATTGTGTGGAAGTGCAAATGTGGCCAGTATAATCTGTGTGGTTAGTGACTGAGCATGTGGAAAAACTGGGAGGAGTTGAGAGTCAGATAGCATAGCGGTTCAGGGTGATGTCTGGACAATGCATAACAACAGTGAAAGGGGTGTGCAAGGAGGGTTGACAATGAATAGGGGACAAGAGGGTATGTGCATCCTGAATGCACAGGGCATGGCTGGAGAAATGAGCCTTCGGCTTTCAGGTGCCTTCAACAACCCACACCATGGCCTGGAACAGATAGAGAAGGGGCATTGCCATCAAAACTTGCAACCATGGCAGGGCAACATAAATGTGAAGGGTACTCAACTTGATGCCCCTTGTGAGGTCGTTAAACTTCTTGCGTCATTGGGTGGCAGTTCTAGCCACCGTGTCTGCCGCTGACACCTCCTGGGCTATGTCCTCCATATCCTTTTGAACACACTGGGCATGGGTCTCATTCCACCCGCCAGATGTGTTGTAACCTACAAGGCTACGGACCAACAGCTGTAACGTAAGATTAGGCTGGATAACTCTTTTTCAGCTGACACAGACATGATGGGCTGAATGGCCTCCTTCTGTGCTGTATTTTTCAATGATTCTATGATTCCTTCCAGTTTAAACAACCATTCACCAGCCTTTGACACTAGCTTTTGAAAGGTGGTGGTTTGTAGCTGAAAGTTAACTGGAAGATTTTTCTGTGTGGGGTAATAGCAGAAGTTGGTAGCAAGCACACACCAAGAATCTCCAAAGCTGCACTGGACGTTGGTGCAGGAGGTAGAAAGGAGGAGGGACAACCACTGTTTCCAAGGAATCCTTCCAGGCACTTGACGAGGAGGCAGTGGGAAGAGGTAGCTGACAATGTGAATGCAAGGAGAATGGCTCCTTGTATATGGTTGCATTGCAGGAAGAAGTTCATTGATCTGACAAGAGTTCTCAAGGTAAGATTAATCTTCAAATGGCATCTCATAACAGCTGCACTACACAGCCTCATCAACTGCTGAATTCACACCCATCCCCCAACAACTTGCATTCTGCAACAACCTGTACTGAATAGTTCAATTCATTTGCTTAACCTCACCTTCACACACTCAGAACTATTATAAACCTCACACCCATATCTCACATATACACTGCCAACTATTCAACCATGACAGCCATATCACTCAAGCATCTCACAAGATCCTCTTTCTCGTAGGCTGCCACTGCTGAAGGAGCAGAAGACTGCACATCCTTTCCCCCCTTGAGGACATGGTGCTGTCCATAATGGGAAGGGGCAGAGCAAAGACCGTGGCCACTAGTGGTACTGAAGAAACCGCTGAGCACTGTTTCTGCCTCCCTAATCCTCCTTCTCTCTTTTCACTTCTCCTTTTTCCCACACACTCTAAATGAGAATCTGCAGATGAGTTCAGTGATCAGATGATTTCACTTCTCTCTCTCTGCCCTCCCCATGCCACAACCTAATCATTGTTCCTTTTTCATTGCAGGTCACCAAGACGTCTTCAGCCAATGGACAAGATCATGATCTTACTCTCGCACCAACTCAGACACTGACAATACACGGACTTTAGCAGCTAGGTTGGAGGAGGGATCTGCATGTCATGAGTCAATGGGTACAAGTGTGCACGAGCAATGGCGGGGGTATAGGACAACACAGATGACAGCTTGCTGGAGGACGAGATCATTTACTAATACTGCTGCAGAGGACTCAGATATGGAAATTGATGGGCCAGGTTACTGAAGATTCATAGGCACACACCAAGAAATACTTACAATCATAGAAATTTATTGTACAAAAGGAGGCCATTTGACCCACCATGTCTGTGCCAGCAGAAAAAAGAGCTATCCAGCCTGATCTCTGAAGGTAGCAGGACAGGTAGATAAGGTGGTTAAGAAGATACTTGCCTTGATTAGCCGAGGCATAGAACATAAGAGCAGGGAGGTTATGTTTGAATTATATAAACCACGAATTAGGCTGCAGCTCGAGTACTGTGTAAGTTCTAGTCACCACATTACAGGAAAGATTTGATTGCACTAGAGAGGATACATAGGAGATTCATGAGGATGTTCCCAAGACTGGAGAATTTTTGCTGTGAGGAAAGATTGGATAGGCTAGGGTTGTTTCATTTGGAACAGAGAAGGCTGAGGGGAAACATAATTGAGGTGTATAAAATTATGAGAGTCCTAGATAGAGTAGATAGGAAGGACCTATTTCCTTTAGCTGAGAGGTCAATAACCAGGAGCATAGATTTAAAGTAATTGGTAGAAGGGTTAGAGGGGAGTTGAGCAGAAATTCATACACCCAGATAGCAATGGTAGTCTGGAACTCACTGCCTGAAAGAGTGGTAGAGGCAGAAACCCTCATCACATTTAAAAATGACTTGGATATGCACATAAAGTGCCGTAACATGTAAGGCTACGGACCAAGAAGGTAGGATTAGACTTGATAGCTCTTTTTCGGAGGGCACAGACACGGTGGGCCGAATGGCCTCTTTCTGTGCTGTAAATTTATATAATTCTTTGATTTGCCCACCAGAGCGGTTAGACTGACTGGCCTGTAATTACCCAGTCTATCCCTTTCTCACTTTTTGAACAACTGTACAATGGTAGCAGTCCTCCAGTCCCCCGGCACCATACCTGTAGCCAGAGAGGATTGGTAAATGATGATCAGAGCCTCTGCTATTTCCTCCCTTGTTTTTCTTAAAAGCCTGGGATGCATTTCATCTCTGCCTAGCGATTTATCTACTTTCAAAGATGCTAAACACCTTAATATTTCCTTTCTCACTATGTTGATCTCATCTAATATTTCACACTTCTCCTTAACTATAATGTCTACATTGTCCCTCTCTTTCACATAAGAAATAGGAGCAGGAATAGGCCATTTGCCCCTCGAGCCTGCTCCGCCATTCAACAAGATCATGGCTGATCTGACCCTGGCCTCAACTCCACTTCCCCACCCACTCCCCATAACCCTTGACGCCCTTATCATTCAAAATTCTGTCTATCTCCACCTTAAATATATTCAATGATCCAGCCTCCACAGATCTCTCAGATAGAGAATTCCACAGATTTACAACCCTCTGAGAGAAGAAATTCCTCCTCATTTCTGTTTTAAATGAGTGACCCCTTATTCTGAAACTATGACCCCTAGTTCTAGATTCCTACATGAGGGGAAACATCCTTTCTGCATCTACCCTGTCAAGCCCCCTCAGAATCTTATGTTTCAATAAGATCACCTTTCATTCTTCTGAACTGCAATGAGTATAGGCCCAACCTGCTCAACCTTTCTTCATATGATAACCCCTTCATCTCAGGAATCAACCTCGTGAACCTTCTCTGAACTGCCTCCACTGCAAGTATATCCTTCCTTAAATAAGGAGACCAAAACTGCATGCAGTATTTCAGGTGTAGCCTCACCAATACCCTGTACAGTTGTAGCAGGACTTCTCTGCTTTTATACTCTATCCCCTTGCAATAAAGGCCAACATTCCATTTGCCTTCCTGATTACTTGCTGTACTTGCATGCTAACGTTTTGCATTTCATGTACAAGAACCTCCACATCCCTCTGTACTACAGCATTTTGTAATCGCTCAACATTTAAATAATAATTTGCTTTTTATTTTTCCTACCAAAGTGGATAACTTCACATTTTCCCACATTATAGCCCATCTGTCAAATTTTTGCCCACTCACTGAGCCTATCTACATCCCTTTGTAGGTCCTTTGCGTTCTCCTCACAACTTGTTTCCCACCTATCTTTGTATCAGCAGCAAATTTGGCAAAGTTACATTCGGTCCCTTCATCCAAGTCGTTAATATAGATTGTGAATAGTTGAGGCCCCAGCACTGATCCCTGTAGCACCTCACTTGTTACAGTTTGCCAACCTTAAAATGACCAATTTATCCCAACTCTCTGTTTTCTGTTAGTTAGCCAATCCCCTATCCAAGCTAATATATTAGCCCCAACCCCGTGAGCTCGTATCTTGTGCAGTAACCTTTTATGTGGCACCTTATCGAATGCTTTCTGGAAATCCAAATATAAAACATCAACCGGTTCTCCTCTATCCACTCTGCTCATTACATCCTCAAAGAACTCCAGCAAATTTGTCAAACATAATTTCCTTTTCATAAAATCATGCTGACTCTGCTTGACTGCATTATGATTTTCTAAATGTCCTGCTACTACTTCCTTAATGATGGACTCCAGCATTTTCTCAATGACAGATGTTAGGCTAACTGGTCTATAGTTTCCTGCTTTCTCTCCCCCTCCTTTCTTAAATAGGGGTCTTACATTTGCGGTTTTGTGAGGACAGATGCAAAGTATTCATAAAGAACCATACGCACATCATCTGCCTCAACGCACAGGCTACCTCTTTGGTCTCTAATAGGCTCTACTCTCTCTTTAGTTATCCTCTTGCTCTTTATGCATTTATAAAACATCTTTGGATTTTTCTTGATTTTACTTGCCAATATTTTTTCATACCCTCTCTTTGCTTTCTTAATTTTGTTTTTAATTTCACCTCTGCACTGACAATCAGCCAACTGCACTACAGCCGACAATCACGACGTGTGTGGAATTTTTAGTGCAGTCAAGACCACCTATGGCCCAAGAACTCAGGGTCCTATTCCACTGAGAGCCAAGAGCTGAGAGGTGCTCATCAATGCAGAGAGGCAGTCAGTGCCTACTGGAAGAAGCACCTCAAGGATCTCCTCAACCAAGACTCTGTCTTTGACGTGAGGTGTCCTTGACTCCATCCCACCGCATGCTACCTGTCACCACTTCGGCACTTTCCCAGCCTGGCATGAGGTTGAAAAGGCCTTCCGACAACTGAAAAACAACAAGGCCTCAGGAGTAGATGGAATCCCCATCGAAGTACTAAAGCGTGGCGGAGAATTTCTCTGCACTTTCTACACTCCTCTAGGCTTTCCGTAGTATTTTGCTCTCGGTATCTGACAGAAACTTATCCTACCCTTGACATCCAGGGGGCACTAGATTTGGCCTTTTTCTTTGTGGGAACATATTTGCTCTGAACCTTACTATCTTCTTGAATGTCTCCCACTGCTCTGTCACTGATTTACCTTCAAGTAGTTATTTCCAGTACGCTTTTGCTAAATCACATCTCAGTTTAGTAAAATTGACCTTTCCCCAATTGAGAACTTTTACTCATGGTCTACCTTTATCCTTAATCTAACTGAATTATGATCACTACCACCAAAATGCTTTCCCATTGATACCCCTTCCACCTTCCCAGCTTCGTTCCTTAAAACTAAGTCCAGAACCATGCCCTTTCTTGTTGGGCTTGCTACATACTCATTAAAAAAGTTCTCCTGGCAGCATTTTAAGGATTCTGCACCCTCTATAACTTTTACACTGATTCTAACCCAGTTAATGTCAGGGTAGTTGAAATCTCCTACTATACTGCCCTAATGTTTTTGCACTTCTCAAAAATGTGCCTACATATTTGCTCTTCTGTCTCCCTCTGACTATTTCAGATCTATAGTACACTCCCAGCATTGTGATTGATACTTTTTTGTTCTTCAGTTTAACCCATATGGCACCATTTGATGATCCTTCCAACATATCATCCCTCTTCACAGCTGTAATTGTTTCTATAACCAATATAGCGACACCTCCCTCCTTTTTTATATCCCCTTTCTATCTTGTCTGAAAACCCTGTAACCAGGAGTGTTAAGCTGCCATTCCTGCCCTTTTAACCATGTTTCAGTAATAGCTATGATATAATTTCACGTGTCTATATGTGGCCTCAGCTCATCTGCCTTATTCACCAGACTCCTTGCATTGAAGTATACACCATTAAGCACTGCCAAACCCATCTGTTGACTATTTTCTAGCTTTTGTTTCCTCTGCCTCCCAAACTCACAAATTTTCTGCCTTCCATTTCCAGCTTTGCTTCTCTCCCTTCTGAATGTCCGCTCAGATTCTCATCCCCCTGCTTTGGTGCACTGATAAGTCTGCCAGAGGTATGGAGCACAATAAAGGAGTCCACTTCCAACTTGGTACAGGGCTTTATGCAGAACTTGAAGCCCATCCTTTTCAATATGGAACGGGTGGTCACCTTGATCAGACCAGCTGTGGAACTCACCATGATGGAGCATCTCATGACCAACCTGACAGCTGTGCTGCAATGGAAGGTCAGACAGCTGTCATTGTGATTCTGGGTTCAAATGTTGAAAGTAGCTTCCTGGGCCTCTCAGAAGTCCAGCAAACTATTTTTCAACAGAGCACTAGGAATGCTGAGGCTCCGCCCTGGCTGCATGAGAGGAGCCTGCTGTCCTCTCTCAGAATGACAGCCTTCCTGCTCCCACACCTGTCACTCTACCAGTGCCCTTGCTGTTGCCTGTCAGCCAACCACCACAGTCTGCTGCAGCCCAGGCTGAGATGGTGCCATCTGCAACCAGACATTAAATCAAAGTCATCCTCTATGGCGATCTGCAGTCTCCTCAATGGAATCTCAGCAGCCATCCATTTCTGAAGCTCCAGCCACTGGAGAATCACCTCATAGGAGCACCAGGAAAAGGAAAGGAAAGACAGGCACAAAGGGAATGCACAAGGGTGATTAGTTTTACTTTTTGTGCAGAATACTATTATTGATTTCATAAATATTCATTTGGATTTGCATTTGGTGTTGGTTTTTATGTCTGCAGTCAAGTGAGAGAGATACCAATAAATATTGAAAGAGGATGATATGATGGATATTGCAAGACGAAAGGTAAGGAGTGTGGGGCTACTGGTGAATTGGAACGTGGAGTTGAGGTTATTGAAAGCGCTCCTCAATCAGCTGATCTCAGAGAGCCCTGGCAGAAAGGGGTTGTCTTTGTTGCTGTCTGTATTCCTCCTCTTCCTGCTTCTCCTCCTCGATTCGCAAGTGCTGGAAAGAGCTTGTCCCTCAGGATGGCGAAGTAATGGATATTCAGGGGAACAGATAGGGTAGATAGAGAGAAACTATTTCCATTGGTTGTGGATTCTAAGACTAGGGGGCACAGTCTACAAATTAGAGCCAGACTTTTCAGGAGTGAAATTAGGAAGCACTTCTACACACAAAGGGTGGTAGATGTTTGGAACTTTCGTCCGCAAATGGCAATTGATGCTAGATCGATTGTTAATTTTAAATTGGAGATTGATAGTTTTTTATTAGCCAAAGGTATTAAGGAATATGGACCAAAGGTGGGTATATGGAGTTAGATCGCAAAGCAGCCATGATCTCAATGAATGGCAGAACAGACTCAAGGAGCTGAATGTCCTATTCCGATTTCTATGGAGCCATCATAGGCAGTCCCTCGGAATCGAGGAAGACTTGCTTCCACTCCTAAAGTGAGTCCTTTGGTGGCTGAACAGTCCAACATGAGAGCCACAGATCCTGTCACAGGTGGGACAGACATTCGTCGGGGGAAGGGGGGGGGGTGGGTGGCGCTGATTTACCACACGCTCCTTCCGTTGCCTGTGCCTGACCTCTTTGCGCTCGCAGCTTTGAGATTCAAAGAGCTCAACGCCCTCCCAGATGCACTTTCTCCACTTAGGGCGGTCTTCGGCCAGGGTCTCCCTGATGATATCGCACTTCATCAGGGAGGCTTTGAGGGTGCCTTTGTAACATTTCCGCTGCCCACCTTTGGCTCATTTGCCATGAAGGAGCTCCGCATAGAGCAGTTGTTTAGGGAGTCTCGTGTCTGGCATGTGGATGAAGTGGCCTGCCCAGCGAAGCTGTTCGAGTATGCTAAGTGCTTCAATGCTGGGGATGTTAGCTTGGGCAAGGACACTGATATTGGTGTGTCTGTCCTCCCAGAGGATTTGCAGGATCTTGCAGAGACATTGTTGGGAATATATCTCTAGCGACTTGATGTGTCTTCTGTAAGTCGTCCATGCCTCTGATCCATACAGGAGGGTGGGTATTACTACAGCCCTGTAGACCATGAGCTTTGTGGTAGGTTTGAGGGCCTGGTCTTCGAACACTCTTTTCCTCAGGCGGCCGAAGGCTGCACTGGCGCACTGGAGGCGATGTTGAATCTCCGCATCAATGTCTGCCTTTGTTGACAGGAGGCTCCCGAGGTATGGGAAGTGGTCCACGTTGTCGAGGGCCGCGCCGTGAATCTTGATGACTGGGGACAGTGCTGTGCGACTGGTGGAAGACCTTTGTCTTACGGATTTTAAGAGTAAGGCCCATGCTTTCATATGCCTCAGGGAATACATCGACTATATCCTGGAGTTCAGCCTCAGAATGTGCGCAGACGCAGGCGCCGTTTGTGTACTGCAGTTCAACGACAGAGGTTTGGGTGGTCTTCGACCTGGTCTGGAGACGGAGTAGGTTAAACAGCTTCCCACTGGTTCTGTAGTTTAGTTCCACTCTGGCGGGGAGCTTGTTGACAGTGAGGTGGAGCATGGCAGTGAGGAAGATTGAGAAAAGGGTTGGAGTGATGATGTATCCCTGTTTGACCCCGGTCCGGATGTGGAATGGGCCTGTAATGGATTCGTTGGTAAGGATCATGGTCTGCATGTCGTCGTGGAGCAGGCGAAGGATGTTGATCAACTTTTAGGGGCACCCAAAATGGAGGAGGACTCATGGTCGACAGCATCAAAGGCCTTTGTAAGATCGAAAAAGGCCATGTAAAAGGGCTGGCACTGCTCCCTGAATTTTTCCTGCAGTTGTCGTGCTGTAAAGATTATGTCCGTTGTTCCCCGCACTGTGACTCCGGGAGGACCCCTCCAACGGCAATCGGGCCCCTCCAACAGCGATCATGCCCCTCCAACAGCGATCGGGCCCCTCCAACGATGATCGGACCTCCTCCAGCGGTGATCGGACCCCTCCAGCGGCGATGACTGGGCCTCTCCTCTTCTATGGAGAATGCAGCTGACAACCACAAATCTGGAGATCTGCCCAGCAGTGTAGTGAAGGGCTGCTCTTGAATGGTCCAGGCAGTGGAGAAGCTGCTTGAGGATGCCAATTGTCTGCTCGATGATGTTTCTTGTGACAGTATGGCTCTCATTGTGCACCTGCTATACAGGTGTGCTTGGGTTCCTAACCAAAATCATGAGCCATGTCAGGAAGGATTATCCTTGTCGCCCAATAGCCAGAATTTAGCTTGGAGGCCTGGTTGAAATATAGGCAGCATAGAGATCTGACACAGAATGAAAGAGTCATGACTGCTGCCAAGATAGCAGACATTGACCCGAATGATGAGCTATCCATAGTCGCAAACCAGTTGCACGTTGAGGAGTGAAATTTCCTTCAATTGGTAAATATTGCTGGGTTCTCACGGGGAACACACAAGGCAATGTGCGTTCAGTCAATGACACATTGCACCATGAGACAGCTTGCCATGCAGGCAAAACTTTGTGATCTTTCTTCCTGCTTCCCTCTGTCAATGGAGAAGGAGATGCAAGTGTTTCTCTTGATGTATAGAGTCTCAGTAACATCCCTGATACTTCAGTGTACAGTGAACTGGGAGATGTTGCTAATGTCAGCTGTTGCAGCCTGAAAGAAGCCCATAGCATAAAATGTGGGAGCAGTAGTGACCTTGATACCACAGGCAGTGCTGTCCATTCCCTGATTTGAGGCTGCAGTTGTGGCTGCAGAAGCTGACATTGCTCAGTGACAACCTCTTTGTTACAGCAAATGTGCTACATACATTGCTTTTCACTAAAGTTGAGGTAGGAGAAGTGCTCCCTGAAGATCCTCTGTGGATCTAGCCTCTTGCTGAGTGCTCTGCACCTCCTCCTCCCTCTTCTCGCAGCTTGTCCTGCTCTATGGAGTCTTTCCTCATGCTCTCGGTCATGCTCTATTCCTAGATGCAGCCCTACCAGCCCACCCATGTCTGGAGGCAGGTAATTCGTGAAGGAGGCAACAGCAATAGGAGTGCAAGAGCAGCCAGACCACTCTCTATGCAGATCAGTTAAACTTTCAACAGTCAAAAAACTCAGCAAAAAGTGCCAAGAGTTCGAGCAGCAACCAAAAGTAATACAAAAGCAAAATACTGCGGATGCTGGAATCTGAAATAAAACCAGAAAATGGTGGAAATCTCATGGGTCAAGCAGCATCTGTGGAGAGAGAAACAGACTTAATGGCCCTGAAATTCCGGCCTCCCCGGGTTTGTACGGTGTCTGTACGGACCCAGGAAGGCAGCGCAAAAGCCGGTTTTCGGCGCGCAATGCGCATGCGCAGAAAACCGGCTTTTCCGATCTGTTAAGTTTCTGCTGATAGATCGCACGCATCTCGGGAGAAGGACATTCATACGGCAGAGATTGGGCTATTTGCCCATCTCTTGCCCTGCGAATGTCCTTAAAACTCTTGCGCCTGGTAAAAGCAGTTGTATCGCCTTTCACCAGCGTAACAGTTTTAAAACATATCAAATCATATAAAAATAAAATTTTTAAATATATATTTATGTTAAAAACTCTGCCCACTCAGGCAATTTTATTTTAAACCATAATTAAAACTTTCTTTTAAAATCGACAAATATATTTTTTTCAAAAACATTTCTATCAACTTTAATTTCTATAATGTATTTATGTGAGGTGTTTTTTTATTTTTTATGTGGTGTTTGGGTGTTTGGGGCTGTTTCTCATTTATAGTAATAGGAGTTTCGGATTTCCTATTACTATGAATGAGAAAATACTTTACCGTGATTGGGTGTCCAGGCCCACGGGACTCCTACGGACGTCCCAATGTGAACGCGCTACGTTGCGCAAGATGAGGAGGCCTCGAGTCTGGGATCTCTGGTGAGCATTTGACCAAAAGGTAAGTGCTCATCTTTTTGCCTTTTTTTAGTCGAGCGCCTGTGGGAAGAAGAAACCGGGATTTCAGCCCCAACGTATCAGGTCAAAGACCCTTCGACAGAACTGGCAATAATTCAAAATTTAACAGATTCTTAAGGAAGTGCTGGGGCCCTGAAAGGGGGAGGGGAGGAAAGAACAAAAGGGTGGCACTGTTGTTGTTTAGCGAACCGACCTCTACCTTGCAGAGGCTGATCGCCAACTCTCTGACACCTCCTCCTACCTACCCCTGGACTATGACCCCACGACTGAACATCAAGCCATCATTTCCCAGACCGTCACTGACCTCATCTCCTTTGGAGATCTTCCCTCCACAGCCACCAATTTCATAGTTCCCCAACCCCGCACAGCGTGCTTCTATCTCCTTCCCAAGATCCACAAACAGGACTGCCCTGCTAGACCCATTGTTTCAGCCTGTTCTTGACCCACGGAACTGATTTCTTCCTACCTCTACTCTATTTTTTCTCCCGTGTCCACTCTATTCCCACCTACATCCGCGACTCCTTCGACATCCTCTGCCACTTTAACAGTTTCCAGTTTCCTGGCTCAAAGCGTCTCCTTTTCACTATGGACATCCAATCCCTCTACACTTCCATCCCCCACCAGGATGGCCTGAGGGCACTCTGCTTCTTCCTTGAGCAGAGGCCCAGCCAGTCCCCATCCACCCTCCTCCTCCTCCGCCCGGCTGAACTTGCTCTCACAATGAACAACTTCTCCTTTAACTCCACTCACTTCCTCCAAGTTAAAGGTGTTGCTATGGGAACCTGCATGGGTCCTAGCAATGCCTGACTTTTCATGGGATATGTGGAACATTCTTTGTTCCAGTCCTACTTGGGTCCCCTCCCTCACCTCTTTTTCCAGTACATTGATGACTGTATCGGTGCCGTTTCCTGCTCTCGCCCTGAACTAGAAAATGTAATTCATTTTTCATCCAATTTCCACCCTTCCCTCACCTTCACATCATCCATTTCTGACTCTTCCCTTCCTCGACTTCTCTGACTCCACTTCTGGGGATAGACTTTTGATAACGATTCACTATAAGCCCACTGACTCCCAAAGCTACCTGGACTACACTTCCTCCCACTCGCTTCCTGTAAGGACTCTGTTCCATTCTCCCAGTTTCTCCATCTCTGTCGCATCTTCTCTGACGATGCCACCTTCCACACTAGCGCCTCTTCCTTTTTCCACAACTGAGGATTTCCCCTCTGCCGTGGTTAACATGACCCTTGACTGTGTCCGTCCTATTTCCTGCACCTCTCCTCTCAACCCTTCCCCCTCCCTCTCAGAACCCTGACAGGGTTCCCTTTGTCCTCACCTTTCACCCCACCAGCCTCCATGTTCAGCAGATCATCCTCTGCCATTTCCACCACCATACCAATCACATCTTCCCCTCCCCTCCTCTCTCCCCTCTCAGCATTCCGAAGGGACCGCTTCCTCCGTGACACTCTGGTCCATTCTGCAGTCACCCCTAGCAGCCACTCACCTTCCCATGGCACTTTACCGTGCAAGTGCAGGAAATGCAACACCTGCCCTTTTACTTACTCCCTACTCCCTTCCCACTGTCCAGGGCCCCAAACACACCTTCCAAATGAAACATCGATTTACTTGTACTTTTTTCAATTTAGTATACTGTATTCGCTGCTCGTGATATCTACATTAGGGAGACCAAATGCAGATTGGGTAATCGCTTTGCGGAACACCTCTATTCAGTCCGCAAGAGATATTGGATGCATTGATTGTAATCTACCAAATTCCCAGCGGATTTGAAAACCGCAAATATAACTCCCCTACTTAAAAAGGAGGCAGACAAAAAGCAGGAAACTATAGACCAGTTAGTCTAACATTTGTGGTTGGAAAAATGTTGGAGTCCATTATTAAAGAAGCAGTAGCAAGACGTTTGGAAAAACATAATTCCGTCAGGTAGAGTCAGCATGGATTTATGAAGGGGAAGTCATGTTTTGACAAATTTGCTGGAGTTCTTTGAGGAGGTAACGAGTAGGGTGGATAAGGGAGAACCAGTGGGATGTGGTGTATTTGGATTTCCAGAAGGCATTCGATAAAGTGTTACATAAGAGGTTACTGCACAAGATAAAAGCTCATGGGGTTGGGGGTAATATATTAGCATGGATTGAGGATTGGCTAACTAACAAAAAACACAGAGTCGGGATAAATGGGTCATTTTCCGGTTGGCAAACAGTGACTTGTGGGGTGCCACAGGGATCGGTGCTGGGTTCTCAACGATTTACAATCTATATTAATGACTTGGTGAATGCCCATCATCCTGGCAGTAGTCACAATTCCTTCATTCTGCAGCAATCCTCTGTGTCACCTATATTTGATGCACCACAGCAAGTCGAAGGCTGGCTACTTTCTGGGAGACAAGGTTTATCCACTCATGATATGGCTCATGACTCCGCTCTGGAACCCATGCACACGTGCACAGCAGGCACACAATGGGAGCTCTGCTGCCACAAGGAACATTATTGAACATACCATCAGCATCCTCAAGCAACTCTTCTGCTACCTGGACCACTCTGGAGGAGCCCTGCATTACTCAGCTGAGTGGGTATCATGATTTGTGGTAATATGCTGCATTCTGTACAAACTGCCCATTATGAGAGAACCACCTACCAGGCTACAAGTTAAGGAGCAGGAACAAGGAAGAGGAGGGAGTGGAGGAACAGAAAGAGGAAGAGAGGCTACAATCTAGAGAGCTCCTTTGTGCCCGGGCTCTATGTGATCAAATAATTAATGAGCGATATCAGAAACCTCAACCACACCTCCTCATTCACCTACAGACCATCATATCATCTTCTTTCCAACAACACAAAAATAAAAACCACCAGAAAAAACACATTCCAATCCAAATTTATAAATTGAGTCATGACATATGCATAAAAATTTAACTAATCACCCTTTTGTATTTATTGTGTGCAAGTCTTCCATGTGCCTTTGCCTCTCCTGGTGCTCCTACAAGGTGTTTTCCCAGTAGCTGCAACATGGCAGATAGAAGACTGCTGACCTCCAATTGATGGCGACCTCGAGCAGCTTTGGGCATAGAAGACCCGGCTTCAGACCGCACCATTTCAGCCTGGGCTGCGGCTGGCTGGCGGACAGGCATGAGCAATAGCACTGGCCGAGTGGCAGGGGTGGGAGCAGGAATGCTGTCACCCTGAGAAAGGAAAGCAGGTTCCTGCTCCATGGAGCTACTGCCACTCTCATGTGAAGGTGCCTCAGCAATCCTACTGATCTGCTGGAGAACAGTTTATTGGAATGCCGCAATGTCCATGAACAGTGGCATCCCCATCATCATCATAGGCGGTCCCTTGAATGAGGATGACTTGCTTTCACGAGTTCACAGGTGTTTCGATGAAGGACCATTTGGCCCTTCGAGCCGGCACCGCCATTCAATAAGATCCAGTCGTGAACTCCAATAGAGGGGGTGGAAGATGCCTGTGCATGAATTTTTTTAAGGTGTGATGACCGTTGCACACCAGCCACCACACGGGCTTGACAGAGCTAGGTCTTGGTCCAGTGGCAAGGATTAACCAAGATGACTGGAGACCTGCTCTGCTGCACGGACCTAGCACTCACACATATCGCAGTGTGGGCTGGCCCGTGCTGTCCCTGGGCCCTCGGCTCTTCTGGGCCCCATACCCTCATCTGTCACACCTCCACCAAGATCTCTCGATGCTCCTCCACCATAAACATTCACCGCATCACGCCACAAACACTCGCCGCTCATCCGCCCTGACCTACCCACTCCTCTGTACTTAGGTCCTGCTGATGTTCCTGCCCAGATTCCAAAACGGCAACTAGGGTTTTGATGACGTCACCCAGTCGCCCATCTCAAAATCGTTGCACACTTGGAGCAGCTCGTGCTGGAGGTCGAAATACTATGCCACTCCAGCTCTTTTATAGTCCGACCTGCGGAGCTGTTTTCTCACAGGTCGGGGGATGGGCGGGGAGGCCGCAATGTTCCAGGGCCCGCCACTCCAGCTCTTTTATAGCGGAGTTGTTCTCTCGCAAGTCGGGGGGCCAGAGCCAAGATGGCAGAGTCTGAGCTTGCAAGGCAGCAGTCTGAGCTTCCACTGCAGCATTAAGACCTTAGTTTGTGCTACAATGGAAGCTGTGACATTGGCCTTCAGGCGCTGCATCATGGTGGGTTCCACAGCTGTGCTGATGGAGGAGACCACACATTCCAGGTTGGACAGAATGGGCTCTAAGCTCTGCGCAAAGCCCTGTGTCAAGTTGGTGTTTGACTCCACCATGCTTCTTGACATTAAGTGCAGGCTTTCTGACAGGCTTTCCAGTGCACCAAGCATGTGGCTATATACACCCATCAGCCTTCTTCTGCAGCCTGCCCCATCAAAGTTCGCATTTGAGTCCTCTGCAACAGAACTAATGTGCAACCTCATCCTCCAGCAAGCTGGCATCTGCACTATACTTTCCCTCCATCCTGGCTCCTGCGCACTTGTGACCAGTGTCTCACTAAGCACAGATCCCTGCTCTATCCTCGCCTCTAATATATGCGCTGTGTCAGACTCTGAGCTGATGGCTATGATTGTAAGATAGAGTGACGATGTTTCTTCTACTTCACTGTTTTCATCCTCTTCTGCAAACTAACTGGGAAAGCTCCAATTCTTGGGTATTTGAAATTAAAAAAGGACATGGGTTGTGTTGTGTTGAGGGGAGAGCAGAAAGTAAGAAACATAGAAACATAGAAAATAGGTACAGGAGTAGGCCATTCGGCCCTTCGAGCCAGCACCGCCATTCAATAAGATCATGGCTGATTATTCCTTCAGTACCCCTTTCCTGCTTTCTCTCCATACCCCTTGATCCCTTTAGCCGTAAAGGCCATATCTAACTCCCTCTTGAATATATCCAATGAACTGGCATCAACAACTCTCTGCAACAGGGAATTCCATAGGTTAACAACTCTCTGCGTGAAGAAGTTTCTCCTCATCTCAGTCCTAAATGGCCTACCGCTTATCCTAAGACTGTGTCCCCTGGTTCTGGACTTCCCCAACATCGGGAAAATTCTTCCCGCATCTAACCTGTCCAGTCCCGTCAGAATCTTATACGTTTCTATGAGATTCCCTCTCATCCTTCTAAACTCCAGTGAATAAAGGCCCAGTTGATCCAATCTCTCCTCATATCACAGTCCAGCCATCCCTGGAATCAGTCTGGTGAACCTTCGCTGCACTCCTTCAAAAGCAAGAATGTCCTTCCTCAGAATAGCAGACCAAAACTAAACACAATATTCCAGGTGAGGCCTCACTAAGGCCCTGTACAACAGCAGTAAGACCTCCCTGCTCCTATACTCAAATCCCCTAGCTATGAAGGCCAACATATCATTTGCCTTCTTCACCGCCTGCTGTACCTGCATACCCACTTTCAGTGACTGATGAATCATGACACCCAGGTCTCGTTGCACCTCCCCTTTTCCTAATATGCCGCCATTCAGATAATATTCTGCCTTCGTGTTTTTGCCCCCAAAATGGATAACCTCACATTTATCCACATTATACTGCATCTGCCATGTATTTGCTCACTCACCTAACCTGTCCAAGTCACCCTGCAGCCTCTTAGCGTCCTCCTCACAGCTCACACCGCCACCCAGTTTAGTGTCATCCGCAAACGTGGAGATATTACACTCAATTCCTTCATCTAAGTCATTAATGTATATTGTAAAGAGCTGGGGTCCCAGCACTGAGCCCTACGGCACTCCACTAGTCACTGCCTACCATTTTAAAAAGGACCCGTTTATCCCGACTCTCTGCTTCCTGTCTGCCAGCCAGTTCTCTATCCACATCAGTACATTACCCCCAATACCATGTGCTTTGATTTTGCACACTAATCCTCTTGTGTGGGACCTTGTCAAAAGCCTTTTGAAAGTCCAAATACACCACATCCACTGGTTCTCCCTTGTCCACTCTGCTAGTTACATCCTCAAAAAATTCCAGAAGATTCGTCAAGCATGATTCCCCTTTCATAAATCCATGCTGACTTGATCCGATCCTGTCACTGCTTTCCAAATGCGCAGCTATTTCATCCTTAATGATTGATTCCAACATTTTCCCCACTACTGATGTCAGGTTAACCGGTCTATAATTACCCGTTTTCTTTCTCCCTCCTTTTTTAAAAAGTGGTGTTACATTAGCTACCCTCCAGTCCATAGGAACTGATCCAGAGTCGATAGACTGTTGGAAAATGATCACCAATGCATACACTATTTCTAGGGCCACTTCCTTAAGTACTCTGGGATGCCAACTATCAGGACCCGGAGATTTATCGGCCTACAATCCCATCAATTTCCCGAACACAATTTCTCGCCTAATAAGAATATCCTTCAGTTCCTTCTTCTCTCTAGACCCACTGCCCCCTAGTACATTCGGAAGGTTATTTGTGTCTTCCTTCGTGAAGACAGAACCGAAGTATTTGTTCAATTGGTCTGCCATTTCTTTGTTCTCCATTATAAATTCACCTGAATCAGACTGCAAGGGACCTATGTTTGTCTTCGCTAATCTTTTTCTCATCACATATTTATAGAAGCTTTTGCAGTCAGTTTTTATGCTCCCTGCAAGCTTTCTCTCATGCTCCATTTCCCCCCTCTTAATTCAACCCTTAGTCCTCCTCTGTTGAATTCCAAATTTCTGCCAGTCCTCAGGTTTGCTGTTTTTTCTGGCCAATTTATATGCCTCTTCCTTGGATTTAACACTATCCTTAATTTCCCTTGTTAGCCACGGTTGAGCCACCTTCCCCGCATTCTTACACCATCTGCAGCTTCTAAATCTAAGAGATTGAGGGATGAGGGAGAAATGGATTGAGAGGAAGGCTGGTCGGCAGAAACCCTTATTATTGATTACCTCAGCCCCGCCAGTGGTTATGCCGCTTCACACAATGGCCAGCACTGCCTTTTCCATAGGGTTAAAGTATGCAGGTGTATAAAGGTGGTGCATAGCATGAAGGCAGGCTTGTCCTCCTCCAGTTATTTGCGACTGTTCACCATCTCCTGCAAGAAAGGAGGAATTGTGCCAGTGAGTGACCTGCAATATGTTTAGGGAAATGTTTGGCATGGTTGGATAGCTGCCAGTGTGTGCCAGCTGTGAGTTTTTTGGGTGCAAGGCTTGCAAGAGTGCTAAATATATGTGGGTGAGGAAAAGCATCTGCCCACTTCCATTACAGTGGGAGAGATGGCATAGCAGGAGGGAAGACAATGTGCATGCCGCTTCTCTTCAGCGGGTCTGAGGCAATGGTGCAGGCCATAGAGGGGAGGTGGCCTGTGTTATGTCTTGAATAAAGAGTCAGACTAGATACTGCAAGCTCAAAGTAAGTTGTGACCGTAGTCCTTTATTACAGATCTCAGAGTGCCTCTCCAGCCTGTGAGGCCTCCTTATAAAGAGGTGCTCCCAAGGAATTGTGGGATCCCTTGGGACGGCAGGGGATAAGCCCTCTGGTGGTATTTTCAGATATAGACATGGTATTTGCAGGTTTACATACATGACAACACTCCCCCAAAGTCATTAGTGTAACTATTTACAATGTGAGTCGATCTGTCGCCTTCCTTTCCCTGGTTGATCGTCACGGTGCAAATGCTGGTTTTGGTGAGTCGTTTGTTGGACCCTCGTTGGGCTGTTGCACAGCTGGCCTTGCTGGGCTGCTGGGGGTGGTGAATCCTGCTGGGTTGCTGGGGGTAGTGAATCCTGCTGGGCTGTTGCGGGTGATGGGTTCTGCTTCATGGTCAACCGCTGGGTTGGTTGCCACTTGTGAGATCGAAAAAGGTGGAGTCTATTGTGGGTTGTTCCGGATAGTCCGTAAATCTGAGTTTGGTTTGGTCCAAGTGAGTCCATTTGAGAGTTTGACCACAAACACCCTACTCCCCTCTTTGGCCAAAACAGTGCCAGGAAGCCACCTGGGACCTTGTCCACAGTTCAACACAAATACAGGATTATTTATCTCAATTTTGCATGGCACATTTGCGCGATCATGATATGTATTCTGTTGAACCCGCCTATTCTCTACCTGTTCGTGTAGATCAAAGTGTACTAATGAAAGCCTTGTCTTAAGTGCCCTTTTCATGAGCAGTTCAGCGGGAGGGACCCCAGTGAGCAAGTGGGGTCTTGTGCGATAACTGAGCAGGACTCGGGATAAGCGAGTCTGCAGTGAGCCTTCAGTTACCCTTTTCAAGCTCTGCTTGATTATTTGAACTGCTCGTTCTGCCTGACCGTTGGACTCTGGTTTAAACGGGGCAGATGTGACATGTTTGATCCCATTGCGTGTCATGAACTCATTGAACTTGGTAAAGAACGGCCTATTGTCACTTACAAGGACATCAGGCAGGCCATGCGTGACAAACATGGCCCGTTGGCTTTGAATGGTGGCAGCGGAAATGCTTGCCGACATTATCACGCATTCAATCCATTTGGAGTACGCATCTACAACCACTAAGAACATTTTCCCCAAGAACGGGCCTGCATAATCGATATGGACCCTAGACCACGGTTTGGAGGGCCAGGGCCATAAACTTAGTGGCGCCTTCCTGGGTGCATTGCTTAACTGTGAATATGTATTACTTTTGTGCATGCAGGACTCTAAGTCTGCATCGATACTGGGCCACCACACGTGGGATCTGGCTATCGCTTTCATCATTATGATGCTTGGGTGGGTGCTGTGGAGATCACTGATGAAAGTGTCCCTGCCCTTTTTTGGTACCACTACCCGATTACCCAATAGGTGCAGCGAAGGTTCACCAGACTGATTCCCGGGATGGCGGGACTGACCTATCAAGAAAGACTGGATCAACTGGGCTTGTATTCACTGGAGTTCAGAAGAATGAGAGGGGACCTCATAGAAACGTTTAAAATTCTGACGGGGTTAGTCAGGTTAGATGCAGGAAGAATGTTCCCAATGTTGGGGAAGTCCAGAACCAGGGGACACAGTCTAAGGATAAGGGGGAAGCCATTTAGGACCGAGATGAGGAGGAATTTCTTCACCCAGAGAGTGGTGAACCTGTGGAATTCTCTACCACAGAAAGTTGTTGAGGCCAATTCACTAAATATATTCAAAAAGGAGTTAGATGAAGTCCTTACTACTAGGGGAATCAAGGGGTATGGTGAGAAAGCAGGAATGGGGTACTGAAGTTGCATGTTCAGCCATGAACTCATTGAATGGCGGTGCAGGCTAGAAGGGCCGAATGGCCTACTCCTGCACCTATTTTCTATGTTTCTATGTTTCTAGGAGGCAGTCTGCCTGTATAGACATTTCATTTTTGCGCCGCTGGCACAGCTTTATTTCCTTCTGCATCTCTAATGGGACACTAGACCAACTCCCGTGGAGCACACAGTTTTTACTAAGGACAGTAGGGGCTCCTGGCTCATCCAGGTTCTAATCTGTCGGGCAGTAACAGGTGATTGCTCACTCTCGAATGTCGAGGAACCAACTAGAGGGCTGGCCATCCTAGACTGGGTGATGTGTAATGAGAAAGGACTAATTAACAATCTTGTTGTGTGAGACCCCTTGGGGAAGAGTAACAATAATATGGTAGAATTCTTTATTAAGATGGAGAATGACACAGTTAATTCAGAGACTCGGGTCCTGAACTTGGGGAAAGGTAACTTCGATGGTATGAGATGTGAATTGGTTAGAATAGACTGGCGAGTGATACTTAAAGAATTGACGGTGGATAGGCAATGGCAAACATTTAAAGATCACATGGATAAACTTCAACAATTGTACATCCCTGTCTGGAGTAAAAATAAAACGGGGAAGGTGGCTCAACCGTGGCTAACAAGGGAAATTAAGGATAGTGTTAAATCCAAGGAAGAGGCATATAAATTGGCCAGTAAAAGCAGCAAACCTGAGGACTGGGAGAATTTTGTAATACAGCAGAGGAGGACAAAGGGTTTAATTAGGAGGGGGAAAATAGAGTATTTGAGAAAGCTTGCTGGGAACATAAAAACTGACTGCAAAAGCTTCTACAGATGTGTGAAGAGAAAAAGATTAGTGAAAACAAACGTAGGTCCCTTGCAGTCAAATTCAGGTGAATTTATAATGGGGAACAAAGAAATGTCAGACCAGTTAAACAAATACTTTGGTTCTGTTTTCACGAAGGAAGACACAAATAACCTTCCGGAAATACTAGGGGACCGAGGGTCTAGTGAGAAGGAGGAACTGCAGGATATCCTTATAAAGTGGGAAATTGTGTTAGGGAAATTGATGGGATTGAAGGCCGATAAATCCCTGGAGCCTGATAGTCTGCATCCCAGAGCACTTAAGGAAGTGACCATAGAAACATAGAAACATAGAAATTTACAGTGCAGAAGGAGGCCATTTCGGCCTATCGTGTCCGCGCCGGCCGACAAAAAACCGCATGGCCCTCGGTCGGTAGCCCTGAAGGTTACATATAAACCTACGGCCAATGAACGATGGCAGAAAGGCAAAGAGCACCCAGCCCAACCAGTCTGCCTCACACAACTGCAACACCCCTTACACCGAAACATTCTACACTCCACCCCAACCGGAGCCATGTGATCTCCTGGGAGAGGCAAAAAACAGATAAAAACCCAGGCCAATTTAGGTAGAAAAAAATCTGGGAAAATTCCTCTCCGACCCATCCAGGTGATCGAAACTAGTCCAGGAGATCACCCTGGCTGCATTCAATTCCCTGCAGTACTTACCATCATATCTGTGCCGTCCAACAAAAGGTTATCCAGTCTAATCCCAATTACCAGCTCTGGGTCCGTAACCCTGCAGGTTACGGTACTTTAAGTGCCCGTCCAACCATCTCTTGAAAGTGGTGAGGATTCCTGCATCCACCACCCTTCCAGGCAGCGAGTTCCAGACCCCCATAACCCTGTGCCTCAAGAAGCCCCCCCCTTCAAATCCGCTCTAAACTTCCACCAGCCACCTTAAAACTATGCCCCCTTGTAATAGACCCCTCCACCAATAGAAATAGACCCTTACAATCGACTATGTCCAGGCCCCTCAATATTTTGCACACCTCGATGAGGTCTCCTCTCAACCTCCTCTGTTCCAATTAGAACAAACCGAGCCTATCCAATCTGTCCTCATAACTAAGATGCTCCATTCCAGGCAACATCCTAGTAAATCTTCTCTGCACCCTGTCTCCAGTGCAATCACGTCCTTCCTATAATACGTCGACCAGAACTGTGCACGCAGTACTCCCGCTGTGGCCGAACCAGTGTTTTATATATGTCGAGCATAACCTCCCTGCTCTTGTATTCCACGCCTCAGCCAATAAAGGCAAGCATTCCGAGTGCCTTCTTAACCACCTTATCCACCTGGCCTGCTACCTTCAGGGATCTATGGACCTGCACTCCAATGTCCCTCTGTTCCTCTACACTTCTCAGTGTCTAATCATTTAATGTGTATTCCCTTGTTTTGTTAGCCCTCCCCAAATGCATTATCTCACATTTCTGCGGATTAAACTGTATTTGCCACTTCTCTGCCCACCCGACCATGTACATCGATATCTTCCTGTAGTCCGCAGCTTTCTTCTTCGTTATCAACCACATCTTCATTATCAACCATAGAAACAGTAGATGCATTGGTGATCATTGGAGTGCCGCAGGGCTCAGTGCTGGGACCCCAGCTCTTTACAATATACATTAATGATTTAGATGAAGAATTGAGTGTAATATCTCCAAGTTTGCAGATGACACTAAACTGGGTGGCGGTATGAGCTGTGAGGAGGACGCTAAAGAGGCTGCAGGGTGACTTGGACAGGTTAGGTGAGTGGGCAAATGCATGGCAGTTGCAGTATAATGTGGAAAATGTGAGGTTATCCACTTTTGGGGCAAAAACACGAAGGCAGAATATTATCAATGGCGGCAGATTAGGAAAGGGGGAGGTGCAACGAGACCTGGGTTCATCAGTCATGGCTCATCAGTCATTGAAAGTTGGTATGCAGGTACAGCAGGCGGCGAAGAAGGCAAATGGTATGTTGGCCTTCATAGCAAGTGGATTTTAGTACAGGAGCAGGGAGGTCTTACTGTAGCTGTACAAGGCCTTGGTGAGGCCTCACCTGGAATATTGTGTTCAGTTCTGGTCTCCCAATCTGAGGAAGGACGTTCTTGCTATTGAGGGAGTGCAGCGAAGGTTAACCAGACTGATTGCCGGGATGGCGGGACTGACATATGAGGAGAGACTGGATCAACTGGACCTTTATACACTGGAGTTTAGAAGGATGAGAGGGGCTCTCATAGAAACTTATAAGATTCTGACGGGACTGGACAGGTTAGAAACATAGAAACATAGAAACATAGAAAATAGGTGCAGGAGTAGGCCATTCGGCCCTTCTAGCCTGCACCGCCATTCAATGAGTTCATGGCTGAACATGCAACTTCAGTACCCCATTCCTGCTTTCTCGCCATACCCCTTGACCCCCCTAGTAGTAAGGGCTTCATCTAACTCCCTTTTGAATATATTTAGTGAATTGGCCTCAACAACCTTCTGTGGCAGAGAATTCCACAGGTTCACCACTCTCTGGCTGAAGAAGTTTCTCCTCATCGCGGTCCTAAATGGCTTACCCCTTATCCTTAGACTGTGTCCCCTGGTTCTGGACTTCCCCAACATTGGGAACATTCTTCCTGCATCTAACCTGTCTAAACACATCAGAATTTTAAACGTTTCTATGAGGTCCCCTCTCATTCTTCTGAACTCCAGTGAATACAAGCCCAGTTGATCCAGTCTTTCTTGATATGTCAGTCCCGCTATCCCGGGGATCAGTCTGGTGAACCTTCGCTGCACTCCCTCAATAGCAAGAATGTCCTTCCTCAGGTTAGCAGACCAAAACTGTACACAATACTCCAGGTGTGGCCTCACCAAGGCCCTGTACAACTGTAGCAACACCTCCCTGCCCCTGTACTCAAATCCCCTCGCTATGAAGGCCAACATGCCATTTGCTTTCTTAACCGCCTGCTGTACCTGCATGCCAACCTTGAATGACTGATGTACCATGACACCCAGGTCTCGTTGCACCTCCCTTTTTCCTAATCTGTCACCATTCAGATAATAGTCTGTCTCTCTGTTTTTACCACCAAAGTGGATAACCTCACATTTATCCACATTATACTTCATCTGCCATGCATTTGCCCACTCACCTAACCTATCCAAGTCGCTCTGCAGCCTCATAGCATCCTCCTCGCAGCTCACACTGCCACCCAACTTAGTGTCATCCGCAAATTTGGAGATACTACATTTAATCCCCTCGTCTAAATCATTAATGTACAATGTAAACAGCTGGGGCCCCAGCACAGAACCTTGCGGTACCCCACTAGTCACTGCCTGCCATTCTGAAAAGTCCCTATTTACTTCTACTCTTTGCTTCCTGTCTGACAACCAGTTCTCAATCCATGTCAGCACACTACCCCCAATCCCATGTGCTTTAACTTTGCACATTAGTCTCTTGTGTGGGACCTTGTCGAAAGCCTTCTGAAAGTCCAAATATACCACATCAACTGGTTCTCCCTTGTCCACTCCACTGGAAACATCCTCAAAAAATTCCAGAAGATTTGTCAAGCATGATTTCCCTTTCACAAATCCATGCTGACTTGGACCTATCATGTCACCTCTTTCCAAATGCACTGCTATGACATCCTTAATAATTGATTCCATCATTTTACCCACTACCGATGTCAGGCTGATATAATTACCGATATAATTCCCTGTTTTCTCTCTCCCTCCTTTTTTAAAAAGTGGGGTTACATTGGCTACCCTCCACTCGATAGGAACTGATCCAGAGTCAATGGAATGTTGGAAAATGATTGTCAATGCATCCGCTATTTCCAAGGCCACCTCCTTAAGTACTCTGGGATGCAGTCCATCAGGCCCTGGGGATTTATCGGCCTTCAATCCCATCAATTTCCCCAACACAATTTCCCGACTAATAAGGATTTCTCTCAGTTCCTCCTCCTTACTAGACCCTCTGACCCCTTTTATATCCGGAAGGTTGTTTGTGTCCTTAGTGAATACCGAACCATAGTACTTGTTCAATTGGTCCGCCATTTCTTTGTTACCCGTTATGACTTCCCCTGATTCTGACTGCAGGGGACCTATGTTTGTCTTTACTAACCTTTTTCTCTTTACCTATCTATAGAAACTTTTGCAATCCGTCTTAATGTTCCCATTAGATGCAGGAAGAATGTTCCCGATGATGGGGAAGTTCAGAATCAGCGGACACAGTCTTAGGATAAGGGGTAGGCCATTTAGGACTGAGATGAGGAGAAATTTCTTCACTCAGAGAGTTGTTAACCTGTGGAATTCCCTACCGCAGAGAGTTGTTGATGCCAGTTCATTGGATATATTCAAGAGGGAGTTAGATATGGCCCTTACGGCTAAAGGGATCAAAGGGTATGGAGAGAAAGCAGGAAAGGAGTACTGATGGAATGATCAGCCATGATCTTATTAAATGGTGGTGCAGGCTCGAAGGGCCGAATGGCCTACTCCTGCACCTATTTTCTATGTTTCTATGTTTCCATTACCATGCCTAAATCTGCAGGCTGTGCCATCTCCACTCCTGTGGTGGGCATTGGCAGCCTACTGAGAGCATCGGCACAGTGTTCTGTGACTGGCCTGTGGCGGATGGCGTAGTTGTATGCGGACAACGTGAGCGCCCATCTCTGGATGCGGGCTAATGCATTCGTATTTATCCCCTTGCTTTCAGAAAAGAGGGATATAAGCGGCTTATGGTCAGTTTCCAATTCAAATTTGAGCCCGGACAGATATTGCTGCATTTTCTTTACCCCATAAACAAACGCTAACGCTTCTTTTTCGATCATACTGTAGGCTCTCTCGGCCTTAGACAGACTTCTGGATGCATAAGCAACCGGTTGTAATTTCCCAAATTCATTAGCTTGTTGCAATACACACCCGACCCCATACGACAACGCATCACATGCTAGTACCAAACGTTTACATGGATCGTACACCACAAGCAATTTGTTTGAACATAACAGCTTCCTAGCTTACTCAAAGGCATTTTCATGGCTTTTACCCCATTCCTATTCATCTCCTTTATGTAGTAAAGAGTGCCGGGGTTCTAACAATGTGCTAAGACCCGGTAAGAAGTTACCAATATAGTTCAGGAGTCCGAGAAATGACCACAGCAAAGGCACGTTCTGTGGTCTCGGTGCATTCTTGATTGCCTTTGTCTTCGAATCGGTGGACGTGATGCCGTCCGCCGCGATTCTTCTCTCCAGGAACTCCACTTCAGACGCCAGGAAAATGCACTTTCAGCGTTTTCGCCTGAGCCCCACACGATTAAGCCGACTAAGAACTTCCTCCAGGTTCTACAGGTGCTCGACGGTGTCCCGACCTGTAACCAAGATGTCGTCCTGGAAGACCACGGTGCACGGGACCGCCTTCAGCAAGCTTTCCATGTTCCTCTGGAATATTGCCACGGCCGATCGAATCTAAAGCGGTCATCTGTGGTAAATGAAGAGACCTTTGTGCGTGTTGATACAGGTGAGGCCTTTTGATGATTCCTCCAGCTCCTGCATTATGTAGGCCGAGGTCAAGTCCAGCTTCATGAACGTTTTCCCTCCTGCCAGCGTCGCAAATAGGTTGTCTGCTTTCGGTAGCAGGTATTGACCCTGCAGTGAGAAACGATTGATAGTTTACTTTCTAATCACCACAGATTCTGATGGTGCCATCTCCCTTGAGGACTGGAACAATTGGACTGGCCCACTCATTGAATTCGATCGGCGAAATGATGCCTTCTCGTTGCAGCCTGTCCAGTTTGATCGCCACCCTCTCTCTCATCATGTAAAGTACCGCTCTCGCCTTGTGATGGATGGGTCGCGCCCGCAGAATCAAATGGATCTGCACTTTTGCTCCTTGGAACTTCCCGATTCCCGGTTCGAATAGCGAGGAGAACTTGGTTAGGACCTGGACACATGAGGTGTCGTCGACGGGCGAAAGTGCTCGGACGTTGTCCCAGTTCCAGCGAATCCTTCCCAGCCAGCTCCTGCCAAACAGCGTGGGGCTATCGCCCGCTACCACCCAGAGTGGTAACTCGTGCACCGCTCCATCGTAAGAGAACTTTACAGTAGCACTGCCGCTTACGGGAATCAGTTCCTTTGTGTACGTTCTCAGTTTAGTACGAATGGGACTCAGGACTGGCCTTGAGGCCTTGCTGCACCACAATTTATCGAAAGTCTTTTTGCTCATTGTGGACTGGCTTGCGTCCATGTCCAGCTCCATGGACACTGGAAGTCCATTTAATTCAACCTTCAGCATTATCGAGGGACACTTTGTGGTAAATGTGTGCACCCCATATACCTCTGCCTCCTCGGTCTGAGGCTCTGGTTCGTCGTGATCCACCGTGGATCTGTCCTCCTCTGCAACATGGTGGTTTTCAGCTTGCCTGCACATACATTGGAGGTGTCCCATTGTTCCACAGCCCTTGCAAATGTATCCTTTGAAGCGGCATGAATGGAACTGATGATCACCCCTGCAGCACCAACAACGTATTAATGGCCTTGTATTCACCACCCTTGATGGTGGACTCTGAGTCATCTGCGGACGTGCAGCTGCAGGCGTGAAAGTCCTGCCCTGTACATTTCGATTCGAAAACAACGTTACTTTGTTCACGGTACTTGCAGCAGCATTCGTGTGCTGCGAAATTTGTTTGGTATTGTCACTGGTGGTGATAAATGCCTGGACTATCGCTATGGCTTTACTCAAGGTTGGGGTCCCAACAGTCAAAAGTTTGCGAAGTATTACTTCATGGCCAATGCCAAGTACAAAGAAGTCCCTGAGCAGGTGCTCCAAGTGTCCTTCAAATTCGCAATGTCCTGCAAGGCACCTTAGCTCGGCGACATAGCTCGCCACTTCCTGGCCTTCAGAGCTCTTGTGGTGTAGAACCAATACCTTGACATCAGAACGCTTTCCTTCGGGTTTAGATGCTCCCGGACCAGTGTGCACAACTCATCGTATGACATGTCTATGGGTTTCACGAGAGCGAGCAGATTTTTCATGAGCCATTCATTGGTGCCCCGCAAACGGTGAGTAGGATCGCCCTTCGTTTGCCAGCGTTCGCTTCTCCTTCCAGCTCGTTGGCCACGAAGTATTGGTCGAGTCGCTCCACGAAAGCTTCCCAATCATCTCCCTCCGAAAATGTCTCCAGGATGCCCACGGTTCTCTGCATTGTTGTGGTGGGGTTCATCATTTGCATCTCGTCGCCAGTTGTTATGTCTTGAATAAAGAGTCAGACTAGATACTGCAAGCTCAAAATAAGGTGTGACCGTAGTCCTTTATTACAGATCTCAGAGTGCCTCTCCAGCCTGTGAGGCCTCATTATATTCAGGTGCTCCCAAGGGATTCTGGGATCCCTTGGGACTCCAGGGGATAATCCCACTGGTGGTTAGACATGGTATTTCCAGGTTTACATACATAACAGCCTGCACTGCATCTAGTGGGTGGAAGGAGGCCCGTATCCAGTGTCTTCAAGAGGATATTGATGGAGATAGCCCAGGAGGTGTCAGCGGCAGACACAGTGGGCAGAACTGGCACCCAAAGCTGTAAGAAGTTTAACGACCTCATGGGGATTGTCAGAGTAAGTACACTTCACATTTATGTAGGTTTGCCATGGTTGCAAGATCAGTGTCTCACACAATGTTAAGTCTTTGATGGAGCTGCCTCTTCTCTATGGGTTCCAGGCCATGGTGCGGAGTTGTGTGGCTCACAACTCCAGCCATGCCCTTTGCATTCAGGATGCACGTGCCCACTTAGAATCATATAATCATATAAATCTACAGCATGAAAGGAGGCCATTTTGGCCATCGTGTCTGCGCTGGCTGACCAAGAGTTATCCAGCCTAATCCCATTTTCCAGCTCTTGGTTCGTAGCCCTGCAGGTTACGGCACTTTAAATGCACATCCAAGCATCTTTTACATGTGGTGAGGGTTTCTGTATTTACCAACCTTTCAGGCAGTGAGTTCCAGATCCCCACCACCCTCTGGGTGAAGAAAGTTCCCCTCATATCTCCTCTGAACCTCCCCACAATTACTTTAAATCTGTGCCTATGGGTTGTTGGCCCCTCTGCCATGCGAAATAGGTAATTCTTTCTCCATTCTATCCAGGTCCTTCATAATTTTATACACCTCAGGTCTCCCCTTAGCCTCCTCTGTTCCAAAGAAAGCAGACCCAGCATCTCCAATCTTTCCTCATAGCTAAAATTCTCCAGTCCAGGTAATGTTCTTGTAAATCTCTTCTGAACCTTTCCAGTGGAATCACATCTTTCCTGTAATTTAATGACCAGATCTGCACACAGTACTCCAGCTGTGGCCTAACCAGTGTTTTATATAGTTCAAGCATAACCTCCTTGCTCTTGTATTCCATACCTCGACTTATAAAGGCAAGTATTCCATATGCCTTCTTAACCACCTTATCTACCTGGCCTGCTACCTTCAGGGATCTGTGGACCTGCACTCCAAGGACAATTTTCAGTGTCGTATCATTTAATGTGTATTCCATTTGTTATGTATTTAACCCTTGCAACCAGTATCACACTACCACCAGAGGGCCTACTTATTGGAGTCCCAAGGGATCCTAGCATCCCAGAGGTATCTGCACTCTGGAGTCTTATTAAAGGAGCTAAGGTCACACTTGCTCATTGTTCATAGTACTCAGTCTCATCCTTTATTATGAGTATATCAATTGGCGACAAGGTAATGAACAACTGCGCGAAAATGCAAACAACAGTTGGTATCCTGCAGAATTTCTCAGAAGGGGATGATTGGGAGGCCTTCGTGGAGAGACTCGACCAATACTTTGTGGCCAACGAGCTGGAAGGGGACGAGAACGCTGCCAAATGAAGGGCGATCCTCCTTACTTTCTGTGGGACAACAACCTATGGCCTCATGAAGAATCTTCTAGTTCTGGTAAAACCAACAACTAAATCCTCTGAAGAATTGTGTATGCTGGTCTGGGAGCACCTAAATCCAAAGGAAAGTGTTTTGATGGCGAGGTATCGGTTCTACACGTGTCAACGGTTGGAGGGCCAGGAAGTGGCAAGCTATGTCGCTGAACTAAGGTGCCTCGCAGGACATTGCGACTTTAAGGGATTCCTAGAACAAATGCTGAGAGACTTTTTTGTACTGGGCATTGGCCATGAGGTAATCCTTCCCAAACTCTTGACTGTTGAAACTCTGACTCTAAGCAAAGCCATAACGATAGCCCAGGCATTTATGTCCACCAGCGATAACACGAAACAGATTTCACAGAGTAAAGAGGTTGCGGCCAGTACTGTGCACAAAGTAACATCGTTTTCGAGCAGGAATATACATGGCAGAACGTACATGCCAGCTGCTACTGCACGACCTCAGATGACCCAGAAGCCGTCATCAATCGTTAATGCGAGGCAGTTAACACCTTGTTGGCGTTGTGGAGATGATCATCAATGCCGCTTCAATCACTATGCGTGCAACTGCTGCAGAACAATGGGACACCTCCAGCGAATGTGCAAGCGAGCTGCAAACCCTGCAAACCCTGCAAACCACCACGTTGCAGAGGAAGATCGATCCACGGTGGGTCAGGCTAAATTGGAGACTCGTACCGAGGAGGCAGGAGCGTACGGGGTACACACATTCACCTCGAAATGTCCACCAATAATGTTGAAAGTTGAACTGAACGGAATTCCAGTATCTATGGAACTGGACATGGGTGCAAGTCAGTCCATAATGAGTAAAAAGGCCTATGGCAAGCTGTGGTGCAACAAGGCACTAAGGACTTACACCAAAGAACTAATCCCTGTAATTGGCAGTGCAGAAGTCAAAGTACACAAACTCCCGCTGTGGATCGTTCACCAAGTTGGACCTGACCTCGGCCTACCTGATGCAGGAGCTGGAGGAGTCTTCAAAAGGCCTCACCTGCATCAACACGCACAAAGGTCTGTTCATCTATAACAGATGCCCATTTGGGATTCGGTCGGCCGCGGCAATCTTCCACGGAATATGGAGAGCCTGCTAAAGTCAGTTCCTCGCACCGTGGTTTTCCAGGATGACATACTGGTTATAGGTCGGGACACCATTGAGCACTTGAAGAATCTGGAAGAGGTCCTTAGTTGGTTGGATCACGTAGGACTCAGGTTGAAATGCTCGAAGTGTGTTTTCTTGGTGCTGGAGGTCAAGTTCTTGGGAAGAAGAATTGCAGCAGACGGCTTCAGACGAAAAGACAGAGGCCACCAAGAAGGCGCTGAGACCACAGAGCATGACAGAGCTGCGGTTGTTCCTTAACTGGGACTCCTTAACTATTTTGGTAATTTCCTACCTGGGTTAAGCACCCTGCCACAATCCCTACATGTGCTACTGCGCAAGGGAGATGACTAGGTATAGGGGAATTCATAAGAGGCTGCCTTTGAGAAAGCCAGAAATCTGTTGTGTTTAAACAAACTCCTGTATAACCCTTGTAAACGATTAGTGCTAGTTTGCGATGAATCGTCATACAGGGTCGGGTGTGTGTTACAACAGGCTAACGAATCGGGGATTTTGCAACCGGTCGCTTATGCGTCCAAGAGTTTGTCCAAGGCCGAAAGGGTCTACAGCATGATTGAAAAAGAGGCACTGCCATGCATTTACGGGGTAAAAAAAATGCACCAGTACTTGTTTGGCCTCAAGTTTGAGCTTGAAACTGACCACAACCCGCTCATATCGCTGTTCTCTGAAAGCAAAGGGATTAACACCAATGCTTCTGCCTGCATCCAAAGATGGGCACTCTCGCTGTCGGCATACAACTATGTAATCTGCCACAGACCAGGCACAGAGAACTGCGCTGATGCTCTCAGTTGGCTACCATTGCCCACCACCGGAGTGTAAATGGCACAGCCTGCGGACTTGCTCGTGGTAATGGATGCATTCGAAAACGTAAAGTCACCCGTTACGGCCCGCCAGATCAGGACCTGAACAAACCAGGATCCTTTACTGTCCTTGGTAAAAAAACTGTGTCCTCCATGAGAACTGGTCCAGCATCTCAGCGGAGATGCAGGAGTCGATTAAGCCGTTCCACAGGCGCAAAAACGAAATATCCCTGCAGGCGGACTGTCTGTTGTGGGATAATCCCGTGGTCTTGCCCAAGAAAGGCAGAGATACGTTCATTTGTGAACTGTACAGTACCTACCTGGGCATTGTAATGATGAAAGCCATAGCCAGATCCCATGTGTGGTGGCCCGGCATCGACTCAGATTTAGAGTCATGCGTGCGCCAGTGCAACACTTGCTCTCAGCTGAGCAATGCATCCAGACAGGCACCGCTAAGTTTGTGGCCGTGGCCCTCCAAACCGTGATCGAGGGTCCACGTGGACTATGCGGGCCCATTTCTAGGCAAAATGTTCTTGGTTGTCATGGATGCTTACTCAAAATGGATTGAATGTGCAATAATGTCTGTAAGCACGTCAACGGCCACCATTGAGAGCTTACGAGCCATTTTTGCCACACACGGCCTGCCTAATGTCCTAGTCAGCGATAATGGGCCGTGTTCCACCAGTGTTGAATTCAAGGAATTCATGACCGCAATGGGATCAAGCACGTCACATCTGCCCGTTCAAGCCTGCATCCAATGGCCAGGCAAAACGGGCAGTTCAGATCATCAAGCAAAGCTTGAAATGTGTGTCGGAAGGCACCCTGCAGACTCGACTTACCCGAGTGCTGCTCAGCTACCGCACCAGACCTCACTCGCTCACCGGGGTTCCCCCAACCGAGCTGCTCATGAAAAAGGTGCTTAAAACAATGCTCTGCCTTGTCCACCCTGATCTCCATGATCTCGTGGAGGGCAGGAGGCATCAACAAAGTGTACCATGACCGCGCAAATTTGTCACGCGATATTGAGATAAATGACCCTGTGTTTGTACTCAATTATGAACATGGTTCCAAATGGCTCGCTGGCACGGTCATAGTCAAAGGCAGAATGGGCAGTTCAGACCATCTCCAGCAGCCCCGCAAGGCCGGCTGCCCAGCAGTCCAAAGAAGAATTAACCAACTCACCCACACCCACATTTGTACTGAGCGAAAAGCCCCAGATCGTCTCACCCTGTAAATAAGTGTACTATTAACTTTACAAGGGAGTGATGTTATGTATTTAACCCTTTGCAACCTGTATCACACCACCACCAGAGGGCCTATCTGTTGGAGTCCCAAGAGATTCCAGCAGACCTTGGGAGCACTGTATATAAGCAGACCACCCACGAGGTACCTGCACTCTGGAGTCTTATTAAAGGAGCTAAGGTCACACTTGCTCATTGTTCACAGTACTCAGTTTCATCCTTTATTATGAGAGTATCATATGAGTGTATGTCCCTTGACATCCAGGGGTCTCTAGATTTGTTAGCCCCACCCTTTTTTTAAGGAAACATACTTGCTCTGTACCCTCAGGATCTCCTCCTTGAATGCCTCCCGCTGCTCTGACACTGATTTACCATCAAGTAGCCATTTCCAGTCCACTTTGGCCAAATCCCATCTCCGCTCAGCAAAATTGGCTTTACCCCAATTGAGAATTTTTATTCCTGGCCCCCTTTGTTCTTTTCCAGAACTGCCCTCCCATTGAACCCCTTCCACCTGCCCCTCTTCATTCCCCAAAAGCAAGTTCCGAACCCTAATCATTGTCACCCCTTCTCGCACTCCCCTTCCAGTGTTGATATGCCTTGTCCAAACATCACCCTGAGCCGCTATGCTACCTGGCGCTCACCTGCTCCCAGTTTTTCCACATTCTCAGTCACACAGATTGAACTGAACACATTTGCACTTCCTCACAGTGGCAGCTATTGAACTATGGAAGGTATATGTGGCACACGAAGAGGTGGACACTTACTCAGCCCTTCTTCTTGCTCTTATTGCAGGCCAAGCTATTGCATAATAGGAGGGAGCAGCATCGCACTGGAGGCAGACAGTCTGAACTGCACGAGCCGACAGAGGTGGAGCAGAATGTCGGCCCTCATTGGCACCCAGCTTCATGCGGTGACCAGTGGCAAGGCCGAGCACCCTTCGGGTAGTGATGGTATGTGAATGGCATTTGCGATTGATGTGACTTCCTTGACCCCTAATAGCAAGTGGCCTAGCCCCTTTACATATACATGTCCAATGCCACCTTCCTCTTATCTGCCTTCACCCTCCCCTGCAGGTAACTACACGTCTGTTGTTTTGTGCTAACAGATGACTAGGCAGAAGTGCAACAGACTTCCCGTGAGCCATCGCCATCCGGCCATGGTGAAGATAATGAGGATGTGGAGGACAGTCTGCTAGCTGGGTGGCTATGTCCAGGGAGAACACGGAAATGCACTGCAAGCTCATGGGTGCATTGAGTAGGGTCCCGCAGAGCATAGACGGACTTACTGTGAGTGTGGCGGAGGTCGCCTCATGCATTTTACATGCATTTGAGGACTCTAGCGAGCCTATCCTTGCCCTCTTACAGAGGCAGATGGGCTCCAGCAGCTACAGTGGAGTTCCAGAGTGTGTGGCACATGCCATGGCAGCAGTGATCGCATCCAGCTTGCTATGCTCCATCTAGGTGATATCATGCGATCACTGACTGCTGCCATCCTCACTGTGTTCCCCACTGTCCAACAGAGAAGTGATGGTGTTGAAGCAGGCCAGCAAGTTGTGCTCACACATCATGCTCCGGATGCAGAGACCCAGCCCCGTGTGCGTGTCAGTGGTCCCCAGGAAATGGAAGATACTGACCTTCCTCAAAATGACAGAATTCCGGCTCCCACCACTAACTCTGTGACCATGTCTGCTCCCGGGAACACAGCAGCCCTCAAGCAGCCTTGCTGTAGCACTGAGGCCTCATTGAGGAGGAGCATCAGGAATGGGAGGGGGTAAAGGATAGCGGGGTGGGGGGGGGGGGAGCGGGGGGAAGCACAGGGCAAGTCCCAGTAATCTGCAGGACAAGGTTGTGGAGATGCCCTGATTTTTGTTTATTATGCCTGTAAGTAGTTACACTGATTTAATGCACTTCATTGTTAGTCACTCAAGTACCATAAAATGTTATTTCCAATATTTTTTCACTACTTTCCTCCCTCTGCCTTTGCACCGAACGGCTTCTCATCCTTGGTGATTTCAACCTCCATCTCAATTCACCATGCTCTCTCTCCTCTGTGTTCACTAGCCTTCTGTCCTCCCTTAATCTGTCCACAACCCCTCGACCTTGCCATCTCTCGTGGCCTCGCTACTCCCATCATGTCAATCACAGATAAGGCCATCTTTGAACACTGTCTCGTATCGCTATCCACCCACATCCCCTTCCACCCCTCACCCCCTCCAACTCTAACTCCTTCTGTGTCCGCCCCTAGAAAAATCTCTCACCCGACTCTCTTACAACTGCACTTATTCAACTCACAACTGTCCAGCTTTTGGCCCTTCATTCACCATGACATCTCTGCAGCTACCGATCTGCTCAACCACACCCTCACTCCTTTGATGTCCAAGACTACCTCTGGTGTCCCCCAAGGATCTATCCTTGGCCCCCTCCTATTTCTCATCTATATGTTGCCCCTTGGCAACATCATTTAGAAACACAATGTCAGTTTCCATGTGTACGCTGATGACATGAAGCTCTACCTCACTACCACTTCTCTCGACCCCTCCACAGTCTCGAAATTGTCAGACTGTTTGTCCGATATCCAGTTCTGGATGAGCAGAAATTTTCTCCAATTGAATATTGGGAAGACCAAAGCCATTTTTTTCGGTCCCTGCCACAAACTCTGTTCCCGAGCCACTGACTCCATCACTCTCCGCAACTCATGTCTGAGATTGAACCAGACTATTTGCAACTCTGAAATGAGCTTTCTGTTGTGTATTTGTAAAGCATGCACTCCCATGTTCCGCCACGAGGGAGCGCATCCCCTGAAGTCCCAAGAGATCCCAGCATCCCTTGGGAGCACTGTATATAAGCCGGCCCCTAAGGCTTGTTACTCATTCTGGAGTGCCTTAATAAAGACTGAAGTCACTGTTACTTTAACCTCCCTGTGTGCAGTCTCATCTGTGTTAGGAACACAACAACTGGCGACGAGTACACAAATCCACGCAATGATGCAGCAAACGGTGGGCATTCTGGAGAAGTTCTTGGAGGGTGAGGACCTGGAAACCTATGTCGAACAGTTAGACCAGTACTTTGTAGCCAATGAGCTGGATGGAGAAGGGAGCACTGCAAAAAGGAGAGCGGTCCTCCTCACGGTCTGTGGGGCACCGACCTACAGCCTCTTGAAGAATCTTCTGGCTCCGGTGAAACCCACAGATAAGTCATATGAGGAGCTGTGTACACTGATTCTGGAGCATCTTACCTGAGGGAGAGCATGTTGATGGCGAGGTATCGGTTCTATACGTACCAGCGATCTGAAGGTCAGGAAGTGGCGAGCTACGTCGCCGAGCTAAGGCAACTTGCAGGAAAATTTGAGTTTGATGGCTACCTGGAGCAAATGCTCAGAGACTTTTTTGTACTGGGCATTGGCCACGAGACCATACTACGAAAACGTTTGACTGTAGAGACACCAACCCTCAGTAATGTCTTTGCGATAGCACCGGTGTTTATGTCCACCAGTGATAACAGCAAACAAATCTCTCAGCACACCAGTGCTAGCAATGTTCATAAATTAACTGGAACTGTGTTTGCGAGCAGAAATGTACAGGGCAGAAACCACGAGTCTGCAACTGCCAGCAGGCCTCAGGTGACCCAGATGACTCGGAGTCCGCAACAAAGGATGAATGCAAGGCAATTCACACCTTGTTAGTGTTGTGGAGGCTTCCAATCAGCCTATTCATGCCGCTTCAAAGGGTATGTTTGCAAGAGCTGTGGAACAATGGGGCACCTCCAACGAGCTTGCAGACAAGCTGCAAGCTCTGCAAAACCTGCTAACCACCACGTGGCAGAGGAAGATCGGTCCATGGTGAACCAAAGCAATTTCGAGCCTCAGAGAGGGGAGGCAGATGCTGAAGTACACGGGGTGCACACATTTTCAATGAAATGTCCACCTATAATGCTAAACGTAAAATTAAATGGCTTACCCATAGCCATGGAACTGGACACTGGTGCTAGCCAATCCATCATGAGTAAAAAGATGTTTGAGAGACTGTGGTGCAACAAGGCACTCAGACCAGCCCTGAGCCCCATCCACATGAAACTGAGAACGTACACCAAAGAGCTTATCGCTGTCCTGGGCAGCTCCATGGTCAAGCTCACCTACAAAGGCACGGTGCACAAACTGCCACTATGGATTGTCCCAGGTGATCGCCCCACACTGCTTGGAAGGAGCTGGCTGGGCAAAATCCGCTGGAACTGGGATGACATCCGAGTGCTATCACATGTCGATGAGGCTTCATGTACCCTGGTTCTGAACAAATTCCCTTCCCTTTTTGAGCCAGGTATTGAAAACTTTTCCAGGGCGAAGGTGCGGATCCACTTGGTCCCAGAGGCATGACCCATTCACCGCAAGGCATGAGCAGTACCTCACATGATGAGGGAGAGAGCTGGACAGGCTGTAACGTGAGGGCATTATCTCCCCAGTGGAATTCAGAGATTGGCCAGCCTAATTGTTCCAGTACTCAAAAGTGATGGCACAGTCAGGATTTGCGGCGATTATAAAGTAACTATTAATTGTTTCTCGCTACAGGACCAATACCCGCTACCGAAGGCAAACGACTTATTTGCGACGCTGGCAGGAGGCAAGACATTCACCAAGCTCGACCTGACTTCGGCCTACATGACGCAGGAGCTGAAGGAGTCTTCAAAGAGCCTGCATCAACATGCACAAGGGGCTATTCATCTACAACAGATGCCTGTTTGGAATTCGGTTGGCTGCAGCGATGTTCCAGAGAAACATGGAGAGCCGACTCAAGTCGGTACCACGCATGGTGATTTTTCAGGACGACATATTGGTCACGGGTCGGGACACCGTCGAGCACCTACAAAACCTGGAGGAGGTCCTCCAGCGACTGGATCGGGTAGGGCTGCGGCTGAAGAGGTCGAAATGCGTCTTCATTGCAACAGAAGTGGAGTTTTTGGGGAGAAAGATTTGGCGGACGGTATTCGGCCCACAGACACCAAGACAGAGGCTATCAGGAACGCGCCCAGGCCACAGAACGTCACGGAGCTGCGGTCATTGCTGGGACTCCTCAACTACTTTGGTAATTTCCTACCGGGGTTAAGCATCCTCTTAGAGCCCCTACATGTGTTATTGCGTAAAGGTGAGAACTGGGTATGGGGAAAAAAAACAAGTAATTGCTTTTGAGAAAGCCAGAAACATTTTATGCTCCAACAAGCTGCTTGTATGGTATAACCCGTGTAAAAGACTCGTGCTAGCTTGTGACGCGTCGTCGTACGGAGTCGGTTGTGTATTACAACAAGCTAATGTTGCGGGGAAGTTGCAACCTGTCGCCTATGCTTCCAGGAGCTTGTCTAAGGCCGAGAGGGCCTACAACATGATTGAGAAAGAGGCATTAGCGTGTGTGTTCGGGGTAAAGAAAATGCATCAGTACCTGTTTGGCCTCAAATTTGAGCTGGAAACCGATCACAAGCCCCTCACATCCCTGTTCGCTGAAAACAAGGGGATAAATACTAATGCCTCAGCCCGCATACAAAGGTGGGCACTCGTGCTATCAGCGTATAACTACACCATCCGCCACAGGCCAGGCACCGAGAACTGTGCGGATGCCCTCAGTCGGCTACCATTGCCCAACACGGGGGTGGAAATGGCGCAGCCTGCAAACTTGTTGAATTTGGCACAGCCCGCAGACTTGTTGATGGTCATGGAAGCGTTTGAAAATGATAAATCACCTGTCACGGCCCGCCAGATTAGGACTTGGATCAGCCAAGATCCTCTGCTGTCCCGAGTAAAAAACTGTGTACTGCATGGGAGCTGGGCCAGCGTTCCTATTGAAATGCAAGAGCTAATCAAGCTGTTCCAGCGGCGAAAGGACGAGCTGTCCATTCAGGTAGACTGCCTGTTGTGGGATAACCACGTAATGCTACCCAAAAAGGGCAGGGAGACGTTCATCTCGGATCTTCACAGCACACACCCGGGTATAGTAATGATGAAAGCGATAACCAGATCCCATGTGTGGCCCAGTATCGACTCTGACTTAAGAGCCCTGTGTACAGCAATGCAGCGTATGTGCTCAGTTGAGCAACGCGCCCAGAGACGCACCACTAAGTTTGTGGTCCTGGCCCTCCAGACCATGGTCGAGGATCCATGTCGATTATGCGGGCCCGTTTCTCGGTAAAATGTTCCTGGTGGTGGTAGATGCTTTTTCAAAATGGATTGAATGTGAAATAATGTCGGGAAGCACCGCCACCACCACCATTGAAAGCCCGAGGGCTATGTTTGCCACCCACGGCCTGCCTGATATACTGGTCAGTGACAACGGGCCATGTTTCACCAATGCCGAATTTAAAGAATTCATGACCCGCAATGGGATCAAACATGTCACCTGAGCCCCGTTTAAACCAGCCTCCAATGGGCAGGCAGAGCGGGCAGTACAAACAATCAAACAGAGCCTCAAACGAGTCACAGAAGGCTCACTCCAAACCCGTCTGTCCTGAGTACTGCTCAGCTACTGCACGAGACTCCACTCGCTCACAGGGGTGCCTCCGGCTGAGCTACTCATGAAAAGAACACTTAAAACCGGACTCTCACTGGTTCACCCAAACCTGCATGATCAGGGAAAGAGCAGGCGGCAGCAACAAAATGTAAACGATGGTCGCGCCACTGTGTCACGGGAAATTGATCTGAATGACCCTGTGTGTGTGCTAAACTATGGACATGGTCCCAAGTGGATTGCGTACACGGTGATAGCTAATGAAGGGAGTAGGGTGCTTGTCGTCAAACTAGACAATGAACAAATTTGCAGAAAGAACCTGGACCAAACGAGGCTGTGATTCACAGACTGCCCTCAACAACCCACAGCAGACACCAGCTTTTTCGAGCCCACAACACACACCCAAAGGATCAACGACACCACGCTGGACCAGGAAATCGAACCCATCACACCCAACAGCCCAGCAAGGCCAGGCTCACCCAGTAGCCCTGCAGGGCCAACAACACGCCAGCCCAGCAAGGGCACAGCCAACACACCAGAACAGACATTTGTACCGAGGCGATCCACCAGGAAAAGAAAGGCTCCCGACCACCTCACCTTTTAAATAGTTTTCACTTTGACTTGAAGGGGAGTGATGTTGTGTATCTGTAAAACATGCGCTCCCATGTTCCGCCACCAGGGAGCGCATCCCCTGAAGTCCCAAGAGATCCCAGCATCCCTTGGGAGCACTGTATATAAGCCGGCCCCTAAGGGCTGTTACTCACTCTGGAGTGTCTTAATAAAGACTGAGGTCGCTATTATTTTAACCTTTCTGAATGCAGTTTCATCTGTGTTCTGAACACAACACTTTCAACCACATTTCTGCAGCACAACTAAGACCGCCTATTTCCACCTCCGTAACATTGACTGTCTCCACCCTTACCTTAGCTCATTTGCTGCTGAAGCCCTCATCCATGCCCTTGTTACCTCTAGACTTGACTATTCCAACGCACTCCTGGCTGGCCTCCCACATTCTACCCTACATAAACTACAGGTGATCCAAAACTCGGCTGCCGGTGTCTTAACTCGCACCAAGTCCCGCTCACCCATCACCCCTGTGCTCACTGACCTACATTGGCTTCTGGTTAAGCAATGCCTCAATTTTAAAATTCTCATCCTTATTTTCAAATCCCTCTATGGCCTCGCCCATCGCTGTCTCTGTAATCTCCTCCAGCCCCACAACACCCCGAGATGTCTGTGCTCCTCTAATTCTGCCCTCCTAAGCAACCCTGATTATAATCGCTCAAGCATTGGTGGTCGTGCCTTCTGTTGCCTAGGCCCAAGCTCTGGAATTCCCTGCCGAAACTTCTCCATCTCTCTACCTCTCTTTCCTCCTTCAAGACGCACCTTAAAACCTACCTCTTTGACCGAACTTTTGGTCACCTGCGCTCATTTATCGCATAATACTCCTGTGAAGCAACTTATGAAGCGTCACTACGTTAAAGGCACTATATAAATACAAGTTGTTGTTGTTGTTGGTCAGTGCCCTGCAACAGAACATTGTATGTTGTATGTTTTTTTTGGTGGGGGGAGTGTTTGTTACTTTGTTATAGTAAAATGTCACTTTAATCTTTTGCCATTGGTGTCTTGTGTATCATTCCAACCTTCACTGGAGATGTACCTTTATGGGGGCACATAGCGTGGCAAATATTAGCTTCAGAAGGCATTCAACAAGGTGCCACATAAGAGGTTACTGCACAAGATAAAATTTCACAGGGTTGGGGTAATATATTAGCATGGATAGAGGATTGGCAAACTAACAGAAAACAGAGAGTCAGAATAAATGGGTCATTTTCCGGTTAGCAAACAGTGACTAGAGGGGATCGGTGCTGGGTCCTCAACTATTTATTGTAGTGTATGGGGAAAGAGTCATACTCAACACTGTGAGCACAAAGTAAAGTGTGACCTTAGTCTTTTATTGCAGGTCTCCAGAGTATCTCTCCAACCTGTGAAGCCTTCTTAAATAGCTGTGCTCCCAAAGGATTATGGGATCCCTTGGGACTCCGGGGAATGAGCCCTCTGGTGGCTGTACAGAGTAAATACAAGTCCATATATATAACAACATTCCCCCGCAAAGTCAATAGGGTAACTATTTACAATGTGAGTCGATCTGGGTCCTTCTTGCCCTGGTTGATCGTCTCGGTGTGAAAGCTGGTGTTGTTGAATCATTTGTTGAGCCATTGCTGGGCTGCTGTGCAGCTAGCCTTGCTGGGCTGCCTGGTGTGTTGAGCCCTGCAGGGCTGCTGTGGATGATGGGTTCTGTTTCATGGTCAACCGTGGTGTCGGTTGCCACTGGTGTGTATGTTGGCGGATCAAAAAAGGTAGGGTCCAAGGTTGCTCAGGGTAGTCCGTGAATCTGACTTTGATTTGGTCCAAGTGTTTCCGGTGAATGAGTCCATTTGAAAGTTTGACCCGAAACACCCTGCTCCCCTCTTTGGCCATGACAGTGTCGGGAAGCCACTTGGGACCTTGTCCATAATTTAATACAAATACAGGATCATTGATTTCAATCTCGCATGACACATTTGCGCTATCATGATATGCACTTTGTTGAAGCCGCCTGCTCTCTACCTGTTCATGTAGATCAGGGTGAACGAACGAGAGTCTTGTCTTAAGTGCTCTTTTCATGAGCAGTTCAGCAGGTGGGATTCCAGTGAGTGAGTGGGGATCGTGCGGTAGCTAAGCAGGACTCGGGATAGGCGAGTCTGCAGTGAGCCTTCAGTTACCTTCTTTAAGCCTTGCTTGATGGTTTGCACTGCTCTCTCTGCCTGACCATTGGACACTGGTTTAAACGGGGCAGATGTGACATGTTTGATCCTGTTACGGTCATGAATTCTTTGAACTCAGCACTGGTAAAACATAGCCCATTGTCACTCACCAGAACATCGGGTAAGCTGTGAGTGGCAAACATGGCTCACAGGCTTTCAGTAGTGGCAGCGGATGTGCTAGCCGACATTATCTCACATTCAATTCACTTGGAGTACGCGTCTACAACCACAAGGAACATTTTACCCAAAACGGGCCTGCATAGTCGACGTGTACCCTAGATAACGGTTTGGAGGGCCAAGACCATAAACTTGGCGGCGCCTCCCTGGGTACATTGCTTAACTGCGAGCATGTATTACATCTGTGAACGCAGGACTCTAAGTCCGCATCGATATCAGGCCACCACATGTGGATCTGGCTATCACTTTCATCATTACGATGCCTGGGTGGGTACTGTGGAGGTCATTGATGAAGGTGTCTCTGCCTTTCTTGGGGACCACTACTCAATTGCCCCACAGAAGGCAGTCTGCCTGTATGTACATTTCAGCTTTGCGCCGCTGGAACGGCTTTATCTCTTCCTGCATTTCCACTGGGACACTGGGCCAGCTCCTGTGAAGCACACAGCTTTTGACTAGAGATAATAAGGGGCCCTGGCTTGTCCAGGTTTGGATCTGCCGGGCAGTGACGGGTGATTGCTCACTCTCAAATGCTTCCATAACCATGGCTAGATCTGTGGGCTGCACCATTTCCACCCCCGTGGTGGTCAGTGGCAGCCTACTAAGAGCATCGGCGCAGCTTGTTATGCCTGGCCTGTGACGGATGGCATAGTTGTATGCAGACAACGTGAGTGCCCATTTCTGGATGCGGGCCGATGCATTGGTATTTATCCCTTTACCCTCGGAAAACAGGGATATAAGTGGCTTATGGTCAGTTTCCAATTCGAATTTTAGCCCAAACAGGTATTGATGCATTCTCTTTACCCCATAGACACACGCTAACGCTTTTTTCTCAATCATGCTGTCAGCTTTCTCGGCCTTAGACAGACTCCTGGATGCATAAGCAACCGGTTGCAGTTTCCCAAAATCATTAGTTTTTTGCAATACACAAACGACGTCATATGACAACGCATCACATGCTAGTACCAAACGCTTACATGGATCATACAACACAAACAATTTGTTTGAGCAAAACAATTTTCTCGCTTTTACAAAGGCATTTTCTTGGCTTTTGCCCCAAACCCATTCACCCCCTTTTCATAGTAAGACATGTAGTGGCTCTAGCAGGGTGCTGAGACCCGATAAGAAGTTACCAAAGTAGTTCAAGAGTCTCAGAAACGACCGCAGCTCCGTCACGTTCTGTGGCCTCGGTGCGTGTTGATGCAGGTGAGGGCCTTCGATGATTTCTCCAGTTCCTGCGTCATGTAGGCTGAAGTCAGATCCAGCTTCGTGAACGTCTTTTCTCCCGCCAGCGTTGCAAAGAGGTCGGCGGCTTTTGGTAGTGGTATTGGTCCTGCAGGGAAAAACGATTGATGGTTACTTTGTAATCGCCAAAGATTCTGACGGTGCCGTCTCCCTTGAGGACTGGGACAATAGGACTGGCCCACTCGCTGAACTCGATCGGTGAAATGATGCCCTCTCATTGCAGCCGGTCTAGCTCGATCTCTACCCTTTCTTTCATCATGTACGATACTGCTCTCGCCTTGAGATGGATGGGTCATGCCCCCGGAATTAAGTGGATCTGCACTTTTGCTCCTTGGAATTTCCCGATGACTGGTTCCAACAGCGAAGGAAATTTGTTTAAGACCTGGGCACACGAAGTGTCGTCATCAGGCAATAGCGCTCAAACGTCGTCCCAGTTCCAGCGTATCTTTCCCAGCCAGCTCCTACCGAGCAGCGTGGGACCATCACCCGGTACCACGCAGAGTGGTAGCTTGTGCACCGCTCCATCATAGGAGACCTTTACAGTAGCACTGCTGATTACAGGAATCAGTTCTTTTGTGTAAGTTCTTAGTTTCGTGCGAATTGGAGTTAAGACTAGCCTTGAGGCCTTGTTGCACCACAACCTTTCGAAAGCCTTTTTGCCCGTGCCCGTGTCCAGCTCCCATTGACACAGGGAGTCCATTTAGTTCAACATTTAGCAATATTGGGATACAATTCGTGGTGAATGTGTGCACCCCATGTACCTCTGCCTACTCTATCTGAGGCTCTGTTTCATCGTGATCCTCCTCTGCAACCTGGTGGTTTGCAGGTTTAACAGGCTTAGCAGCTCACCTGCACACTCATTGGAGGTGTCCCATTGTTCCACAGGCCTTGCAAACGTATCCTTTGAATCAGCATGAATGGAAACGATGATCACCCCCGCAGCGCCAACAAGGTGTTAATGGCCTTGCATTCATCACCCTTGATGTTGGACTCTGACATATCTGCGGACGTGTAGCTGCAGGTATGTGTGACCTGCCCTGTACGTTACAATTCGAAAACAACATCACTTTGTTCACAGTACTTGCAGCAGCACTCGTGTGCTGAGAGATTGGGTTAGTATTGTCACTGGTGGCAATAAACGCCTGGGCTATCGCTATCGCCTTGCTCAAGGTTGGAGTCTCTACAGTCAAAAGTTTGCGAAGTATGGTTTCGTGGCCAATGCCAAGTATGAAAAAGTCCCTGAGCATGTGCTCCAAATGTCCTTCAAATTCGCAATGTCCTGCAAAGCGTCTTAGCTCGGCGACATAACTCGCCACTTCCTGGCCTTCAGATCTTTTGTAGGTGTTGAACCAGTACCTCACCATCAGAACACTTTCCTTTGAGTTCAAATGCTCTCGGACCAGTGTGTACAAATCGTCGTATGATTTCTCCGTGGGTTTCGCTCGAGTGAGCAGATTCTTCATAAGGCCATACGTTGGTGCCCCACAGACGGTGAGGAGGATTGCCCTTCGTTTGGCAGTGCTCTCTTCCCCATCTAGTTCGTTGGCCGCGAAGTATTGGTCGAGTCGCTCCACAAAAGTTTCCCAATCATCTCCCTCTGAAAATTTCTCCAGGATGCCCACTGTTCTCTCCATCTTTGGGTTCACTATCTGTATTTCGTCGCCAGTTGTAGTGTGTGGAGAAAGAGTCGGACTGAACACTGTGAACTCAAAGTAAAGTGTGACCTTAGTCTTATATTGCAGGTCTCCAGAGTGCCTCTCCAACCTGTGAAGCCTTCTTAAATACCTGTGCTCCCAAAGGAATATGGGATCCCTTGGGACTCTGGGGAATGAGCCCTCTGGTGGCTGTACAGAATAAATACAAGTCCACATATATAATATTTACAATCTATATTAATGACTTGTATGAAGGGACAGATTGTAATGAAGCCAAGTTTGCTGATGATACAAAGATGGTTGGAAAAGCAAATTGTGAGGAGGATACAAAAAATCTGCAAAGGGATATAGACAGGCTAAGTGAGTGGACACAAGTTTGGCAGATGGAATGTAATGTGAGAAAATGTGATGTTATACACTTTGGCAGAAATAATAAAAAGGCAAATTACAATTTAAATTGCAAAATGCTGCAGTACAGAGGGACCTGGGGGTCCTTGTGCATGAAACATAAAAAGTTAGTATCATGCATCTTACATTATTATATATAACTATATCCTAACATGCTATATATGACTGTAATAAGATTTGACCTGTAACCACCAGCATACCTTACCACCAGGGGTGCACTTGCAAGAGACAGGTATTTCAGGACAGGTCTCGGGCAAGTGCAGCATTCCAGAGCTGTGAAATAAAGGTGCAGGTCCACAGTGACCTTGACTTCACTACATGCCTCGTGTGAATCTGTACTGAGGGGACAGGACTTTACAGTGGTGACAGGTTACGGGATTACAGAATCCACAGAATGGCGAACAATGGATCAGATGAAAAGTACAATGCGGGAGACAATTGGGAGGACTTTATAGAAAGGCTCCAGCAAAGCTTTGTAACCAAAGACTGGTTTGGCGACGATAAGGCAGACAAGAGAAGAGCCCATTTCTTGACCAGCTGTGGCTCGAAAACATACGCTTTAATGAAGGATCTGTTGGCACCCGAGAAACCAGCAAGCAAGTCGTTTGAAGAATTCAGTACACTGGTAAGAGACCACCTGAAGCCAGTGAGCAGCCTACATATGGCCAGACACAGGTTCTACAACTATAGACGCTGTGTGGGCCAGAGCATACCCGACTTCGTGGCGGAACTTTGGAGGTTGGCTAGTTTATGTGAGTTCTCCGATGAACTGAGGAGAGAAATGCTGAGAGACTTTTTCATTGTAGGAATAGGCCATGCAGGCATATTCCGAAAGCTCATAGAGATCAAGAACCTGACATTAGAGGCAGCAGCACTGGTTGCACAGACATTCTTGGTAGGGGAAGAAGAAACGAGGTTGATTTATAATGCAGGTACGACAACTAACAAAATATCGGAACAAGAAGTTCACAGCACTAAACAAGCTGCTACCCCCACACACAGACAAAACCGGGAGAACAGGCTCTCGACAGCAGGCAGAAGCCATCAAGGGCCACAGGAACGGCCGTTCACACCTCATAACCCACAATGCGAGCAATCAACTACAAACTGAGAGAAGCTCAAGAGAGATCAGCCAGATGCAGCTCATTCTTTGGGAACACTTTGAACAATGGAACAGGTCTGTGCTGGAGGTGTGGAGGTGGGCACTCGTCAAGGGGATGTCGATTTCAGCAGGCTGTTTGCAGAAATTGTGAATATACAGGGCATTTGGCCCGCATGTGCAAAAAAACGACAGCTCGGCTGGTATACAAATCAGATGGGTCGGAAAGCGGACCAGAAGATGGTGGAGACAGTACCCGGGACATCGGTGTACAACGGGTCAACATGATCAATGGCCGCTGCTCCTACAACAGGATGCCTCCTATAATGATGAGGGTCCTACTCAACAGGATATCTGTCAACATGGAGCTGGATACGGGAGCGAGTCAATCTCTCATGGGCGCTCAACAATTTGAACAACTGTGGCCGCATAAAAAAGACAGACCAAAACTCACAAGGGTCGACACCACACTAAGGACCTATACCAAAGAAATCGTACCAGTCCTCGGCAGCGCCATGCTCTCTGTCACACACAAAGGGACAGTGAACCGACTTCCCCTGTGGATTGTCCCCGGAGACCCCCCAGCACTGCTGCGGAGAAGCTGGCTGGCAAAACTAAACTGGAAATGGGATGATGTCCATGCCATGTCATTAGAGGAATGGACCTCCTGCTCAACAGTTATAAAGCGATTTGAACATCTCTTTCAGCCAGGTGTGGGCACTTTCAAAGGGGCCAAAGTCAAAATCTACATCACACAGGATGCTAGACCGGTCCATCACAAGGCCAGAGCTGTACCCTATGTGATGAGGGTAAAGATTGAACATGAACTAGACAGGCATCTGCGGGAAGGCATTATATCACCTGTGGAATTTAGCGACTGGGCAAGTCCCATCGTCCCAGTCATGAAGCCTGATGGATCCGTACGAATCTGTAGGAACTATAAATCTACCATAAACAGAGTCTCCCTACAGGACCAGTACCCGCTGCCCAGAGCAGAGGACTTATTTGCCACATTGGCTGGAGGTAAACTTTTCTCAAAATTAGACCTCACATCTGCGTATATAATGCAAGAATTAACCGAGGAATCCAAGCTACTCACCACCATCAACACACATCGAGGCCTTTTCATGTACAATCGATGCCCATTCGGCATCAGGTCGGCAGCTTCCATATTCCAGCGCAACATGGAGAGTCTGCTCAAGTCCATCCCGGGGACAGTTGTATTTCAAGACGACATACTTATCACGGGCAGGGACACCGACACCATCTCTGTAATTTGGAGGAAGTACTAAAGCGGTTGGATCGGGTAGGCCTACGAGTCAAGAAATCCAAGTGCCTGTTTCTCGCACCCGAGGTTGAATTTTTGGGCAGAAGGATTGCCGCTGATGGAATCCGCCCAACAGAGTCCAAAACAGAAGCAATTCGCCTGGCACCCAGGCCCCGGAGTGTCTCAGAACTGCGCATCTTTCTCGGGCTACTCAATTATTTTGGGAACTTTATGCAGAAATGAAGCACGCTGCTGGAGCCTCTCCACGTGCTACTCAGAAAGGGGTGCGATTGGTTTTGGGGGGACGCCCAGGAACGCGCCTTCAATAAGGCACGCAACCTTCTGTGTTCCAACAGTGTTTTGACTTTCTTTGACCCAGGTAAAAAGCTAGTTCTCACATGCGATGCGTCAGCATATAGGGTCGGGTGCGTTTTGCAACATGTCAATAGTGCGGGCAAATTACAACCCATAGCTTATGTCTCCAGGTCACTTTCGTGGCGAAGTGCCGATACGGAATGGTAGAGAAGGAGGCGCCCGCGTGCGTGTACGGTGTCAAAAAGATGCACCATTACCTTTTTGGGGCCAAGTTCGCATTAGAAACCGACCACAAGCCCCTGACGTCCCTCCTATCTGAGAGCAAGGCAATAAACATCAACGCCTCAGCGCGAATTCAACGGTGGGCACTCATGCTGGCGTCCTACGACTATACCATAAGGCACAGACCAGGCACAGACAACTGTGCCGACGCGCTCAGCAGGCTACCCCTGGCGACCACGGAAGGGTCTGACGAACAGGACTGTGAGATAGTTATGGCAATCAATGCCTTTGAGTCCACAGGTTCGCCCATGACGGCTCGCCAAATCAGAGCCTGGACGGCCAGCGACCCCACGTTATCCTTAGTAAAAAGATGTGTCCTAACCGGTGACTGGGCAGAAGCTCGCGATGCCTGCCCCGAGGAATTAAAACCCTTTCACAGGCGCATGCATGAGCTATCAATACAAGCAAACTGCCTGTTGTGGGGCAGCCGAGTAGTCATGCCTCTGCGAGCACCCGGGGATCATTCTCATGAAGGCCATAGCCAGATTCCACGTCTGGTGGCCTGATATTGACACGGACTTGGAGCTCTGTGTCCGAAGGTGCACCATTTGTGCCCAACCCAGCAATGCCCCCAGGGAAGCTCCACTGAGCCCCTGGCCCTGGCCTACCAAACCATGGTCGCGAGTGCTCGTAGACTATGCGGGCCCTTTCATGGGCAAAATTTTTCTTGTAGTTGTAGCTGCATTTTCAAAGTGGATCGAATGCACCATTTTAAACTCGAGCACAACCTCCACCACTGTGGAGAGCCTCGCAACCATGTTTGCAACGCACGGAATCCCTGACATATTGGTCAGTGACAATGGTCCGTGCTTCAACAGCGCAGAATTCCAAGACTTTACAATTGACCACGGCATAAATCACGTCAAGACGGCACCATTCAAGCTGGCCTCCAACGGTGGAGAGAGCAGTGCAAATCATAAACAAGGCATGCTTAAAATCCAAGGTCCCACGCTGCAGGGTTGCCTGTCGCGACTACTGCTGGCATACAGATCTTGTCTGCACTCACTGACTGGGATCCCCCCGCGCAACTGTTGATGAAAAGGACTTTAAAAACAAGGCTCTCATTAATCCTCCCAGACATGCACGAAATCGTTGACGCAAAGCGCCGTAAGCTGACTGAGTACCATGACAGAAATTCGAGGGGGAGATGGAATGAGATAGGGGACAAAGTGTTTGTACTGAACTATGGCAGGGGTCCCAAATGGCTTGCAGTGACAGTAACAGGCAAGGAAGGAAACAGGATACTGGTAGTACAAATGGACAATGGCAAAACCTGCCGGAGGCATGTAGACCAAGTCAAAAGCAGATTTACCAACAACACTGCGGAACCAGAGGCAATGTGGAATGTGGAACTCGCACCACACCTGGTGGACAGACAGAGGGAACAACCTGAGGAAAGGGCAATCCCAACAGACAGCCCAGGCGAGTCAACAACAATCATACCAATCGAAACAGACAGCCCAGGCGAGATACCAGCAACCACACCCAAAGAAAAACAGACACCAAGGCAAACAACTGAACCACAATTCAGACGCTCCATGCGAGAGCATAGACCACCTGAGAGACTGAACCTATAAAGACAATAAGACCTTGGGGGAGAGTGATGTCATTCATCTTACATTATTACATATAACTGTATCCTAACATGCTATACATGACTGTAATAAGATATGACCTGTAACCACCAGCATACCTTACCACCAAGGGTGCACTTGCAAGAGACAGGTATATAAGGACAGGTCTCAGGCAAGTGCAGCATTCCAGAGCTGTGAAATAAAGGTGCAGGTCCACAGTGACCTTGACTTCACTACATGCCTCGTGTGAATCTGTACTGAGGGGACAGGACTTTACAGTTAGTATGCAGGTACAGCAAGTAATCAGGAGAGCAAATGGAATGTTGGCCTTTATTGCAAGGGGGATACAGTATAAAAGAAGAGAAGTCCTGCTACAACTGTACAGGGTATTGGTAAGGCCATACATGGAGTACTGCATACAGTTTTCGTCTCTGTATTTAAGGAAGGATATACTTGCATTGGAGGCTGTTCAGAGAAGGTTCACTTGGTTGATTCTGGAGATGAGAGGGTTGACTTATGAAGATAGGTTGAGTAGCTTGGACCTATACACATTGGAGTTCAGAAGAATGAAAGGTAATCTTATTGAAACATAAAAGATAATGAGGAGGCTCAACAAGGTGGATGCAGAGAGGATATTTCCACTCATAGAGCAAACTAAAACTAGGGGACGTAGTCTCAGAATAAGGGGCCGCCCATTTAAAACTGAGATGAGGAGGAATTTCTTCTCTCAGAGGGTTGTAAATCTATGGAATTCTCTGCCCAGAAAGCTGTGGAGGCTGAGTCATTGAAAATATTTAATGCAGAGATTGACAGCTTTTTGAACGATAAGGGAGTAAAGTGTTATGGAGAGCGGGCAGGGAAGTGGAGCTGATCACATGATCAGATCAGCCTTGATCTTATTGAATCGAGGGGCCAAATGGTCTGCTCCTGCTCCTATTTCTTATGTTCTTAGCCCTCAGCTTCCTCCATTTAGGAAAATCGGTCCATTATGAGCTGGCAACGTGTGGCTCTTGGTCTGACATCATCTCCCCACTGCCTCCCCCATAGATGGTGTGACTGTTCAATCGGGGCCTCGCCAGGCTCCTCTTCATCATCCTCCTCCTCCTCAGGTGGGCCTGCAATCCCCACTGGCAATGCCTGGCCTCGATGATGGTCAAATAGTGCAGCATGCAGCATACCATAATTAATTGGGATACCTGTTGAGGGGAGTATTGAAAACTGCCTCCAGAGATGTTCAGGCATCAGTCTGCTTGTAGGAGATGGCATATCTCTGTCAGCACTTCCTTTCGGAAGTGCAGCCTTCTCATACACTGCTCCTCAGAGAGCTGGAGGTATGAGCGTTGTTGCCTGTAAACCCTCCTCCCCAGATGGCTTTAAGCTCTCTTCATCTGTGAGCCGACATGGTCAAGTGCCCTTGTTCTATCATGATGCCGCTTAGCAATAATATGCTGGCGAACGAGTAATGCCCCCATTAATTTCTTTCACTGGAGATGTAAGGACACTATAATGGCAGATAAAAGTACCGCTTTCATGTCAGAGCTTTACACAGTGTGCTGTGTGCAAACGTTAGTCATTGTGACCTGCGATGTAGTTTCCTCCTCCCTCAAATTAAATATGGCGCAAATACTGCCTACTGGACTGTGGGACCGCCTGCTTTTTCAGGCGTTTCTTGGGGCGGGTGTATAATGTGGCGCTAGGGCCTCATTTTTCATCTGGGGCATTCATGGAGCGGTGCACGACGATTGACATCATGATCTCATTGAAACTAGAGGGCGGGGCAGTACGTTTTTGTGCTACTACAAACCCTGAGCTGAATTTGCCGACCAGGCAGTAAAAGCTTAAAAACACCCTTTACCGCTCCTCCGGGCTGCTACCAGAGGTGCAAGGGAACCGAAAATCCAGTCCTTAAAGCCTATGGGGGAGAAATTCGGCTGCTTTGCACCTACTGTTCACGCCTGCGAGGGGCGGTTACAGGGCGCTAAAGGGTTGCTGACCAGGCTCGGCGAATTTACCGACACCCACGAACTTCCCTTGCGGTTTTGCACTGACGCTGACACTTACTGCCTTTCTCTCTTGCACCCCGTAGATCGTGACTTCATCCGGTGCGCAGCACACTGTTACCGCCCCGGATGTGATATTTGCCTGCTGTACTACCGGTGGCAACAACAATAGCAACAGAAGGCTTTGTCGCTTTGGCTGGCCGCTTGAGGAGTGATATTTAAAAGCAGTGGTGGTCAGGTAGGGCAAAATTTATTCTTCGCACCGTCACTGCACTGAACATTCTTCAGCGCTTTGCTGCTACCACCCCTCTCACACACTTTTGTGCTCTAAGAGAAGTGGTAGCACTCTACTTCCCTCTTGGAGCGCTAAAGCTGAAGTTTCCAGGATGCAGCCTCTCAATGGCAGGGCATTTACCCAGCATTCCGCGCGGGAGACCATCAGCAGGCCGGGGCTATTGGAGGGAGCAGCATTGAAGCAGGTGCAAAATTGATAAGAAATCCCCCCCTGTGTTTGGGCTTATTCGAAAGGAAATTTAATTATGGACTATCTACCGAAAAGTTGGAACTCTAAAGTGCTTATGAAAGAAATTATGAACTTTAGTAGAATTTTGGATTTTAAAAGACAAATTCAATGCTGTGGGTGGACCTAAAGAACTAACAGGAAACAGTCTAATTAAGTGAAGCTACCTGGATGTGAGGACTAAGTTAATCTTCTGGAAGGATGAGTATTCGAAAATCCTTCCCCCACAAGAGACATTAACATCACAAAATCACCCAGAGGTAGCTACCCATCAACATGGGTCTGGACAACTATTTCAGCATATACATCACAAAGAGGTCCAATCCAGCCTGTATGCGAAAGACTAAGCACAAAAGGACATTGCAATTACCAAACTAATATTTCCATCAGGAAACAGTTTTCGAACATCAACTCACCCAAAACATATCAACTTTTAAAGAGCCCACCAAAATATTACAAAGAACCAAGCCAGCCAAAATTATACAAAGGATTTTGAACAGATGTGGCACCAAGATTAGAACACTGAAATCGTATAACTAGCCCCTGTTTTCAACTGAGGTTAGGTGGTTGCAAGGTAGCTACAAGGTTGCTACTACCTCAGATACCATACTACACCAGGTGCTATACTGCGAGTATG